>NC_052149.1:129686071-129986071 GCF_902713615.1 Scyliorhinus canicula | reverse complement strand
CTAGGCGATTTTCACAGGAACTCCATTGCAGTGTTAATGTAAGCCTATTGTAACAATAAAGATTATTAGCTGACTTTTGGAACAGTGGGTAGGTGGATGGTGGTGGAGCAATAGGACCTCCACTGCACCACACCCCATCATTTAGCTCCTCCCCAAGTAAAATTCACCCTGTGACTATCTTGAACAATATGACATGTTTCCTCATCAAATAATAAAATCAAGAGAATCAGAGATGATTCACCTTCAATAAATCTCGGCTTTCTTTCTTTGATTCATCCAATCCCCACAGCTGATATTCGACTGACTAACTTATAGTCTCCTGGTTTATTCCAAATGAGTGGGTACAAAAGTAGCATTTCTCCAATCCTCCAGCCCTACTCATGTATCTAATGAGGATTAAAAGATTCTGACAAGTCCTACTATCACCACTTTGCACCTTATAGCCTTGGATTCATTCCATCTGGTCCTGGCGGCTGACCCACTTTCAGTTATTCAAATCTTGATTATTTCCTTCTCTTTTGGAGTAGCCTTCACAACATCCACTTCATTTTGTATCTATCTTCAGAAAACAAAAAATCAATGAGCTGCCCCATCAGAATGATTTGCCTTTGGGTTGGTAGTCTATATAAAACGCTTTAGCGTTTAATTTCTCAATAAGTTTAGGAATGGAGTATGTTCTAAGAGAAAAGTGATAAAAATTGAAATAAATATCCAAGCACATGAAATTATCGTGTGATTTAAAAAAAGGAAAGTGTGAGGTGACACTGCTGCCTCATAGTGCCAGGTTCAATTCTGGCCTTGGGTGACTGTCTGTGTGGAGTTTGCACTTTTTCCCGTGCCTGTGTGAATTTTCTCACGGTGCTCCAGTTTCCTCCCACAGTCCAAAGATATACACAGTAAGGAGTCTCTTAAAACACCAGGTTAAAGTCCAACAGGTTTGTCTTCCGGAGTGAAGCTCCTTCTTGGACTTTAACCTGTTGTTGTAAGACTTCTTACTGTGACCACCCCAGTCCAACGCCGGCATCTCCGCATTAAGATGGACAGGTTAGGTAGATTGGCCATGCTAAATTGCCCCTTGGTGCCCAAAGATGGCAAGTTAGGTGGGGTTATGGGGATAGTGCAGGGGAGTGGGACTAGGTAGGGTGCTGTTTCGGAGGGTTGGTACACAGCCTGCACAAAGATGTGCAGGTGAGGTGAATTGGCCATGCTAAATTGTCCTTTTGTGTCCAAAGATTAGGTGGGACTACGGGGTGATAGGGTAGGGGAGTAGACATAGATAGGGTGCAGATACGATGGACCAAAAGGCCTCCTTCTGCACTGTAGGGATTCTACAGTGGAAAAATTGGGACCTGTATAGCCTGGATTGGGAGCAACATTTCAAAATATAATATAGATCACAATCCCCCTCCCACAGACACTCAGTGCAGGAATCAGAAAGAACAGTAAACATGGATTAAAATAATAAAAAGACCCTGGAAGGGGTGGAAGCACAGTTAGTCAATTAGTCCAGTTTGAGGTGTGAGCAGAAAGCAGCATGAGTATCGTCACCAATATAGTGAAGAAAGAAATGAGAGAAGGGATCCAAGTGAGACTGAAATAAAGAATATAAAGGTATGGCTGGCATAGCTAGTGTTCCCAAAGGCTCCTGGCTGGATTTTCTATGAAAATCGTTTGGGGGATGTTGAGTGAAGAGATGATGGAAGTAAATACTTGGCACAATCCCAGCACTGGACAGTCTGTCCAGACTGACACTGGACAAGGTGCCTTTGCTGTCATTGATGTTGCTGCTACCAGTAGCTTAGGAGCAGGTCCCCACCATAGGCACTGATACGGTGGGTGATTCTCAGAGCTGTAGCTGAAGCTCAGGCTCCTCCCTCTCCACCCAGGACAGGAGACATCACATCTCATATTCCAGTGAAGCCCAGCGCATATTGGAGGAACAGCGCCTCATGTTCCGATTAGACACGTTACAGTCTTCCAGAGTTAACATTGAGTTTAACAACTTGAGATGTGAACGCTCTCCTCCACCTTCACCCCATTTTTACTTCTATCAATTTATTTTCATTTCTTCCATTGATCTGTTTTCCCCTCGCCATTGTCCCCCCCCCCCCCCCCCCACCTAACTTGAGACATCTGGGGTGGGATTCTCCTTTCCGGGGCGGGATTCTCCTTTCCGGGGACTAAGTCCCCACGCCGGCGGGAAAACCGGCGTGAGCCACTCCGGCGTCAACAGCCCCCGAAAGTACGGATTCTCCGCAATTTCAGGGGCTAGGTGGACGGCGGAGGGGTTGGCACTGCGCAAGCCAGCATCAAAGGGACTGCGAGAGTTTGCACATGCGGCAAAGGGCCGGCGTGATCTTGCGCATGCACAGAACAGCTGGCCTGTTTGGCGCATGCCTGGGAGTTCTCTTCCCGACGCCGGCCATGGCGGAGCCCGACAGGGACCGGCGCGGAAGGAAGGAATACCCCCACGGCACAGGCCCACCCGCAGATTGGTGGGCCCCAATCGTGGGTCAAGCAACGGTATTCCCATCCTATTCATGTATTTGTCAAGATGCCCCTTAAATGTCACTATTGTCCCTGCTTCCACCACCTCGTCCGGCAGCGAGTTCCAGGCACCCACTGCCCTCTGTGTCAAAACCTTGCCTCGTACATCTCCTCTAAACCTTGTCCCTCGCACCTTAAACCTGTGCCCCCTAGTAATTGACCCCTCTACCCTGGGGAAAAGCCTCTGGCTATCCACTCTGTCTATGCCCCTCATACTTTTGTAGACCTCTGTCAGGTCGCCCCTCAACCTCCGTCATTCCAGTGAGAACAAACTGAGTTTATTCAACCGCTCCTCATAGCTAATGCCCTCCATACCAGGCAACATCCTGGCAAATCTCTTCTGCACCCTCTCTAAAGCCTCCACATCCTTCTGGTAGTGTTACAGCTGCAACATGACTTGCCAATTCTTCTACTCAATGCCCCGGCCAATGAAGGCAAGCATGCTGTATGCCTTCTTGACTACCTTCTCCACCTGTGTTGCCCCTTTCAGTGACCTGTGGACCTGTACACCTAGATCTCTCTGACTTTCAATACTCTTGAGGGTTCTACCATTCACTGCATAAAATTCCCTGTTGCCCTTTGACACACTGCTCACCTTTAATCTCTTTATGTGCCACTATCAGCACCATCTTCTTAGCCTTAATCACCTCCATTTACGTTCCTTTTGTCTTTTTGTCCATGACACCTATGTCAATCTCCACCTATCGCTGGCCCCCTATCCAGCGCCACCACTCCACGTCCCCCACAACAGTATAAATCTGACCTTATTTCTAGTTCTCTACAGCTTTGACAAAGAATCATCCAGACTTGAAACGCTAGCTCTCTTCTCTCTCCAGAGATGCTGTCAGACCTGCTGAGATTGTCCAGCATTTTCTGTTTTTGTTACATAACATAAGAACATAAGAACTAGGAGCAGGAGTAGGAGTATCTGGCCCCTCGAGCCTGCTCCGCCATTCAATTAGATCATGGCTGATCTTTTGTGGACTCAGCTCCACTTTCCGGCCCGAACACCATAACCCTTAATCCCTTTATTCTTCAAAAAACTATCTATCTTTACCTTAAAAACATGTAATGAAGGAGCCTCAACTACTTCACTGGGCAAGGAATTCCATAGATTCACAACCCTTTGGGTGAAGAAGTTCCTCCTAAACTCAGTCCTAAATCTACTTCCCCTTATTTTGAGGCTATGTCCCCTAGTTCTGCTGTCACCCGCCAGTGGAAACAACCTGCCCGCATCTATCCAATCTATTCCCTTCATAATTTTAAATGTTTCTATAAGATCCCCCCTCATCCTTCTAATTTCCAACGAGTACAGTCCCAGTCTACTCAACCTCTCCTCATAATCCAACCCCTTCAGCTCTGGGATTAACCTAGTGAATCTTCTCTGCACACCCTCCAGCGCCAGTACGTCCTTTCTCAAGTAAGGAGACCAAAACTGAACACAATACTCCAGGTGTGGCCGCACTAACACCTTATACAATTGCAACATAACCTCCCTAGTCTTAAACTCCATCCCTCTAGCAATGAAGGACAAAATTCCATTTGCCTTCTTAATCACCTGTTGCACTTGTAAACCAACCTTCTGTGACTCATGCACTAGCACACCCAAGTCTCTCTGAACAGCGGCATGCTTTAATATTTTATCGTTTAAATAATAATCCCGTTTGCTGTTATTCCTACCAAAATGGATAACCTCACATTTGTCAACATTGTATTCCATCTGCCAGACCCTAGCCCATTCACTTAACCTATCCAAATCCCTCTGCAGACTTCCAGTATCCTCTGCACTTTTCGCTTTACCACTCATCTTAGTGTCATCTGCAAACTTGGACACATTGCCCTTGGTCCCCAACTCCAAATCATCTATGTAAATTGTGAACAATTGTGGGCCCAACACGGATCCCTGAGGGACACCACTAGCTACTGATTGCCAACCAGAGAAACACCCATTTATCCCAACTCTTTGCTTTCTATTAATTAACCAATCCTCTGTCCATGGTACTACTTTACCCTTAATGCCATGCATCTTTATCTTATGCAGCAACCTTTTGTGTGGCACCTTGTCAAAGGCTTTCTGGAAATCCAGATATACCACATCCATCGGCTCCCCGTTATCTACTGCACTGGTAATGTCTTCACAAAATTCCACTAAATTAGTTAGGCATGACCTGCCTTTTACGAACCCATGCTGCGTCTGCCCAATGGGACAATTTCTATCCAGATGCCTCGCAATTTCTTCCTTGATGATAGATTCCAGCATCTTCCCCTACTACCGAAGTTAAGCTCACTGGCCTATAATTTCCTGCTTTCTGCCTACCTCCTTTTTAAAACCGTGGCGTCACGTTTGCTAATTTCCAATCCACCGGGACCACCCCAGAGTCTAGTGAATTTCGATAAATTATCACTAGTGCATCTGCAATTTCCCTAGCCATCTCTTTTAGCACTCTGGGATGCATTCCATCAGGGCCAGGAGACTTGTCTACCTTTAGCCCCATTAGCTTGCCCATCACTCCCTCCTTAGTGATAACAATCCTCTCAAGGTCCTCACCTGTCATAGCCTCATTTCTATCAGTCGCTGGCATGTTATTTGTGTCTTCCACTGTGAAGACCGACACAAAAAACCTGTTCAGTTCCTCAGCCATTTCCTCATCTCCCATTATTAAAACTCCCTTCTCATCCTCTAAAGGACCAACCTTAGCCACTCTTTTTTGTCTTATATATTTGTAAAAACTTTTACTGTCTGTTTTTATATTCTGAGCAAGTTTACTCTCATACTCTATCTTACTCTTCTTTATAGCTTTTTAGTAGCTTTCTGTTGCCCCCTAAAGATTTCCCAGTCCTGTAATCTCCCAGCAATCTTTGCCACTTTATATGCTTTTTCCTTCAATTTGATACTCTCCCTTATCTCCTTAGATATCCACGGTCGATTTTCCCTCTTTCTTCCGTCCTTCCTTTTTGTTGGTATAAACCTTTGCTGAGCACTGTGAAAAATCGCTTGGAAGGTTCCCCACTGTTCCTCAACTGTTCCACCATAAAGTCTTAGCTCCCAGTCTACCTTAGCTAGTTCTTCTCTCATCCCCTTGTAATCTCCTTTGTTTAAACACAAAATACTAGTATTTGATTTTACTTTCTCACCCTCCATCTGTATTTTAAATTCCACCATAGAACATAGAACAGTACAGCACAGAACAGGCCCTTCGGCCCTCGATGTTGTGCCGAACAATGATCACCCTCCTTTAAACCCACGTAACCCGCATACCCGTAACCCAACAATCCCCCCATTAACCTTACACTACGGGCAATTTAGCATGGCCAATCCACCTAACCCGCACATCTTTGGACTGTGGGAGGAAACCGGAGCACCCGGAGGAAACCCACGCACACACAGGGAGGACGTGCAGACTCCACACAGACAGTGACCCAGCCGGGAATCGAACCTGGGACCCTGGAGCTGTGAAGCATTGATGCTAACCACCATGCTACCGTGAGGCCCAAATTGTGACCATATTGTGATCGCTCCTTCCGAGAGGATCCCTAACTATGAAATCATGAATCAATCCTGTCTCATTACACAGGACAAGATCTAGGACCGCTTGTTCCCTCGTAGGTTCCATTACATACTGTTCTAGGAAACTATCGCGGATACATTCTATAAACTCCTCCTCAAGGTTGCCTTGATTACATCACATCTCATTCTGTCTCTCCACGGGAGGCTGTCAGGAATAGTTTCTATCAGTACACCATGCAGTTAACAGTGCGGGTTCAATCGCTGTACTGGCTGAGGTTATCCTTCTCAGCCTTGTTCCCACCTGAGGTGTGGTGAGGTCAGGTTAAATCATCACCATTCAGCTCTCCCCCTCAAAGGGGAAAGCAGCCTATGGTCATCTGCGACTGGCGACTTTACTTTAACGTGGTAACATGGCCTCGGGAGATGAGGATCCTGCTGTAGCTATGCGAGAAACCAATAATCACCACTTAAACACAATCTCCATACAATTAACGGGAACAACCCCTAATGGCCCTGATGCGACCATCAAGTCACTCGAGACAAGAGTAGAAGTAAACCGTGGCTTTAATCAAATTAGAACAGTGCCTGCCTGCGACTCATCCAATACTGAGAACCGCCTACAGGTCGACTGCTCTTTATACCTCACTTCAAGGGGAGGAGCCATGGGCGGAGCCCATACATGCCCCAACATGTTCCCCTTTGGATAATGCCATACAATGGCCCATAGGAGAAGCCCACAAGGGCAACAGCATAGTGCAGATACAAATACAAGGGCAACAGCACAGATACAAATACACTGGTGGATTATTGGCATAATACATTCACCACATTCACCCCGTGTTAAAAAAATGAAGTTCGGCGGGGGTGATGGGTTCATAAGTTCTGCCGGTCCGGCACACGGATTGTGCGCTGTGATCGCCAAACCTCTGGCGTTGTTGCTGGCCCCGGTGTCGAACTCGCTGTGCTGGCATTGGTAGTGAGGGTGCCGGTGCGGGTACAGACGTGGACTCCGGGAGTGTCTCTTCTGGAGCTTCATTTCTGTGGATCGGTGAAGGGGCGATGGCGGGTGGGAGGGAGCGCGGGAGCCATATAGGGGTGGGGGCGCTGGTCATGGTAGGTTGGGCGGGATATGGTGGAGGGGCGGTGGTGGTAGAACCGGCGGGCGCTAGGCCCCGGAGGGAGACCGTATCCTGTCGGCCATCTGGGTGTTCGATACAAGCGTACTGGGGGTTGGAGTGTAGGAGCTGGACCCTCTCTATCAGAGGATCGGACTTATCGCTCCTGACGTGCTTTCTGAGTAGGACTGGCCCCGGTGTCTTCAGTCAGGACAGAAGCGAGGCCCCTGAGGTGGATCTTCTAGGGAAATGGTCGTGAGGGGTCTCGTTTGTGGCCGTGCAAAGTAGGGACCTAATAGAGTGGAGCGCATCGGGGAGGACCTCCTGCCAGTGAGAAACTGGGAGATTCCTGGACCGCAGGGTCAGTAGGGTCAGTAGGACGGTCGCGTTCTCCCTCTCCACCTGCCCGTTTCACCTGGGATTATAACTGGTGGTCCTGCTCGAGGCGATGCCCTTACTGAGCAGGTACTAACGCAGTTCGTCGCTCATGAACGACGAGCCCCGGTCACTGTGGACATAATTGGGGCAACCAAACAGGGTGAAGAACTCATCAATAATATTGAAGAAATATGTATTGCGGTTATTGGTGGGGAGGGGCCTTTTGAAATCGAAACTGAGGCGCTCAAAGCGACGGGATGCCTTTACCAGGTGGGCCTTATCTGGTCAATAGAAGTGCAGTTTCCTCTCCGCACAGATCTGGCAGTCCCTGGTCATGGCTCTGACCTCCTCGGTGGAGTAGGGCAAGTTGCGGGCCTTGATATAGTGGATAAGCCAAGTGGCCCCAGGTAGCAGAGGTCATCGTGGATAGCCCGTATTCGGTCATCTTGCGCGCTGGTGCATGTGCCGCGGGACAGGGCATCTGGGGCCTCGTTGAGCTTCCCAGGTGATATACTATATCGTAATTACAGGTGGAGAGTTCGATCCTCCACCTCAAGATCTTATCGTTCTTGATTTTGCCCAGCTGCGTATTGTCGAACATGAAGGCTACCGATCGTTGGCCAGTGACGAGGGTAAACCTCCTACTAGCGAGGTAGTGCCTCCAGTGCCGTACGGCTTCCACAATGGATTGGGCCTCCTTCTCGACTGAGGAGTGCCGAATTTCGGAGGTAGTGAGGGTGCGCGAAAAAAACGCTACCGGTCTGCCTGCTTGATTGAGGGTAGTGGCGAGAGCGACCTCTGATGCGTCGCTCTCCACCTGGAAGGGGACGGACTCGTCCACTGCGCGCATCGCAGCTTTGGCGATGTCCGCCTTGATGCAGCTGAGGGCCTGGCGGGCCTCAGTTGCCAGTTGGAAGATGGTGGCCTTGATTAGTGGGCGGGCTTTGTCCGCATAGTTGTTGACCCACTGGGCATAATATGAAAAGAACCCAAGGCACCTTTTCAGGGCCTTGGGGCAGTGGGGGAGGGGAAGTTGCAGGAGGGGGTGCATACGGTCAGGGTCGGGCCCTAGAACCCCGTTTTCCACGACGTAGCCGAGGATGTCTAGTCTATTTGAAACCAGAAAATGCATTTCTCCTTGTTGTATGTGAGGCTTAGGGTTTGGGTGGTTTGGAGAAATCTGTGGTGGTTGGCGTCGTGGTCCTGCTGACCATGGCCGCAGATGGTGACATTGTCCAAGTATGGAAATGTGGCCCGCAGCCCGTACTGGTCCACCATTTGGTACATTGTTCTTTGGAACACCAAAACCCCGTTCGTGACGCCAAAGGGGACCCGGAGGAAGTGGAAAAGGGGGCCGTCTGCCTTAAAAGCCATGTAGTGGCGGCCCTCCGGGCGAATTGGGAGCTGGTGGTATGCAGACTTCAGATCCACCGTGGAGAACACCCGGTAGTGTGCGATCTGGTTTACCATGTCTGCAATCCGGGGAAGGGGGTACGCATCGAGTTGCGTGTATCGGTTTAAGGTTTGGCTGTAATCTACAACCATCCGGTTCTTTTCCCCGGTCTTGACGACCACCACCTGAGCTCTCCAGGGGCTATTGCTGGCCTCGATGACTCCCTCCCGCAAGAGTCGCTGGACCTCGGACCTGATAAAACTCCTGTCCTGTATGCTGTACCGCCTGCTTCTGGTGGCGACTGGTTTGCAGTCAGCGGTGAAATTTGCGAAGAGTGGGGGAGGGTCGTCTTTTAGGGTCGCGAGGCTGCATATTGTGAGTGGGGGTAGGAGCCTCCCGAACTTCAGGGTTAGGCTCCTGAGGTTGCATTGGAAATCTAGTCCCAATAGGAGAGGGACACAGAGATCTGGAAGCCCATATAATTTAAAATTGGCGTACACGGCGGCCTGTATCGCTAAGGTTGCAGTCGTGCACCCTCGGATTTGCACCGAGTACGACCCAGAGGCGAGGGAGATGGTTTGGTGCGCCGCGAAAATTGTGGGCGAGCAGCGTCTTACCATGTCCGGGTGAATGAAGCTGTCTGTGCTCCCGGAGTCGAAAAGGCAAGGTGTCTCGTGCCCGTTTACCCGGATGTTCATTATAGAGGTCCAGAAGTGCTTGGGTCGCGACTGGTCCAGGGTGACTGCGCTGAGTTGCGGGTAGCCGGCGTGGTCGGAGATGCTGGGGCGGCTCTGCGATGGCTGCCCTTGTTGATCGTACACGTTGAGCGGCGTAGCAGATGGTGGCCCACGTTGGTCGAGCGTGGCGGATGGTGAGGAAGATGGCATCCAAGATGGCGGCCCACATGGATCGCACGTGGCCGGCCGCATGGGGGAGGATGGCCAAGCTGGCGACCCCCGTGAGTCGCACGTGCTGTGAGGGCTGGAGGATGGCTGCCCCCACGGATAGCACGAGGCAGATGACGCGTCTGCAGGGGGCGGAAGCGGCAGACACGCTGCCACACTGTGGGGTCTGCGGGCCTGTGAGTCCGAGGATCGGGCCTGTGAGTTAGAGTTCTTGGACCTGGCCAGGCAAACTTTGGCAAAATGTCCTTTTCTCCCGCAGCTGCTGCAGTTCGCGTTACGGGCCGGGCAGTGCTGCCGGGGGTGTTGCGACTGGCTGCAGAAATAGTAGCCCCCCATGATGGGCGGGCAGCCGTGCGGCACAGGCCTGGGGTAGTCTTTGGTCGGGGGTCCACAAGGGGGTCGCGGGGTCAGCCGGGAACGCATTAAGGCTCTGGAACGATACTTCCAGAGAGGAGGCTAACTTTACCGTCTGATCCAGGTCCAGGGCCCCCTTTTCGAGTAGGCGCTGTCTCACGTAGTTGGACCGGACTCCCGCCACGTAGACGTCTCGGACGACGAGTTCCATATGTTGAGTGGCCGTAACGGCCTGGTAGTTGCAGCTGCGTGCGAGGACTTTGAGGTCGCGTAGGTAGTCTTCCAGCGATTCCCCGGGACGCTAGTGGTGAGGATGTGTCGCACGTAGACCTCGTTCACGGGCCGTACATAGAGCCGTCCGAGCATTGCGAGGGCGTTTGCGTAGGAGGAGGCCTCGTCGAGTTCAACAGAGATTCGATGGCTCACCCTGCATGGAGCAGGCTAAGCTTCTGTTCGTCGGTGACGGGAGGCGTGGAGAAGGCTGCGAGATAGGCATTGAAGCAGCGGAGCCAGTGCAAAAAAATTTATTTCGCCTCCGCGGCCTGCGGATCGAGTTCCAGTCGGTCAGGTTTGAGGGCCGATTCCATAGTTTCGTTTAAGTTGATTAAATTGATGTGACCATCAATTCACTCGAGGCAAGAGTAGAAGTAAACCGTGGCTTCAATCAACTTAGAACAGCGCCTGCCTGCGACTGATCCAATACTGAGAACCGCCTACAGGCCGACTGCTCTTTATACCTCCTTTCAAGGGGAGGAGCCATGGGTGGAGCCCATACATGCCCCAACATGTTCCCCTCTGGATAATGCCATACAATGGCCCATAGGAGAAGCCCACAAGGGCAACAGAATAGCACAGATACAAATACAAGGGCAACAGCACAGATACAAATACAATGGTGGATTATTGGCATAATACATTCACCACAGCCCCACATGACCTAACGGCCTTCCCAGCAAGTGGTGACATGGGCGTTGATTAGTATTCCCTTTTAAAACCGTGAAGCTGGTGGAAGGACTGCTGGGGACCCGAGGTGAGTAACTACACAGCTCCCTCCTGTGTTCGCAGGGGCATGGAGGAGCCACCAGAAGGCTAGACTTGATCGAGTGTGCGCACCATAGGTAGGTGGGATTGTGGAGCGGAGGGGTGGCTGCCCCTGGGCTGGACTGCGGGAGAGTGGGGGCAGATGAATGTCATAGCGCCCATAGGTCCAACATAACTCCCACTGGATTGTGTGTACCAGTTACGGGGGCATCCCCAGCCCACCTGCCCGACTGACCACCCATAACTCCCACAGATCGCGGAGGCTTCTGGCTGCACGGCTGAAGGCTATTGCTAATTGGGAATTAGGAATCGTAGTTAGGTGAGCACTTCACACATGCCAAGTGGATCACCATGGGTGGGCATGCCATGTAGCATGTGGGAGCTATTGCCTAGCACCCCAATCAGACTGTGTTGCCTTGACACTGTCTGAACACAGTGGGAGGCAACACCTAGGACGCAGCGGTCGACGTCAGAACACCCAGGGGCTGAGCCACTGCACTAGCGGCATTTCCGTGACCAGCGATGAGGGAACCAGCATCCGGTCCAGGTAACGTTACATGCGTGTATCTGGGGTCCAGGTCGGGAGTCTGGTGAGGGGCCCCGCTGTGGACGGAGGTTGGTGGGCAGGGCATGCCAGGTGGCGGAGGGGGAGCACTGGAGGATCCCGGAGTGGAAGAGACCGCTGGTTCTCAGTCTCATACAGATATTACACTGTATGAATGACATCTTTGACCTTGCAGAGGCTGCCCCCGTGGTGCAGCTGACATGCCAGGTGGCCAGATGCTGGAGTAGGCAGTAGCAGCAGAATCGGCAGTGGCTAGAGGTGGTGGGCCATGTGCAGGGCCCTCCCCACATCCTGTGGATCCAGCCGCCCAACAGTCCAGGGAGGGATCCAAAGGGGGAGGGCTGCGATAGCCCAAGGTGTACAGGGATCGAACAAATGACGGGCAGTGTGTACCGCAGGAGGCTTTGCCTCAACAAGAGGATGGTGTGACACCTGTGCCATGCCCTCGTGGACTCCACATGGAGGAAGAGGATACCCACTTCTGGTAGCCGTCAAGGTCACCGCAGCTCTGAACCTTTACGCCTCAGGATCATTTGAAGACTCGAGTGAGGACTTGTGGGGCATCTCACAAGCTACAACCCACAAGTGCATCTATGAAGTCACAAATGCTCTGTTTGCTCGGGCAATGGACTATATAAACTTTAACAGGGACCAGGCCCAACAAGATTAATGGGCAGCAGGATTCTCTGCCATCGACAGGATGCCCCAGGACGAGGGGCTAATAGATGGCATGCATGTCACCTTGCGCTCAATGGGACGTCTGGGAGTGCCCTACATCAACAGAAGGGGTTCCACTTCCTGAACACCCAGCTCATGTGCGTCAAACACATGAAGATCATGCTCATGCGTGCACTCTTCCGCGAGAGTGTGCATGACAGCTACATCCTGGGACAGTCAGACATCCCCGGCTCTTTGGGAACCACCACGGGATGGCCGTCTGGCTGTTGGGGGATAAGGGGTAACCGTTGAGGACCTGCGTAATTAAGCCAGTATGGAATCCAGTGACAGATGCGGAGACCCTGTTGGTCGTTCTGGGTGAGTGTGCTTAACACTCAATTTGGCTCTGTTTCTTTACTTAGCTCTGGAGTCGCCAGGTATCGTTAAGATACCGCCACAAGTTCAAGGTGAAGTTCAAAGCAATAAAACCATACACCAATTAGTAAGTTCAAACAACTGAGTTTATTATAATACAATTATAATAACTACCCATGCACACGCTAAAAGGATTAAGCTATTCCTACCGCTAAATAAACTAATACTTTATCTCGAAGGAACTGCCGGGTCAGCGAACAAGGCCTTTTGCTCTGCTCTGGTCTGCAGACTACAGGTTGGTATAAGTTAAAAGGGGTCAGGAGTGTCTATCTCTGGTAGCGATCGTTGTGAGACACTTACTTGCTGGCGCCTGCTGTCCGAACCTCTCTCTCTCTCCTTCAGGGACTTCTTGGCAAAAGCTGGTCGAGGTGCTAGCCCATGGAGGAGTGCTGGTCAAAGAGAGAGGAGGGCTGGACGAGAAGACTGAACCATGTGTGGGACCTGTCTTTTATAGGTCCCAGGGAGCCGCACCCCTTTGGGCGGACTCCCTTACCTGCTTGGAATCGATTGGGTCTCTTCCCAATCGATATGTTTGAATCCCCCCAATACTGATGCTGTTCCTTAGCTACTGGGCGGGCTCTCAGGCTCTTTGTTTTCGAACCTTGTTGGTGCCTGAGTGTCTGGTATCCTTTACAATGTTGCAGTTGCTTCCCCATTTGTGTCCATTGTATCTGGAATCGTTCCATTAACATGCTAATTATCCTGGTGATTGTCTCATTAGTATGTGGAATGTTCGTTTCGGTGCTGTCTGCTTTCTTAGCAGACAGAATCCACACCTGCTAGCTGCAGCCTGCTGGTGCTGCAAACATTGTCCATTTTATCCTGTATGCTTTGCGTTCCTCCATTTTGTATTTAGGGAAATGGCCAACTTCGGTGGCTACACTCCCTCCTTGTGATCCTCATGAGAAATCATGAAGGATCACCTAAGTACGGTGTCTTTGGGTCCCCTGACCTCAGCGAGTTCCATGGCTTCTATTCTTTCCTCAACTATGGGGAAAAAAAAATGTAACTAACAGTTTCTGATTGGCGCTATGTCAAAGGGGACATGCATTACCAATTCGAATCGGGAATCTCAATAAACTACTCTCATCTCACATTTAAAACATCCTATAACATTCTAAACCCTTGCTCATTCATACAGCAGCATCCTTACATTTTGTTTCCTGACTCGGCAGTCGAGCGCAGAACATTATAATACATCCGCAATAATCTTTATTTACAGATCGTATCAAAATTAAATCCTTTATTATACATCAAGGGGTTGGGGGGATTGGTGGAATCCAAAAATGGGGGATTGTACTCTTTACACTGTTGAGGCCCGCGAGCGGTGGTCTCTCCTTTTCCATTTCCTCATCCTGAGGGTCTGGACTATGATACATAGGACTGCAATCACCAAGAGTGATTCTATTACATATGACAAGTTGTACCATGTCAGAAATTTGGTACACCAGGTCGTGGTACTGTTACCATTGACTGGGCTGGGGGCGGTCTGGGTTTGGGAGAAGTTAGCAAACGTTGTACTGTGGGAAAGGGGGCCCGCGTCCACGCGCAACCACACAGATGCCACAATAGCTAAAAACATAGCAATTTGAGTGCTCTTCATCCTCTCTTCTCTTCTGGGATCTTGCTGTGTTGTTGCTTCGGTTCCTTTCCGAACCTCTGAAAACTAAGAGAATCAAGCATAGTATTTGTTAGTGTTCAGCTTAATATCTTGACTTTAAGTATATCTGTCCTCTTGTTCCAATTTTCCCTTTATGATGGTCACCTCCATGTGACTCCCTCCTTTTTTTTTCAAAAAGCGGATTTAGGACCAGACATATACTTATCTTAAACCAGTGCGAGCCGTCTCGCAGTGTTGAAATTTACCATCCCAAAATGTTCTTGGATGTAAATAGCATATGGAGTGGCGGCCGAAGGGCTACCTTAAACAAAATGAAACCAAGGTTTAGAAACGAAAAGGTCGAATGAGTTGCGTATGGGCCGCGACGGGTAAGAGTTGTATGGGATTCCCGGGTAGGGCGTGCTGTGCTGTACCCGAGCTTAGCTGACCAAAGGGGGGTCCTCAGACAGGGCGGGTCCTCAATGTCGTTTCTCCACTGCTTGAGCAACCTGAAATGAACGGGCAAGAATTTAGTCGTATGGAATTGCAGCCTCTATTCTCAGAATAGAGGGGCACCTAAACAAATAAGGGGAGGAGCCAAGATGCTCCTTGTGAAAAGTTGAGCTGGGCTCCAGACATTTCAGATGTGCATGTGAGGTGGTCACCAGCTTTTCAGCTGAAAAGTAAGTGGCCAATCTCCAAATCAAACATTTAACATACAAACAAACAAACATACGTGCAGGTTCCATCAGAAAGGACAGCGCTTCTCTCAAGCGGTTCCTCTTTTTACATCATCTGGACACCTCACTTCTCTTCATTCTCTGCGAACAGGGTCGCAAAGGGGTTGCCGTGTCGGGAGTCAGACATCAAGTCATCCTCTTCTCCTGGATCCCATACCCTTGTATGGATCAGGCATGCAATCTTTGCATTGTGTGACCGGGGGTCACTCTCGTCATTGCGGACAAGTCTCCATGAATTGTTCCTGTGCCAAAGCGTGGGGTCTAGAATTGAAGGGGCGTTGTCGGGGTCGTCAGTGTTGGGTGTTGGGTTTTTAATGTAGGTGATCTCCATGAGTTTCACTGGAGTCGGGGTCGTAGTCGCTGAAGTGGGGGCTGTCGAGTGGAGTGCTGTGGCTGTCCTCAGTCTCACAGTCACTGTCACTGTCTCTGCTGTGGCAGCTGGTGGGCGTTCCGGGGCGTTGTCTGAAGTCAGTGGGCGGAGTCGAGGTCGAGTCCGATGAGGAACTGGTCTGTGAGGGGGAGGGTGGAAATGTGTCTCTTGTGGGCGGAGCGAGGTGTTCTGCTGCATCCAGCAGGACATGGTGCGTGTGGTTTGACTGTGTTCCATAAGCCTAAACCACGCAGTCTTACCGTTTGGGTATTTTATTCTGTATACTGAGGGGCTGATTTTGTCCGAAATTGAGTACGGTCCGGAAAATTTAGGAGCCAAAAAAGTGCTGGGGTTATAAACAGATAGCATAACCTGTTGCCCAACCTGAAATTCTGTGGGGTGTACATTTTTGTTGAAACAGGCCCTGCTCTGTTTCCGTCTTTTTCCCAATGTTACTGCGGTTGCTAACTGTGCAGACCTTACAGTCTCAACTAATTCTTTGACTGCTTTCTCGTGTGTGAAGGCCGTCACTTCTGGGCTGGTCATGTCCAGTCCTAAAAGGAATTCTGATCCTTTCATAGGGTGTCCGGTCATGAGTGTGTGTGGGGTGAAACCTGTAGATGATGAAACCGTATTCCTAATGAACATTAGAGCGAATGGGAGCACTGAATCCCAAGTCGAATTGTTCTCCTGTACCATCTTCCTAAGGGTCGATTTTAGGGTCCGATTCATGCGTTCTACTATTCCGCTTGACTGGGGGTGATACGCAATGTGAAAATTCTATTTTATTCCGAATATGGTCAGGACGTTCTTCATGACCCGTCCTGTAAATACTTCTGGGGAGACCCCATCTCGTAAAGATGTGGTGGGTCAGGATCTTTGCAGCTGTCTTTGCTCTGTTGGTGCGTGAAGGGAATGCCTCTACCCATTTGGTAAAGGTATCTATGACCACCAGAACATATTTATAGCCATTCTTGCAAGGGGGCAATGGTCCTATAAAATCGATCTGGAGGTTTGTCCAGGGGCCATTAACGGGGCGAGTGTGGCTGAGTTGTGCCTTCTTTGAATACCTCTCCGGGTTATTCTGCGCACAAATTAAACAATTCTCTATATAGTGGGTAACATCTTGCCTTAAGTTGGGCTACCAACAGAGTTGTCTAAGGTGTGTTGTGGTCGGGTCGATTCCTTGGTGTCCATGACTGTCATGGAATAAGGCAATCATTTGATTCCTGTCCTGTTCAGGAACCACATACAATTTATCTTTTATGATCACACCCTCATGTGTGGTCAAAGTGTGTTTGAACCTATCGTACTGGGCCACAAAGTTTCCTTTAAAAATCTCCCGGAGATTTTCGTCCTGCTTCTGTGCCTGTACTAAATCTTTGATTTCTGTCTGTGAGACCTGAACTGCACTCACAGGGGCGCTAGCTGGTGCGCTAGCTGGGGGTGTCCAAAAGTGACCTCACCTGGAACCTGCTTTGGCCAGTGCGTCAGCTTTTACATTTCCAGGGGGGGATGACCTGTGGTGACTTCTAACTTTGATGATGCCATACGTCCTATCCTTTGCCTTCTCGAGGATATGGCGGAGTAATGGGGCTAATGGAAGGGGCTTCCCGTCTGCGGAGACAAAACCTCTTGTCCTCCACAGGGGTAGAAAGTCTATGAGGCTTTTACAGACATATAAACTGTCCGAGTATATATCTGCTGGGCTGGGGAACGAATCTGGGTGGTCCACTATATATGCAATGGCCGCGAGCTCTGCTGCCTGCGCGCCTAAGTGACATGGTAATTTTAATGCAATCTCTTCTAGTGCGCGACACTGCGCATCCTCAACATAAATCCCGCATCCAGTGATGCGTTCTCCATCTAAAACTGTGGATGAACCATCCACATATATTTTCAATGGGGCACACGTGTCTGTGTGCTGGGGGCTCTGGCTTGAATTCCCTATCTTCCTGGGGGGCGTCTTTGCAATGAAGGGTCCTGTGTTGTGTAGGGGTGCTACAATCTCGCATTCATGGGGTTGTCCTGGATTTTGGAGGTTGTCCGCTAAAAATGTGTGTGTTTCGGTCCGTTTAACTGTTATGTCCCGTCCTTGTAACAGTAGTGTCCACCTAGCTGCTCTTATCTGGCTCACTGAACCGTCCTTCAGTCGACCGTCTAAAAGTCACTGTGTGGGGGTGTGCTCGGTCAAAATGGTGATGGGATTAAGTCCGGTAATGTACGAGAAGTACTGAACTGCCCAAAATACTGCTAGTAGGTGCCTCCCGCAGGCTGAAAATCCTTGTTCTACGGGGTCTAAAAGTCATGAGGCATAAGCCACTGGTTGTAGCTGCTTGTGCCGCTCCTGAAGGAGCACGGCCGAGAGGGTCAGATCGGTGCTAGCTACCTCTATTGCATAGGGGGAGAGTTGGTCTGGAACTTGTAGCACGGGTGCTGCGCTAAGGGCCTTTTTGAACTCTTCCACAGCCTCTGTATGCTGCGGAAGCCATTCCCAATGGGCTCCTTTCTTAAGGAGGTCTGAGAGTGCGGCTGCCTTTGTCGCAAAACCATCGATATGGTTCCGACAGTACCCAACCAGTCCTAAATACGACCGGAGGGCTGAAACATTCTGGGGAAGGGGCAATTTGACAATCGATTCAATTCTTTTGAACTCGATCTCGCGTTTGCCATGCGTGATGACTGTACCCAAATACATCACTTGATTCTCTAATATTTGGGCCTTTCTGGGGTTAACTTTACATCCAATGTCTTGTAAAATTTCCAGGAGCTCGGACAGAAGCGTGATGTGCTCTGCCTTGGGTGTCTGTCTGCAGTAATAGGTCGTCCACATACTGTACCAGACATTTGGGTCGGGAAAATTTGGCTAATCCAGTTGCCAGCTGTCGGTGGAAAATGGAGGGGGAATTGTGGAATCCTTGTGGGAGGCATGTCCACGTATACTGCTGTCCTTTAAATGTGAAGGCAAATTTGTACTGGCAAGCTTTTGCCAATGGGATTGACCAGAAGCCGTTGCTAATGTCCAATACCGTGAAATATTTGGAGTGGAGTCCCTGCTTGAGCATGGTCTCAGGACTTGTTGCTACCGTGGGGGCTACTGCTGGGGTTACTTTGTTGAGTTCCCGGTAATCTATGGTCAGACGCCATGATCCGTCGGGCTTCCTCACTGGCCAAATAGGTGCATTGTTAGTTGAGGCTACTGTCCTAAGTACACCCTGCTCTAATAAGCTCTCTATAACTTTTCCAATTTCTCCCTCTGCTTCTAGGGGAAACCGGTACTGTCTCTGTGGTCTCGGGTCAGGTCCAGTAACTTGAACTTGTCCAGTCATTCTGCCACAGTCGTGCCGGTGACTGGCAAATGCTGTCCTGTGTTTGTTCAAAACTGTCCTAACCTGTTTGTCCGTGCTAAGCGTGGTCGGGTCAAAACAATAGTCGCCTACTGCGCTAATCCTGTTTGCATACTCTCCTACTGTGAGAGTTGCGGGTGCTCTGTCAGATTTTGCCATTCGCCAGACACACTGATTGACTGGATCGACCGACAGGCTGTGGGCATTCAGAAAGTCAATACCCAGTCTGTGTTCTGCTGTGCGGGGCAGATTAACTAAAACAATGGGGTGTCTGGTGGAGATGTTCCCTAGCTGAATTGATACAGGGGCTGTAATGTGTCCCTGCTGCGAGTGACCTGTAAATCCGCTGAGTGTAATTGTGGATGTGGTGGGCCACGTGTCTGCCTGTGCTGTAGTGGATGTGTTAATGGTTGTGCGGGACCCTCCTTTGTCCCAAAGTAATTCTATGGGCTTTCCCCGAATTTTCGCTGTGACCACCGGCCTTCCGGATCAGTCCCAGAGGGTGTCACAGACCCAAGTGGGGGAGCCCGAACACCGTCAGTCCATTCCGTCCACATTGGTCTGTCCTGACTGCGTCTCTATACTGTGGATAGGCTTAGCTTTGTTCCTGTTCAGAGTGCTTGTCTGCTGGCCTCTCTGAGATCTCTGTGGGTCGTTGCATTCCCTTGCAAAATGCCCTAACTGTCCACAGTTGTAACATTCCTGCTACTTCTGTGGGGGGCTGTTCTTTCCTTCGTTTACCCATGCGGGGTTTTGGTGCGCTCTTACTGCCTGTGTATCTGCTGCAGCCTGAGCTTCTTCTGGGGTCTTTACTTTTACTTTGCCTTGGACAGATTGTTCCCAAGCGCGGGACAATCTTTTCAAAACCCATTTCTCATTATGGGCCTCTTCTGAGGGGTCATAACTGGAGCAGACATGCTGTCCTGCATCTGTGGCGTGGGAGATTATGGTGTGGGTCCATTTAACCATATTATCGCGGGTTAAATGAGCTCGGTCTAAATCGCCAAAAACAGCAGTGAAATGAATCCACAGCCTTCCGGCGAAAGCTGTGGGGTGCTCTGTCCTCTTCTGCCTACACTTATTTAGGCCTTCGACTGGGTCTCCTCTATTGTACCCTATCATGTGTAAAATAGATGTATGCATTTCCTCTAGTGTGCCTCCTCCAACGTTCTGTGGGTCGGGGAGGGCTGCTACAAACGATGAGTCTAAACTCAAAACAGTGAGCTTCACTTGTACTCGCTCATCCAGGCCGTACATGATAGCCTGTTGCTTCACTTTCGCGAAAAATTGGTGGGGTTCTGCAGTGGGGAGGAACGGGGTGATTTTCTCACACGCGATTCTGAGTTGTGTTACGGTTAAGGGGGTGGTGTAGGTGATGTTGGGTGCGCCGTCTGTGTTTGCCTTTCTTTGGGTGGTGACTGGGTTCATAGGTGCGAGTGCTATCTGATCTGTGGGGGGTTGGGGCGCTTTCCTTTTCTGTTGCGCTGCTGGCGCACATGTTCCCTGAACATAGCGCTGCACTGTCTCGCTCAATTCTTGCCAATCTGGGGCATTTTCCTCATCTAATTGGGTTCCAAATGTCTCTTGGAAGCCATTCTGCACAGAAAGCAGAGATTACAGCTGCGTAATCTGCTTCCTACACTTCGCGTGATCCACTGTGCTTTGCCGTTGCTCAGTGGTGGCAGCATGGAGTGCTCTTAAAGCTGCCTTTAGGTCAGAGCATTGCCTTTGCAGTGCCTCTACCTGCTTCTCTGAATTTTCCCTTGTCAGAACTGCTCGCTGCACATCCTGATAGGCTTTCTCATACTGGGTTTGGGAACTGCTCAGATGGGCTAGACAAGACTGATGTGCCCTCTTGGCATCATCCACCTCTCTATCCTTCTCTGCCAGCTTCCTTCTTAACTCTAGGTTTTCCTTATCGATGTCCCTGACATCCACTTTGCTCATCCTATTCCTTTCCTCTAATTCTTTGCAGAGCGTCCGAACGACCTCCTCTGTGCCTCGCAATTGTGCCAAGCAGGACACAATTGCCATCGGCTTGCGTGCTTTTCCTAAACTCTTCTTGTGAATTTGAGAAAGGTTCTCCCACCAAGTATGTCCTATACTCCCGGGACCTGTCTCCTCATTCACACAAAACTCACTCCAAAGGGGCCATCCTTTCCCTTTGAGGTATTTCCTGAGTTCCAGCTCCCATACGAGACACTGGCCTACTTTGCTACTGCTGGTCGCTGCGACCACGAACTGCTCTGGGTTCATGAGGCGTTCCATTGCCTGCATGGCCATTTTCTCTCTCTCTTTAATTTAGAACAGGGATGATAAGGTAATGCTTTTAAATACGGGTACGGCTTTCGCTATGTTCCGATTATAAAACTCCCGACACTTTGACGCAACAAAAATCTCTCGGTTTAACCTTACAACCCTGTTAGTTACGCATGCAAAAACACACTTCCGAATTATGATTATTGATTTGAACTCCTTGAACACTTGTGGTTTTCCCTTTTCCCAATTGGATTTCCAATTCAAATTTCTGGGTTCTCTCGGAGTGGGGGGGGGGCCACTTCTAATCGAGTCCCGTCAGAGTCTGCCACTAAATGTTGGTCGTTCTGGGTGAGTGTGCTTAACACTCAATTTGGCTCTGTTTCTTTACTTAGCTCTGGAGTCGCCAGGTATCGTTAAGATACCACCACAAGTTCAAGGTGAAGTTCAAAGCAATAAAACCATACACCAATTAGTAAGTTCAAACAACTGAGTTTATTATAATACAATTATAATAACTACCCACGCACACGCTAAAAGGATTAAGCTATTCCTACCGCTAAATAAACTAATACTTATCTCGAAGGAACTGCCGGGTCAGGGAACAAGGCCTCTTGCTCTGCTCTGGTCTGCAGACTTCAGGCTGGTATAAGTTAAAAGGGGTCAGGAGTGTCTATCTCTGGTAGCGATCGTTGTGAGACACTTACTTGCTGGCGGCTGCTGTCCGAACCTCTCTCTCTCTCTCTCTCCTTCAGGGTCTTCTTGGCAAAAGCTGGTCGAGGTGCTGGTCCATGGAGGAGTGCTGGTCAAAGAGAGAGGAGGGCTGGACGAGAAGACTGAACCATGTGTGGGACCTGTCTTTTATAGGTCCCAGGGATCCACACCCCTTTGGGCGGACTCCCTTAACTGCTTGGAATCGATTGGGTCTCTTCCCAATCGATATGTTTGAATCCCCCCAATACTGAGGCTGTTCCTTAGCTACTGGGCGGGCTCTCAGGCTCTTTGTTTTCGAACCCTGTGGGTGCCTGAGTGTCTGGTATCCTTTACAATGTTGCAGTTGCTTCCCCATTTGTGTCCATTGTATCTGGAATCGTTCCATTAACATGCTAATTATCCCGGTGATTGTCTCACTAGTATGCTGAATGTTCGTTTCGGTGCTGTCTGCTTTGTTAGCAGACAGAATCCACACCTGCTAGCTGCAGCCTGCTGGGGCTGCAAACATTGTCCATTTTATCCTGTATGCTTTGCGTTCCTCCATTTTGTATTTAGGGAAATGGCCAACTTCGGTGACTACAACCCGTAACAACGTGACCCATGCGACGACTCGGTCTGTCATTGAGCAGTGCATCAGACTCCACAAAATGCTGTTCCAATGCCTCGATTGCTCTGGTAGTGCGCTACAGTGGTGGTCTGCCATGCCCTTCACAACCAGTTGCGGGGTGACATGCTGGAGGTGGAGGAGGAGGAACATATGGTCACCTCAAAGAGGAGGACAAGAACATGCCGGACATGACGGGGCTTGGAGACGAGCTCGGGGAACACCCGCAGTCCAGCTGGAGGACAGGCAGTGGCAGCGAGGGTCCAGCAAGCCCGGAGGGCAGGAGGCCCTCATCCTCGCCTACTTCATATAGGACGTCGCCTCGTCCATCATCTCCCTCCTTATCCCATGTCTTCCACCCTCCCTTTCCCCTTCCTATCCACCCTCCCCCATCCCTCAGCCTTCCACCACCCTCCCTCTCCTCCCCTCCATCTCTCCCTTCCCCGCCCTCTCCCTCTCCTCTCCCCTTCCCTCTCCACCGCTCCGCCAGCCCCCAATCCCCCTACCCTGTTCCACCCTCCCAGTGTCTGTGTAACACCATTCCAAGGACTGTGTTGGCACTGTCAGATGGTCACTGTCAAAGGCAGGTGGGTTCCACTCCCTGGGCGGTGCATTAGCTCAGTGGTTAGCACTGTTGCTTCACAGCACCAGGGTCCCAGGTTCGATACCCGACTTGGATCACTGTCTGTGTGGAGTTTGCACGTTCTCCCTGTGCCTGCGTGGGTTTCCTCCGGGTGCTCCGGTTTCCTCTCACAGTCCAAAGATGTGCAGGATAGGTGCTCGACCCAAATTGCGGAAGAATTTCTTTCAATACAGTACATTTGTGACAACAACTGCCCCATTCCTCTCAACCCCTTCCCCGCCCCCACACCCTTCCATCCTCATTGTACCCTACCCCCTTACCCACAAACCCCCTATGCCCTCTCAACGATCATCAACCTGCATAGCCTTCCGTGCTCTACTGTTATGCCTAGGTGTGTCCCCGGTATGCGCATCAGAGCTGGAGACAGCCTGCTGCCTACCGTGTCCCGCAGACTTCGATGCCCGTGGTTGCCATTCTCTGGGGGCCCAAGAGCCCCGGCACACTTGCCGGTGGTACCTGCCCCGCCGTGCCACTCTGTACCCGGTGCTGACTCACCGTTGTCAGGGGGTGGAACTCGGGGATGCTGGTGGCCGCTGTCGCCACTCCATAGGGTGGCTCCAGGTTGGCACCCAGCGATCCCTTCTCCCGGTGGGTGTCCATAGGGTCTTGGGGTTCACCTCAGGAGAGAGGGCAGCTGCATTGATCCCTCCTAGCTTTCAAATGCCTGCAGCATGGTGTTAACACCTCAGTGATGCTCCTCAGTGACTGCGGACATGTTCTGCAGTGCATCAATGCCCACGTGAGACTGAGACACGCTCCACAGTGCCTCGGCTATGCCCACCTGAGACTGCGACATGCTCCACGGTGCCTCGGCTATGCCCACCTGAGACTGGGACATGCTCCGCAGCACCTCATCACAGTCCACGTAGGACTGGGAAACATCTCCTGGCCACTAGGACATACTGTCGAGATGCTCAGCCATGGTTGTCACCGACTGAGCCACGCCTTGGACACCTCCACTCATGCTGCCGATGTAGTGAACCACCCTAGCAGTGTTGGCCTCTGTGTCGTGCATTGCCGCCACTATCTCCTGCCTCTGGGGATCCTCCATATGGCTATGGACCTTCTGGAGTGTCGCTGACATTCCCCTTTGAATATCACAGCCATACCCTAGCGTCTGCACAGCTCTGGATAAACCTGGTCCAGAGGCTTAGCATCTGACTTGGACTCAGCTGCGTCCTGGGATCCAGCAGACCTCTGAATGCTGTCTCACCTGAACATTCCTTCCTCCACCTGATGTGCATCGGTACCTTTGTGGTGCTCACCAGAATGTGCCCCAGAAGCCTGCCCACTACTGTCGTCCACTGAGGTGTGTGTCTCTGCTGGTGGAGGGTCGGGATGACAGCTGTGCCGCAAAATGGTGGTCTCCTCAGAGGTCCCCTCCAGATGTTCTCGTGAGAGGCAGGGGTGGGGGGACAACCCCGGATGGACCGGCATCACCAGATGGTGAAATTGCGGGAGAATGGACATGTGGTCAGTGAGACAGATGGCTCATTCTGAATGGCATTAACAGCTCACGTGTGACAGGAAATTTGGGTGGGGGCCAATGGAACCTCACCGCTGCGCCGTACGCCAACCTCCCGTTGGTGGCAGATCTGTCCTCGGCCACCTCTGCGATCTCCAGGGCACGTTCCTCTCAGGGACTGAGGACTCGATGATTTTTAAAAAATATTTTTATTGGTGTTTTCCAGTTTTTACAGAGCTGAAATCTGGCATTTACACACAAGTATGTGTCTTACTTACAACGGTTTTTACATTAGGTCACCCTCTCCCACCCCTCCCTTCCTTCGTTGGTAGTTTAGTTCCCTTCTTAGTGTTGCCGTCTGCCCTGAGCATACCCATATTGTGCTCTGCTTCTTTCTGCTGGGCTTTTAATTTTTATTGTTGAGGGTCCTGAGTAGCCCTTCCCCTTGTCCCCATACTATATTGTGTGCTTCCCTTGGATTCCATTCCTCCCCTCCTCCCTCCCCCCTTTCTCTTGTGCGTGCCTTCCCTTGTCTCTCTCCCTCTCTTCCCCCACCCCATCTACCTAGTTGCTGTTGGCCTCGAACAGGTCTTGCAACAGGCTGATGAATGGCCCCCACGCTTTGTGAAAGCCATCATCCGACCCTCAGATAGTGTATTCGATCTTCTCCTGGTGGAGAAGTTCCACCAGGTCTGCCAGCCAGTCTGCCGCTGTGGGTGGTGCTGCTGATCGCCAGCCAACCAGGATTCTCCGGCGTGCGATTAGGGAAGCGAAAGCCAGGGCGTCGGGCCTCTTCCCCATATGAACGTTTGGCTGGTCCGATACCCCGAAGTCTGCCACTCTCGGACACGGCTCTACCCTCACCCCCGGCTCCACCCTCATCCCCACAACCTTGGACATTGCCTCGAAGAAGGCTGTCCAGAACCTGACAGGTCTGGGGCAGGCCCAGAACAAGTGGGCATGGTTGGTCGGGCCTCTCTGGCACTGTTCACATTCATTCTCCACCTCCGGGAAGAACCTGTTCATTCGGGTTCTGGTGGACTCTGTGCACCACTTTAAACTGAATGAGGCTTAGCCTTGCGCAGGAGGAGGTGGAGTTGGTTCTGCTCAGTGCTTTGCTCCAGAGTCCCCAACCCACTTCCATCCCCAATTCATCCTCCCATTTCCATCTAGCTTCATCCAGTGGTAGTCTTGCCCTGTCCAGCAACAGTCCACAAATCCTCCCCTCTTTAATGTCCATGTTGTTTCGTTCGTTTCGCAGAGTCTCTCGGGGCCATGGGGTACTTTGCCGTCTCTTTGCGGAGAAAGTGTTTAATTTGGAGGTCCGTGAGCTCCTGTCCCATCGGCAGGTTCAGGTACTCCACCAACTCTTCCAAGGCTGTATGTCTGTCCCCTATGTAAAGGTCCCTAACCGTTAGCACCCCTTGTGCTGTCTCCATTTTTTAAAGGTGGCGTCAAGCATGGCTTGCAGGAATTTGTGGTTACCGCAGGTGGGGGGGCGTGGAGGACATCAGGGTTTTTGTCTACTTTGTGGAAATACGCCTTGGGGAATAAAGGTTGGTATGTATCTCAACAGGAAGAGGAACCTTGGCAGTACGTTCATTTTGATCATCTGCACTCTCCCCGCCAGAGAAACCGGGAGTGCATCCCAACTCTGTAGGTTATTTTTTACTTCCTCCACCAGACTGATCAGATTCCACTTGTGGATCTGTGTCCAGTCATGGGCTATCTGGATCCCCAGGTAGTGGAATTTGTTCAGGGCTAGTTTGAATGGTAGTCCCTTCAACTCTGTCCCTCCCTGTTCTGCTTTACCAGGAATGCCTCGCTCTTGCTCACGTTGAGGTTGTAGCCCGAGAAGGCTCCAAACTCTCTCAGAAGTTCCATGATTGCTTTCCGGCCATTCTGTGGGTCTAAGACGGAGAGGACCAGGTCATCCGCATAAAGCGACATTCTGTGCTCTCTGCCCCCTCTTTGGATAAAATTCCAGCTTTTCGAGTCTCAAATGCGATCACCAGTGGTTCGATTGCCAGGGCGAACAGGAGCGGGGACAGTGGGCATCTCAGCCCTGTGTCTCTGTGCAGCTGGAAGTATTCAGAGCTCATAGTGTTGGTCTAAACGCTCACCTTTGGGGCATTGCACAAGAGGTTCACCCATGAGATTAATCCTGTCCACAGCCCAAACTGCTCAAGTACCTCGATGAAGTATTTACATCTTCATTCGAAGGCCTTTTCTGCATCCAGGGAAACGATCACCTCTTGTGTTCTTTGTCGGAAGGGGTCATTATACAATCAGCAGCCGCCTGATGTTTGCAGTTAGCTGCCTACCCTTGACAAAGCCCATCTGGTCCTCTGCGACCACCTCTGGTACCAAGTTCTCCAGTCTCTTGGCCAGGACTTTCGCGCGTAACTTGGCATCTACATTGAGCAGCGAAATGGGCCTGTATGATCCACATTCCATCGGGTCCTTGTCTTTTTTGGGTATTAGCAATATCGCGGCCTGCATTAGCTTAGGAGGCAGGGTGCCCCTTGCCAGCGAGTCTGCGAACATGTTCCGTAGGTGTGAGGCCAGGGCTGGTGCGAATTTCTTACAGAAGTCCGCCGGAACCCATCAGGTCCTGGCTCTTTCCCCGCCTGTGTGGAGCTGATACTCTTCATGATCTCTCCCAGTCCCATTGGTGCCAGCACTTTCCCCACTGCAAAGAAATCTATCCTCGAATATGTTTTGTGGACCGGCGAATAGAGTGAAAATTCCCTCTCACCGGGGTGTAGGAACCGCCACAGGTCCACCGCCCCCATCTGCTCCATGAATTTTCCCAGTTCCCTAGCCATACCCGTCTTTTTCCCCGATCTGGGGATCGATCAGTCCGTCAGTGGGTCTTGTACAAAGTTGAAGTGGCCCTGCCATGATCAGTCGTTGCGTGTCAATGTCAGGGGTTTCCCCCATGGTCTTTTTTATGAAGCATGTGTCATCCCAGTTGGGTGCATACACATTTACCAGAACTACCGGTGCCCCATCGAGCTAGGCCACTGCTGACCATAATGTAGCAGCCCCCCCTCCCCGGGTCCGTAACCATTCTTGTCGCAGTAAACCTCGTCCTCTTAGTAATCAATATGGCTACTGCCCTAGCCCTCATCCCGTAGCATGAATGGTACTTCTGTCCCACCCAGTCCTTTCTTACCCGCAGTCAGTCCTTCTCCCTCAAGTGTGTTTCCTGCAGGAAGAATGTCGGCTTTCAGGTGGGCAAAGTCTCTGGATCTTTTCAGTCCTCCTTGCTTTCTGACTTCCCATGCTAGCTATTTCTGATAGTATGGTGGCCCCTCTCCCAGGGCTGGTCGAGCCCCTTCCTTATGCCCACTGACTGCCCGTTTTCCCTGTTTAAACCCTCACCTGCCTTCCCCAGTCCGCGCTTCTTTCTAAGACCCAGTCTTCCCTTTATGATCGGAATGAGGCAGCGCAGCCCCCCGCAAACATGCTCACTGTCCAATGAATCTTTTGCTCTTTCACAGTCTTTCCTTGCACAACTCTCACCGTTGCCATGCCTGTCCCTGTCCAGGTCATTGGTTCTGACAAATTCATTGTTCTTGTCGTGTTTTTTTTGTTATGTGACCCAGAGCCTAGCTGGGAGCAGCATACTGAAACGTACCCAGTTCTTGTACAGGGCTGATTTTGTCTGGTTAAACTCGGCCCTGCATTTTGCTAGATCAACCCCAATGTCCTGGTAGATTCTGGCTGTGCGTCCTTCCCAGATGCTTGCCTTCGTCTGGCGTGAACACCATAGGATCCTCTCACGGTCCTGAATCGGTGGAGCTTTGCGGCAATCATTTTTGGCTGCTCCCTGGCCTTAGTTTTTGGTCTGAGTGACCTATGTGCTTTGTCGTGCTCTGGGGGTTTGGGGAAGCTGTCTCTTCCAACTAGGTTGCCCAGCATTTGGGCGACGCCGTCTTTCCCCTTGATATCTTTCAGCAGACCCACGATCCAGATATTTTGTTGTCGGGATCTGTTTCCTGGTCCTCGACTTTCCACCTGAAGTTCCCTAGAACACCACCAACTTTTTACTTCTGCCTCTAGGGCGACGATTCTGTCGCTCTGGTCTGTGGAGGCCTTTTCCAGGTCGAGGATCATCCTCTCTGGAGTCACCATTTTTTCCCCAGCCCACCAATTGCCTTCTGCATGGTGGCCATCACCTGTACTACCGGCACCTTGACCGCCACCTGGATTTCAATCCTGATCGCCTCCTTCATGGCGGTCAGCTCCTTCATAAGGAAGCATTTCCATCTGTCCCCAGGTGGTGGGGGGGGGGGGGGGGGGGGGGGGGAGGCTGATGCTCGGGTCATTGGCCGCCCTCCCTCCTGAGTGGCTGTAGTCCCTTCGCCTCGTGGGTCCACTGTCTCGTCCGCCTACTGCTCCTGGCCCTTTCCGTCACTTCTGCCGTGTCTTCGACTGCTCAAGCTCCCGTTTGCTGGTATAGAACATAGAACATAGAACGATACAGCGCAGTACAGGCCCTTCGGCCCTCGATGTTGCACCGACATGGAAAAAAACTAAAGGCCATCTAACCTACACTATGCCCTTATCATCCATATGCTTATCCAATAAATTTTTAAATGACCTCAATGTTGGCGAGTTCACTACTGTTGCAGGTAGGGCATTCCACGGCCTCACCACTCTTTGCGTAAAAAACCCACCTCTTACCTCTGTCCTATATCTATTACCACTCAATTTAAGGCTATGTCCCCTCGTGCTAGCCACCTCCATCCGCGGGAGAAGGCTCTCGCTGTCCACCCTATCTAACCCTCTGATCATTTTGTATGCCTCTATTAAGTCACCTCTTAACCTTCTTCTCTCTAACGAAAACAACCTCAAGTCCATCAGCCTTTCCTCATAAGATTTTCCCTCCATACCAGCCAACATCCTGGTAAATCTCCTCTGCACCCGTTCCAAGGCTTCCACGTCCTTCCTATAATGAGGCGACCAGAACTGTACGCAATACTCCAAATGCGGCCGTACTAGAGTTTTGTACAACTGCAACATGACCTCATGGCTCCGGAACTCAATCCCTCTACCAATAAAGGCCAACACACCATAGGCCTTCTTCACAACCCTATAAACCTGGGTGGCAACTTTCAGGGATCTATGTACATGGACACCGAGATCCCTCTGCTCATCCACACTACCAAGAATTTTACCATTAGCCAAATATTCCGCATTCCTGTTATTCTTTCCAAAGTGAATCACCTCACACTTCTCCACATTAAACTCCATTTGCCACCTCTCAGCCCAGCTCTGCAGCTTATCTATGTCCCTCTGTAACCTGCAACATCCTTCCGCACTGTCTACAACTCCACCGACTTTAGTGTCGTCTGCAAATTTACTCACCCATCCTTCTGCGCCCTCCTCTAGGTCATTTATAAAAATGACAAACAGCAACGGCCCCAGAACAGATCCTTGTGGTACGCCACTCGTAACTGAACTCCATTCTGAACATTTCCCATCAACTACCACTCTCTGTCTTCTTTCAACTAGCCAATTTCTGATCCACATCTCTAAATCACCCTCAATCCCCAGCCTCCGTATTTTCTGCAATAGCCGACCGTGGGGAACCTTATCAAACGCTTTACTGAAATCCATATACACCACATCAACTGCTCTACCCTCGTCTACCTGTTCAGTCACCTTCTCAAAGAACTCGATAAGGTTTGTGAGGCATGACCTACCCTTCACAAAACCATGCTGACTATCCCTAATCATATTATTCCTATCTAGATGATTATAAATCGTATCTTTTATAATCCTCTCCAAGACCTTACCCACCACAGACGTTAGGCTCACCGGCCTATAGTTACAGGGGTTATCTCTACTCCCCTTCTTGAACAAAGGGACCACATTTGCTATCCTCCAGTCCTCTGGCACTATTCCTGTAGCCAATGATGACCTAAAAATCAAAGCCAAAGGCTCAGCAATCTCTTCCCTGGCTTCCCAGAGAATCCTAGGATAAATCCCATCCAGCCCCGGGGACTTATCTATTTCCACCTTGTCCAGAATTGCCAACACTTCTTCCCTACGCACCTCAATGCCATCTATTCTAATAGCCTGGGTCTCAGCATTCTCCTCCACAATATTATCTTTTTCTTGAATGAATACTGACGAAAAGTATTCATTTAGTATCTCGCTTATCTCCTCAGCCTCCACACACAACTTCCCACCACTGTCCTTGACTGGCCCTACTCTTACCCTAGTCATTCTTTTATTCCTGACATACCTATAGAAAGCTTTTGGGTTTTCCTTGATCCTACCTGCCAAAGACTTCTCATGTCCCCTCCTTGCTCGTCTCAGCCCTCTCTTTAGATCCTTCCTCGCTTCCTTGTAACTATCAAGCGCCCCAACTGAAACTTCATGCCTCATCTTCACATAGGCCTCCTTCTTCCTCTTAACAAGAGATTCCACTTCTTTGGTAAACCACGGTTCCCTCGCTCGACCCCTTCCTCCCTGCCTGACTGGTACGTACTTATCAAGAACATGCAATAGCTGTTCCTTGAACAAGCTCCACATATCCAGTGTGCCCAACCCTTGCAGCCTACTTCTCCAACCAACACATCCTAAGTCATGTCTAATGGCATCATAATTGCCCTTCCCCCAGCTATAACTCTTGCCCTGCGGGGTATACTTATCCCTTTCCATCACTAACGTAAAGGTCACTGAATTGTGGTCACTGTTTCCAAAGTGCTCACCTACCTCCAGATCTAACACCTGGCCTGTTTCATTACCCAAAACCAAATCCAATGTGGCCTCGCCTCTTGTTGGCCTGTCAACATATTGTGTCAGGAAACCCTCCTGCACACATTGTACAAAGAATGACCCATCTAATGTACTCGAACTATATCTTTTCCAGTCAATATTTGGAAAGTTAAAGTCTCCCATAACAACTACCCTGTTACTTTCGCTCTTTTCCAGAATCATCTTCGCCATCCTTTCCTCTACATCCCTAGAACTATTAGGTGGCCTATAGAAAACTCCCAACAGGGTGACCTCTCCTTTCCTGTTTCTAACCTCAGCCCATACTACCTCAGAAGAAGAGTCCCCATCTAGCATCCTTTCTGCCACCGTAATACTGTCCTTGACTAGCAGCGCCACACCTCCCCCTCTTTTGCCCCCTTCTCTGAGCTTACTAAAACACCTAAACCCCGGAACCTGCAACAACCATTCCTGTCCCTGCTCTATCCATGTCTCTGAAATGGCCACAACATCGAAGTCCCAGGTACCAACCCATGCTGCCAGTTCCCCTACCTTATTTCGTATACTCCTGGCATTGAAGTAGACACACTTCAAACCACCTACCTGAACACTGGCACCCTCTTGCGAAGTCAAATCTGTGCTCCTGACCTCTATACTCTCAATCTCCCGTACCCCAAAACTACAATCCAGGTTCCCATGCCCCTGCTGAATTAGTTTAAACCCCCCCAAAGAGCACTAACAAATCTCCTCCCCAGGATATTGGTGCCCCTCAGGTTTAGATGTAGACCATCCTGTCTATAGCGGTCCCACCTTCCCCAGAAAGAGCCCCAGTTATCCAGAAATCTGAATCCCTCCCGCCTGCACCATCCCTGTAGCCACGTGTTTAATTGCTCTCTCTCCCTATTCCTCATCTCACTATCACGTGGCACGGGCAACAACCCAGAGATAACAACTCTGTTTGTTCTCGCTATCTTTTCTTGGTTCCCCTCCTTTTGCTGTTGAGGGATTTCTTTCCTTCACAATTTGGGCACAATTTGACTAAAACTGCCTTTTTTTGTCCTGGCTTGGAGGAGAGCCACCTGATGTGCGTCTGCTCAGCACATGACTGTCACCGGAACTCTGAGTAAGGAGTCTGATGTCCGGCACCCCACCGCCGATCTGGACCCTCTTCTATCTGTTGCGAACCTATTTTACCTGTGGGGAACAGAAGAGGCATTGTGAACCGCACCTGTCATTCATCTCAGAGGTGGGGAGGTGGCGTAGGTTGGGGGGGTGGGGGGGAGATGTTGAGTATAATGGTGCTGGGGAGAATGGGGGGGAAGGGTAGTATCAGGGGCGGGGAGTATGGGGGAGAGGGCAGTGTGGGGGCGATGGGGAGTATGGGGGAAGGGAGTATGGGGGAAGGAGATTATGGGGGAAGGGCAGTTTTGGGAAGGATGAATATGGGGTGGGGGGATGGGGAGTTTGAGAGAGGTGGTGTGGCGTGGCACTGCTGGACATGGGTGGGCCAGGGCACGGAATGGTGCTTGGCAGGGCTGTGCCAGACACATGCTTGGCGTGGGTCGGGGGTGGCAGGCGGGCCAGTGCCAACCTACCTATGTGGCCTGGTGGAGGTTGTTGACCTTCTTACGACACTGGGCACTGGTCCTCTTGGTGACCCTCCCCGAGCTGATGGCTACTGCCACTTCCTCCCAGGTGGCACTGGCTGGTCTGGTGGCTGACTCTCCAAGACCCTTGGTGAACAGGACATCCTGTCTGATTTCAACTGTATCCAACAGTCTGGCCAGGTTGGCATCCCCAAATCGTGGGGCTGGTCTCCTCGGTGGCATGGCTGTGATCTAGAACATAGAACATAGAACATAGAACAGTACAGCACAGAACAGGCCCTTCGGCCCTCGATGTTGTGCCGAACAATGATCACCCCACTTAAACCCACGTAACCCGTATACCCGTAACCCAACAATCCCCCCATTAACCTTACACTACGGGCAATTTAGCATGGCCAATCCACCTAACCCACACATCTTTGGACTGTGGGAGGAAACCGGAGCACCCGGAGGAAACCCACGCGCACACGGGGAGGACGTGCAGACTCCACACAGACAGTGACCCAGCCGGGAATCGAACTTGGGACCCTGGAGCTGTGAAGCATTGATGCTAACCACCATGCTACCGTGAGGCCCCTATTTGGGGTTCTATTTGGGGTTCACTGTGCAGGAGCAGTTTGAGTGCTGCTCTCCCTTGTTAGCAGGGGCTGGCGAGCGTGGTCCCGGCAAATGAGCCGGCGAGACAATCAGTTTCGGCGTGAAGCCCATGGGACCTCATTAAATGTACCAATTAACGTGTTATAGCGGTGACGGCCTCGCCAGGCCAAGCACCGGGAAGCTCGCAGCAGTTCCCTCCTGCTCCCACACTTCGTAACTTTTCCATTAAATTGTGCCCTCACTTTCACATGCGCACTCACACTCACACACACTCTCACTCATACACACACTCTCACTCACACTCTCTCTCACACATAGAGTACCAGGAGGAGTTCCCGTACCAACCTCCCCGAACAGGCGCCGGAATGTGATGACTAGGGGCTTTTCACAGTAACTTCATTTGAAGCCTACTTGTGACAATAGGCGATTTTCATTTATTTCAGAGGAGGGAGGAACTACAGCAACTGTTCATTCCTGTCTGGCACAAAAGCAAAGGGGATAAGAGGGCCAAACCATGGCTTGCAAAGGAAATTAGAAATAGTATCCGATCCATGGAAGAAGCATACAGATTGGCCAAGAAAAATAATGAAGGCTAATGATATACATAGGTACATAGAAAATAGGTGCAGGAGAAGGTCTTTTGGCCCTTTGAGCCTGCTTCGCCATTCATCATGATCATGGCTGATCATCCAACTTAATAGCCTAATCCTGCTTTCTCCCCATTGCCTTTGATCCCATTCTCCCCAAGTGCTATGTCTAGCCGCCTCTTGAATATATTCAAAGTTTCAGCATCAACTACTTCCTGTGGTAATGAAATCTATTGGCTCACCACTCTTTGTGTGAAGAAGTGTCTCCTTATGTCTGTCCGAAATGGTTTACTCTGAATCCTCAGGCTGTGACCCCTGGTTCTGGACACACCCATAATTGGTAACATCTTCCCTGCATCTACCCTGTTTAGTCCTGTTAGAATGTTATAAGTCATTATGAGATCCCTCCTCGTTCTTCTGAACTCCAGCGAGAACAATCCCAACCTAGTCAATCTCTCCTCATATGACAGTCCCGCCATCCCTGGAATCAGTCTGGTAAACCTTTGCTGCACTCCCTCGAGAGCAAGAACATCCTTCCTCAGATAAGGATACCAAAACTGCGCACCAGGTATGGCCTCACCAAGGCCCTGTATAATTGCAGCAACACATCCCTGCTTCTGTACTCGAAACCTCTTGCAATGAAGGCCAACATACCATTAGCCTTCTTTACTGCCTGCTGCACCTGCATGCTTACCTTCAGCGAATGGTGCACAAGGAAACCCAGGTCGCACTGCACACTCCCCTCTCCCAATTTACAACCATTCAGGTAGTAATCTGCCTTCCTGTTTTTGCTTCCAAAATGAATAACCTCACACTTATCCAAATTATACTGCATCTGCCATTGATTTGCCCATTCACCCAACCTCTCCAGATCTTGCTGTAGGATCCCTGCATCCTTGTCACAATTCACCCTCCCACCTAATTTGGTATCCTCTGCAAACTTTGAGATGTTACATTTTCTTGCCTCATCCAAATCATTAATATATATTGTGAATAGCTGGTGTCCCAGCACCGATCCTTGTGGTACCCCACTGGTTACTACCAGCCAATTTGAAAAGGACCCATTAATCCCTACTCTTTGTTTCCTCTCTGACAACCAGTTTTCTATCCACCTCAATATATTTCCCCCAATCCCATGCGCTTTAATTTTGCACAATAATCTCTTCTGCGGGACTTTGTCAAACGCCTTCTCAAAGTCCAAATAAACCCACATCGACTGGCTCCTTGTAGACTGTACTGGTTACCTCTTCAAAGCATTCCAACAGATTTGTGAAGCATGATTTTCCCTTCATATATCCATGCTGACTCTGACTGATCCTGCCAGAATGGATTCAAGCATTTTCCCCACTACCGATATTAGGCTTACTGGTCTATAATTCCCTGCTTTCTCTCTACCTCCCTTTTTGAATATCGGAGCGACATGAGCTACCCTCCAATCTGCAGGGACAGTTCCAGAGTCTATAGAATCACGGACGATAACCACCAATGCATCCACTATTTCCAGAGCCATCTCCTTAAGAACTCTGGGATGCAGATTCTCAGGCCCTGGGGATTTATCCACCATCAATCCCATCAGTTTTCCCACCTCCATTTCTCTACTAATGTTGATCTCCCTCAGTTCTTCCCTCTCTCAAAACCTTTCATTCTGCAACATTTGTGGGATCTGATTTGTGTCCTTATTTGTGAAGACCAGAATCAAAGTATGTATTTAATTGCTCAGACATTTCTTTGTCCCTTCTTATGCATTCCCCTGTTTCTTTCTGTAGTGGGCCTACATTTCTCTTGACCAATCTCTTTCTCTTCACATATCTGTGGAAACTCTTAGTGTCACTCTTTATGTTCCCTGCAAGCTTCCTTTCGTACTGTACTTTTCCCTTCTTAATCAATCCCTTCGTCCTTCTTTGCTGAATTATAAACTGTCCCTAATCCTCAGACCTATTATTTTTCTTGGCCAATCTGTATGCTTCTTCCTCGTATCGGATACTATTTCTAATTTCCTTTCTAAGCCATGGATTGGCCCTCTTACCCCCTTTGCGTTTGTGCCAGACAGGAATGAACAGTTGCTGTTGTTCCTCCATGCGTTCCTTGAATGTTTGCCATTGTCTATTGTTATAGGCCAGGGTTTAGAGAACCCCAAAGTATATCATCGAGTTCACCTGACCCACAACGTTTAATAGATTGAGGTATGGGGAGCACACGGCCCACTCGACAGGTGTGGTGCAGCAGAAATGGAAAAGTATTTTTTAAAGTAAAACAATGTTTATTCTATGAACTCAAGTTAACCTTTTTAAAACATACAGTGAACATCTTGCAATCATCAATTTAAATATAACCCCCAAAGAATACAGCACTCAGTAATCCTTAAACTGTCCTTTTAACATCATTAAGACTTTTTTAAAAAAAACTTTAAACAGAAGCACATCAGGTTAAAGTCATGACAGAGAGCCATTATTAGTTTTAAATCACCAAAGGGTCAATTTACAGTCTTTAGATTACAGAGAGAGAGAGACTAATACTTCTTCTGGTCGTGACTGCAGCTATCCAGCTCTGAAAACAAAACTAAAACACACCCTGCAGCAAACAGCCTGAAACAAAAGTAAAAAGCTGGCAGACAGCCCAGCTCCACCCACTCTCTGACATCACTGCAGTAGTAAACACCCATTTCTTAAAGGTACTCTCACTTCAGATATTTATACACACACCCTTCATAAACACCCATTTCTTGAAGGTACTCTCACATGCCCCAAAAAAAAGTAAACCATCCATTTCAAGATGGTTTCATTTTTCACCTTTTCGCATCCTTTAGGAAATGCACACAGTAAATATACTTTTTTGATCCAAAAAACAACACATGTAAACAGATATAATAATATAGTCCATTTTTGTTCTTCGTCCTCCAACTGAAATCCTTCTCGATTGACAGTCTTCTTTGAACAAGAAGGTCCTTGCACGATCCGTCCATTTCTCTACGCCTTGCCATTTCTCTTTAAAGTCAGATACTTTAGTTCAATCTGATCACAGAGTCCCTTGTAATTCTCCAACACATGAGCATTGGTTATCATAGCTTTCAGGCCGTCAAATGTCTGTTGAAAGTCCGCTGTCCACTGAAATTTTTGACGTTTCTTAGCGAGTCTATCAGTGGAGCAACCACACTACAAACAGTTTTCACAAGTGTTCGATTAAATCCATTCATGCCAAGAAAGTGCATTATTTCCCTTTGTGATTTCCCTTCGTGTCGAGGGTATCGGAAACTCCTCAATAACTGTTGGTTTCACATCCCATGTGACCATTCGACCTGTCCGATTGTATGGCCAAGGAAAGTGACTTGGGCTTTTCCAAATTCACATTTGGCTAGGTTTATCACCAAACCCACCTCCTGAAGTCGATCGAATAACTCCATCAGATGTTTTAAATGTTCTTTCCATGTCTGGCTGAAATTTACCAATTGTGTGTAATCCTGAAACAACTTTGTTAGTTAACCGTTGAAATGTGGCTGGGGCGTTTTTCATGCCAAATGGCATAACTTTGAATTGGTATATACCATCTGGAGTCACAAAAGCTGAAATCTCCTTCGCCCTTTCGGATAAAGATACCTGCCAGTAACCTTTAAGTAAATCCAGTTTGGAAATAAAAGCTGATTGTCCCACTTTCTCAATGCAATCCTCCAAACGTGGGATAGGATAAGAGTCCGTTATTGTAACTGCATTAACCTTTCTATAGTTCACACATAACCGTTGGGTACCATCCGGTTTAGATACCATCACTATCGGTGAGCTCCATTGGCTGCAACCCACTTTAATTATGCCATTTTTAAGCATACTCTCAATCTCTTTGTTAACCTGTGCCAATTTTAAAGGGTGAAGTCTGTATGGATGTTGTTTGATTGGAACGGCTTTTCCCACATCTACATCATGTATAGCCATTTTAGTACTTCCCAATTTATCTCCACAAATTTCCATATGATATCAATAACTTCAGGTCAGTTTGTTTCCCTCTGGAAGGTAACTCAACAATTTATCCCAATTTTTTAAGAACATCTTCATTTTCCAATTTATTTTGAGGTATGTCAAATTCACAGTCAGATTTGGCTTGTCACTTTGATTTAGAATCATTAAAACTCCTCCTTTTTCTCTCCTTCCCTTTCAAAGTACCTTTTAAGCATATTCACATGACACACTCAGTGAGTCTTCCTTCTATCTGTTTTTTACCACATAATTCACCTCACTTAATTTCCTTTCAATCTGATACAGTCCACAAAACCTAGCTTTTAAAGGCTCACCTACCACTGGTAACAATACTAAAACTCTATCTCCACTGGCAAAACTATGAACTTTGGATTTCTTGTCCGCTACCCATTTCATCACATTTTGTGCAACTTTTAAATGTTGTCTAGCCAATTCACCTGCTCTATTTAATCGTCCCCTAAAATTTGACACACAATCCAATAACGTAATTTCCGATTTCTCACTCACCAATTTTTCCTTAATCAATTTAAGTGGTTCTCTTACGTCATGACCAAAAATTAGTTCAAAAGGACTACATTTGGCTGACTCATTAGGTGCATCCCTAATTGCAAACAGTACGAATGGAATTCCTTTATCCCAATTACCGGGCAGCACGGTAGCATGGTGGTTAGCATAAATGCTTCACAGCTCCAGGGTCCCAGGTTCGATTCCCGGCTGGGTCACTGTCTGTGCGGAGTCTGCACGTCCTCCCCGTGTGTGCGTGGGTTTCCTCCGGGTGCTCCGGTTTCCTCCCACAGTCCAAAGATGTGCGGGTTAGGTGGATTGGCCATGCTAAATTGCCCGTAGTGTCCTAAAATGTAAGGTTAAGGGGGGGTTGTTGGGTTACGGGTATAGGGTGGATACGTGGGTTTGAGTAGGGTGATCATTGCTCGGCACAACATCGAGGGCCGAAGGGCCTGTTCTGTGCTGTACTGTTCTATGTATCTAATCCTGTGATAAGCTTGACAATATGACCTCAACATTATCTTTAATGTCTGATGCCACCTTTCTAACGCACCCTGCCATTCTGGATGGTACGCAGTTGATTTAAATTGTTTTATTCCTGAGCTATCCATAACTCGTTTGAATAATTTTGAGGTAAAATTTGATCCTTGGTCCGATTGTATTTCTGTGGGTAATCCATATCTAGTAAAGAATTTAAGTAACTCCTCCACAATCTTTTAGCTGCAATATTACGTACTGGAATGGCCTCTGGAAACCTAGTAGACACATCCATTATAGTCAAAAGATATTGATTCCCACTTTTGGTTTTAGGAAGCGGTCCTACACAGTCAATTAGGACCCTCGTAAAAGGTTCCTCAAATGCTGGAATGGGTATTAAAAGTGCTGGTTTTATCACTGCGTGAGGTTTCCCTATCATTTGACATGTGTGACATGACCGACAAAATTCAACCACATCTTTATGTAGTCCAGGCCAATAAAAATGTTTCTGGATTTTAGCTTGAGTTTTCCTTATTCCCAAATGACCTCCCACTGGTACCTCGTGTGCAACTCGCAACACCTCCTTTCTATACCCTACCGGCAATACTACTTGATGAACTTCTGCCCACTTTTCATCTGCCTGCATATGTAAAGGTCTCCATTTTCTCATCAAGACATCACTTTTACGGTAATAAAACTCTGATATACATTCAGACTCCTCTTCCTTGTATGCTTTCTGATACATCCGTTTTATTTCTACATCTTTCTGTTGTAACTCCGCCAATGTTCCTGAACTAAAAATATCCGTCTCATTCTCCGCCTGTTCTTGTTCTTTTTCAACCATCTGATCAAAAATCGTTTCTGATAATTGCACTTCAACTTCATTTTCACTCTTTGATTTCTCCTCTTGTCTTAACCTGTGACTTTGCAACCTTGTTACTACACAATCCGGAAAAATCCCAGGATATTCGTCCTTCAACACTTCAGTTGTCTGATTTTCCACTGGCTTACCAACCACAGAAGGCATCACTCCCACCTGTGATCCAGCTATATCATTACCCAAGATAAACTGTATTCCTGGACAAGATAGTTTCTCTATTACTCCTACCACCATTTCACCACTCTTCACTGGACTTTCCAACCTTACCTGATATAATGGAACACTACTCCTCTCACCCTGAATTCCACATATTACCACCTTTTCTGGCAACATTCTTCCCAAACTACATAACTCCTCATCTCTTATCATTAAAGATTGACTATCTCCCGTATCTCTTAAAATTGTGACTTCTTTACCTGCTCCTCCTGATACACATGAGTAAATTTTACCCACACAAGTAAATTCTTTGAAGAGATCTGGCACCTTCTGATCAGTCACCTCTTGATCAAGCTGTACAATCTTTTGCCCCTCCTTTGCTTCACTTGGGCTTTCCTTTCCACTTTAACAAACCCCACTGTCTTATCCTGTTTTACCACATTAGCCTTCCCAGTGCTTTTCTTCAACCACCAACACTGTGACTTTACATGGTCTAGTTTATTACAGTGAAAACATTTGGAACTTTTCATTTATTTTCCACCCTCCTGGATTTCTTTTTTAATCTGAGGTACACTCTCCTTATTATCTTCCATCAGATCACCTTTATCTTCACCACTTGTGTATTTCTCATGTCCCCAGTTTCTATCCCTCACAGGCCGAAACTGATGTCGAAAACCAAGCTTTGATGTATGAACTAATTCATAATCAGCTGCCATTTCTGTTGCTGACCTCGCAGTTTTAACTCTCTGCTCTCCCACATAGATTTTATAGAATTTACAGTGCAGAAGGAGGCCATTCGGCCCATCGAGTCTGCACCGGCTCTTGGAAAGAGCACCCTATCCAAACCCACACCTCCACTCTATCCCCATAACCCAGTAACCCCACCCAACACTAAGGGCAATTTTGGACACTAAGGGCAATTTATCATGGCCAATCCACCTAACCTGCACATCTTCTCACTACATCAGGAATTGAATTTTTAAACTCTTCCAAAAGTATAATTTCTCTGAGAGCTTCATATGTTTGGTCTATTTTCAAAGCCCTTATCCACCTGTCAAAATTACTCTGCTTGAGCCGTTCAAACTCCATGCATGTTAGACCAAATTATTTCGTAAAATTTCTAAACATTTGTCGTAGGCTTCAGGCACCAGTTTACATGCACCTAAGATGGATTTTTTCACCTCCTCATTTGTCCCAGATACCTCCTCCGGTAGTGATGCAAACACTTCACTAGCCCGACCTATCAGCTTTATTTGAATCAGTAATACCCACATCTGCTGTGGCCATTTCATTTGTTTAGCTACTTTCTCAAATGCAATGAAAAAGGCTTCTACCTCCTTCTCATCAAACCTTGGCAATGCTTGGACATATTAAATAGATTCCCACCAGGCCTTCGACTTTGACGCTCTTTATCACTATCCTCATCCCTATCATCCAACTGTACGTTTCCCTTTACGTCTGCCAATTGTAACTGACTGTCATGTTTCATGGCCATTTTCTGAAGTTCAAACTCTCTCTCTTTATCTTTTTCCCATTCTCTTTCTTTTTGTTCTGCTCGGGTTATTTTTTATTTTTTTTCTTCTCTCTCCTTTTCTTTTTCCTCTCTCTCTCTCTCTCTCTTTCTTTTTCCTCTCTATCTCTTTCTTTTTCCTCTCTTTCGTATTCAAGCTGCTTTAGTTCTTTCTTATGTTCCATTTGTTTAATTTGTAACTGAATTTTTGCCATTTCTAATGAGTCAAACTGTATCTCAGGCAACTTTAAATGCTTCGCCACCGCCATAATTACCTCGTCTTTTCACATTTTGTCAGGTAATGTTAACTGCAATGTTTTTGCCAAATCTAACAGTCTGCTTTTAGTCTCTGTCCATAAGGTACTGCGTGTGACCGTCTCCATCCCCAAAACACTTCAGAGCCTCTAAAGAGCCATTGTCTGCAACCCACTCCCCACTTAAACTAGAATACCACACCTGAAAAGCAACCACAATATGATCATGCCTCACTGTCTTTAAGTTCATTTAGCCAATCTAATAGATAGATTTTTATCCCCCTTGAGCCCCCAATTTGTGATGGGCCAGGGTTTAAAAAACCCCAAAGTGTATCATGGAGTTCACCTGACGCACACCTTTTAATAGATTGTGGTAATGGGAGCACACGGCCCACTCTACAGGTGTGGTGCAGCAGAAATGGAAAAGTGTTTTGCTTTAAAAAATAATGTTTATTCTATGAACTCAAGTTAACCTTTTTAAAACATATAGTGAACATCCTAGCGACCATCAATTCAAATATAACCTCCAAAGAATACAACACCATGTAATCCTTAAGCTGTCCTTTGAACATCCATAAGACTTTAAAAAAACCTTTAAACAGAAGCACATCAGGTTAAAGTCACTACTGAGAGCAGTTATTTGTTTTAAATCACCAAAGGATTGATTTACAGTCTTTAGATTACAGAGAGAGATTAATACCTCTTCTGGCTGTGACTGTATCTATCCAGCTCTCAAAACAAAACTAAAACACCCTGCAGCAAACAGCCTAAGTCAAAAGTAAAAAGCTGACAGCCCAGCTCCACCCATTCTCTGACATCACTGCAGTAGTATACACCCATTTCTTAAAGGTACTCTCACTGCAGATATTTATATACACACGCATTTATAAACACACATTTCTTAAAGGTACTCTCACATGACACTGACCACTTGTCATACCTTTGAGTAACTCTCCCCAATCTATCAAGGCCAACTCACGCATTATATCCTCATAGTTCCCTGTATTAAGATTCAGCACCCTAGTCTCTGAATCAATTACTTCACTCTCCATCTTGATAAAACGATTCTATCATGTTATGGTCGCTCATCCCCAAGGCGTCTCGTACAGCCATATTGGCAAGAATTCCCTTCTCATTGCACAGTACCCAGTCTACGGTGGCCTGCTCTCTAGTTGGTTCCTCCACATGTTGGTCAAGAAAACCATCCCGTATACACTCCAGGAATTCCTCCTCTACGGCATTGTGGCTAATTTGTTTTGCCCAGTCTATGTGAAGATTAAAATCGCCCATGATCACCGATATTCCTTTATTACATGCATCACTAATTTCTTGTTTAATGCCATTCCCAACCTCAACAGTGCAGTTTGGGGGTCTATATATGACACCCACTAATGTTTTTTGTCCCTTGGTATTTCTCAACTCTACTCATACGGATTCCACATTGTCAGATCTAATATCCTTTCTCACTATTGTGTTAATTTCCTCTTTAACCAGCAGTGCCACGCCACCACCTTTTCTTTTATGCCTGTCCTTCCTAAATACTGAGAATCCTGGGACATTCAGTTCTCATCCCTGTTCACCCTGCAGCCATGTCTCCGTAATCCCAATTATATCATACCCATTTATATCTATCTGCGCGATTAGTTCATCCACTTTATTGCAAATGCTCCGTGCATTAAGACACAGAGCCTTTAAGTTTGTCTGTTTCACAATGCTTGTCTTGCTCCCAAAATGTTTCTCTACTGTCCTGTTTGAATTTTGTTCTTGGTTTCTCCACCTGTCACTTTTCTTTTTCGCTTTTCCACCTTTCGCATTGGCCTTCATTGCAAGACGTTTCAAGTATAGAAGCAGGGATGTGTTGCTGCAATTGTATGGGGCCTTGGTGAGGCCACACTTGGAATATTGTGTGCAGTTTTGTTCTCCTTCTCTGAGGAAGGATGTTCTTGCTCTCGAGGGAATGCAGCGAAGGTTTACCAGACTGATTCCAGGGATGGCGGGACTGTCATGTGAGGAGAGATTGACTAGGTTGGGATTGTTCTCGCTGGAGTTCAGAAGAATGAGGAGGGATCTCATAATGACTTATAAAATTCTAACAGGACTAGACAGGGTAGATGCAGGGAAGATGTTACCAATGATAGGTGTGTCCAGAACCAGGGGTCACAGTCTGAGGATTCATGGTAAACCATTTTGGTCAGAGATAAGGAGAAATTTCTTCATACAAAGAGTGGTGAGCCTGTGGAATTCAAGACCACAGGAAGTAGTTGATGCTGAATCTTTGAATATATTCAAGAGGCGGCTAGACATAGCACTTGGGGAGAATGGGATCAAAGGCTATGGGGAGAAAGCAGAATTAGGCTATCGAGTTGGATGATTAGCCATGATCGTGATGAATAGCAGAGCAGGCTCGAAGGGCCAAAAGGTCTCCTCCTGCTCCTATCTTCCCAACATCTCTTCTGAACAGCCTTGCCCTAAATTTTAGACTGTCCTAAATTTTAGACTGCCCTGTGGTTTTAGAATCTCCAGTCAGTGGAAATATTTTTTTTTAGAAAATATTTAATTGAAGCATTTGTAATTTTGACAGTTTAACACATTAACATTTGTTAATTTCTTAACCAACCGCATGGGCCGACACACACAAAACACCTAAAAGACAAAGCTGTAAACAACGTCCCCAACAACCCCTGCCCTATCCCCTAATTACTTATATACTAAGTTCCCTGGCCTTATCTAACATTGCCATGCCTCCTGTCCCCCCCCCCCCACCACTCTTCCCCCTTACCGCTGAAGTTCATTTTTCCTTGAAGAAATCGATGAACGGTTGCCATTTCCGGGCGAACCCCTGAATTGATCAGCGAAATTGATTTTTTCCAGACTGAGAAATCTTGCCGTATCGCTGACCCACACTCCTGACCTCCTGACTTCGGGGGCTCCGAGTCCCTCCATCCCAGCAAAATCCGTCTCCGGGCCACCAGGGAGGAGAAGGCCAGGACATCGCCTCCGTCACCCCCCCCCCCCCCCCCCCCCCCCCCGGCCCCTGGATCTTCCAATACCCCAAATATTGCCAGTTCTGGACTCAGAGTTACCCTCCCTTCCAGGACTTCTGACAGAATCCTCTCAATTTCGGACATGCCCAAAACATATGTACATGGTTCGCCGGGCTACCCCCGCACCGCCCACATCTTGTCCTTCACCTCCTCATCCGGGCTACCGTCATGTGGGCCCTGTGGTCCACCTTGAACTGGATCAAGCTAAGTCTGGCGCGCAACGAGGATGAATTGACTCTCTTCAAGGCTTTTTCCCACAGTTCCATTTCCAGCTCCCCTCCCAGCTCGTCTTTCCACTTCCTCTTCACCTCCTTAATAGGGCCCCTTCCCACTCCATCAACTCCTTGTATATCTCCGAAACCCTTCCCTCTCCAGCCCCTGTTTTTGACCTCAACTTGTCCTGAAGTCCCCTCAGGGAGAGGCGAAGAAAGCTTGGAACCTGCCTCCGCACAACGTCCGGCACCTGAAGGTACCGAAACCTGTTTCCACTTGGCAGCTCGAACTCCTCCTCTAATGCCTCCAAGGTCGGAAAGCCTTCCTGGATGAATCGGTCCCCAAATCTCTCAATCCTTGCTTTCTGCCATCTCTTAAATTCCGCATCCAGCCCTCCGGGGCAAACCTGTGGTTGTCACAGATCGGTGACCACACTGACGCCCCCTCCAGTCTCATGTGCTGCCTCCATTGCCCCCACACCCTTAGGGCAGCCACCACCACAGGGCTTGTAGAGTAGCGGGCCGGCGAGAACGGCAGAGGCGCCGTTGGCAAAGCCTCCAAACTCGTACACTTGCAGGATGTCGCTTCCACTCGCTCCCAAACCGACCCCTCCCCCACTACCCACTTCCTGGCCATCAATATGTTGGCAGCCCAGTAATAGTTAATAAAGCTCGGGCGGGTCAGGCCCTCCCTCTTCGCGGCCCCGTTCCAGGAGTGCCTACTTCACTTTTGGGTTTTTGCCCACCCACACAAAACCCGATATCGCCGCGTTCATTTTCCTGAAAAAAGCCTTTGGGACAAAAATCGGGAGACATTGAAAAAAGAAGAGCAGTCTCAGAAGGACCATCATCTTTACCGTCTGGACCCTACCCGCCAGCGACAGCGGGAGCATGTCCCATCTGCGGAAGTCCCTTTTCATTTGATAGACTTCCTTGCCCAGATTTAACTTGTGAAGCTGCCCCCAATCCTTGGCCACTTGAATCCCCAGATATCTAAAGCTTCTCCCAACCACTTTAAAAGGTAATTCCTTCAGCCTCCTTTCCAGCCCCCGTGCCTGGATCACTAGCATCTCGTTCTTTCCCATATTTAACTTGTAACCTGTAAATTGCCCAAATTCTCCCAGTTCTCCATGATTTTGGCCATTCCACCCCCCCCCCCCCCCCCATCGTGTCTGTGACATAGAGCAGCAAATTGTCCACATGGAGAGAGACCCTGTACTCCACCCCTTCTCACTATCCCCCGCCAAGCATTCGATGATCGAAGGGCCATCGCTAAGGGCTCTATGGCCAGTGCAAACAGTAATGGGGAGAGAGGCCATCCCTTCCTTGTCCCCCTACAGAGACCAAAGTATTCTGACCGGACTCGGTTGGTTCTTACATTTGCCACCAGTGTCTGATATATGTGGACCCAATCCACAAATCCTTGCCCGAACCCAAACCTACCTAAAATACCTCGTAGGTACTTCTACTCCACCCGGTTGAAAGCCTTCTCCGCTTCCATGGCTACTACCACCTCAACCTCGTACCCCTCCGCTGGCATCAATATAAGATTAAGAAGCCGTCTAATATTGGCCATCAGGTGCCTGCCCTTCACAAATCCCGTCTGATCCTCCCCGATTACCTCCGGGACGCAATCTTCTATTCGAGTGGCCAAGGTCTTTGCCAACAATTTAGCATTTGCATTCAAAAGGGAAATTGGCCAAGACGATCCACAGCTCTCCGAGTTCTTGTCTCGCTTCAGGATGAGAGAAATTGATGCCTGTGATAGTGTTGGGGGAAGCGCTCCCAGCTCCTTGGACTCATTAAAAGCCTTAACCAGAAGCAGCCCCAGTAACCCAGAAAACCTTTTATAAAATTCCACTGGGAATCCGTCAGGTCCCGGTGCCTTACCCGATTGCATTGCCCCCAATCCGTCTATCACCTCCCCGAGCCCAATTGGGCCTCCCAGGACTTCCACTAGCTCCTCATCTACCTTTGGGAACTCTAGCCTCTCCAGGAATTGATTCATACCCTCCTCCCCAACCGGGGGTTCCGACTCATATAGTCGACTATAGAATTCACGAAACACGTCATTAACCGCCCCCGGGTCCATCACTACCTTCCCCCTCATGTCTTTTATTTTCCCTATTTCATTTGCCACCTTCTGCTTCCTCAGCTGATGTCCTAGCATCCTGCTAGCTTTCTTCCCATATTCATATATTGCCCCTTTTACACTCCTCAGCTGTCCCTCTGCCTTACCTGTGGAAAGGAGCCCAAATTCCATTTGGAGTCTCTGACGCTCCTTCAGGAGCTCTTCATCCGGAGATTCTGCCTATCCCCTGTCCACCTGTAAGATTTCTCCAACCACCTGTCCAGCTCTGTCCATTCGGTCTTCTCCCTATGGGCCTGAATCAAAATACATTCCCCTCTAATAACCGCCTTCAGTGCCTCCCACACCACCCCAGCCGTGGTCTCTCCCATGTCGTTATTCTTTATGTACCCCCAAATGGCCTCCCTCACTCGCTCACAGACCTCGTCATCTGCTAACAGCCCTACATCTAATCTCCACTACGGTGCTGGGACTTACCCGTGCTTACCCGTAGGTCTATCCAATATGGCACGTGGTCTGACAGCACAATTGCTGAGTACTCAGTGTCCTCCACCCCCGCTAACAGTGTTTTATCCAGGACAAAGGAATCTATCCTGGAGTATACCTTGTGCACATGGGAGTAAAATGAATATTCCTTGCTCCTTGGCTTCCCGAATCTCCACAGATCAACCCAAAAAGAACAAACAAAGAACAACAAAAAGTACAGCACAGGAACAGGCCCTTCGGCCCTCCAAGCCCGTGCCAGCCATGCTGCCCGACTAAACTACAATCTTCCACACTTTCTGGGTCCATATCCCTCTATCCCCATCCAATTCATGTATTTGTCAAGATGCCCCTTAAATGTCACTATCATCCCTGCTTCCACTACCTCCTCCGGCAGCGAGTTCCAGGCACCCACTACCCTCTTTGTAAAAAAACTTGCCTCGTACATCTACTCTAAACCTTTCCCCTTGCACTTTAAACCTATGCCCCCTAGTAATTGACCCCTCTATCCTGGGGAAAAGCCTCTGACTATCCACTCTGTCTATGCTCTTCATAATTTTGTAGACCTCTATCAGGTCGCCCCTCAACCTCCGTCATTCCAGTGAGAACAAACCGAGTTCATTCAACTGCTCCTCATAGCTAATGCCCTCCATATCAGGCAACATCCTGGCAAATCTCTTCTGCAACCTCTCGAAAGCCTCCACATCCTTCTGATAGTGTGGCAACCAGAATTGAACACTATACTCCAAGTGTGGCCTAACTAAGGTTCTATACAGCTGCAACATAGAACATAGAACGATACAGCGCAGTACAGGCCCTTCGGCCCTCGATGTTGCACCGACATGGAAAAAATTAAAGGCCATCTAACCTACACTATGCCCTTATCATCCATATGCTTATCCAATAAACTTTTAAATGCCCTCAATGTTGGCGAGTTCACTACTGTTGCAGGTAGGGCATTCCATGGCCTCACCACTCTTTGCGTAAAAAACCCACCTCTGACCTCTGTCCTATATCTATTACCCTCAATTTAAGGCTATGTCCCCTCGTGCTAGCCACCTCCATCCGCGGGAGAAGGCTCTCGCTGTCCACCCTATCTAACCCTCTGATCATTTTGTATGCCTCTATTAAGTCACCTCTTAACCTTCTTCTCTCTAACGAAAACAACCTCAAGTCCATCAGCCTTTCCTCATAAGATTTTCCCTCCATACCAGGCAACATCCTGGTAAATCTCCTCTGCACCCGTTCCAAAGCTTCCACGTCCTTCCTATAATGAGGCGACCAGAACTGTACGCAATACTCCAAATGCGGCCGTACTAGAGTTTTGTACAACTGCAACATGACCTCATGGCTCCGGAACTCAATCCCTCTACCAATAAAGGCCAACACACCATAGGCCTTCTTCACAACCCTATCAACCTGGGTGGCAACTTTCAGGGATCTATGTACATGGACACCTAGATCCCTCTGCTCATCCACACTACCAAGAATTTTACCATTAGCCAAATATTCCGCATTCCTGTTATTCTTTCCAAAGTGAATCACCTCACACTTCTCCACATTAAACTCCATTTGCCACCTCTCAGCCCAGCTCTGCAGCTGTCCCTCTGTCTATGTCCCTCTGTAACCTGCAACATCCTTCCGCACTGTCTACAACTCCACCGACTTTTGTGTCGTCTGCAAATTTACTCACCCATCCTTCTGCGCCCTCCTCTAGGTCATTTGTAACAATGACAAACAGCAACGGCCCCAGAACAGATCCTTGTGGTACGCCACTCGTAACTGAACTCCATTCTGAACATTTGCCATCAACCACCACTCTCTGTCTTCTTTCAACTAGCCAATTTCTGATCCACATCTCTAAATCACCCTCAATCCCCAGCCTCCGTATTTTCTGCAATAGCCGACCGTGGGGAACCTTATCAAACGCTTTACTGAAATCCATATACACCACATCAACTGCTCTACCCTCGTCTACCTGTTCAGTCACCTTCTCAAAGAACTCGATAAGGTTTGTGAGGCATGACCTACCCTTCAAAAAACCATGCTGACTATCCCTAATCATATTATTCCTATCTAGATGATTATAAATCGTATCTTTTATAATCCTCTCCAAGACCTTACCCACCACAGACGTTAGGCTCACCGGCCTATAGTTACCGGGGTTATCTCTACTCCCCTTCTTGAACAAAGGGACCACATTTGCTATCCTCCAGTCCTCTGGCACTATTCCTGTAGCCAATGATGACCTAAAAATCAAAGCCAAAGGCTCAGCAATCTCTTCCCTGGCTTCCCAGAGAATCCTAGGATAAATCCCATCAGGCCCCGGGGACTTATCTATTTTCACCTTGTCCAGAATTGCCAACACTTCTTCCCTACACACCTCAATGCCATCTATTCTAATAGCCTGGATCTCAGCATTCTCCTCCACAATATTATCTTTTTCCTGAGTGAATACTGACGAATTCCCGAAACTACATGACTTGCCAATTCTTATACTCAATGCACCGGTCAACGAAGGCGTACCTTCTCCACCTGTGTTGCTCCTTTCAGTGACCTCTGGACCTGTACCTGTACACCGAGATCTCTCTGACTTTCAATACTCTTGAGGGTTCTACCATTCACTGTATATTCCCTACCTGCATTAGACCTTCCAAAATGTATTACCTCACATTTGTCCGGATTAAACTCCATCTGCCATCTCTCCGCCCAAGTCTCCAAACGATCTAAATCCTGCTGTATCCTCTGACAGTCCTCATTGCTATCCGCAATTCCACCAACCTTTGTGTCGTCTGCAAACTTTCTAATTAGACCAGTTACAAAGAACAAAGAACAAAGAAAATTACAGCACAGGAACAGGCCCTTCGGCCCTCCCAACCTACGCCGATCCAGATCCTTTATCTAAACCTGTTGCCTATTTTCCAAGGTCATTTATATATACTACGAACAGCAAAGGTCCCAGCACTGACCCGTGCGGAACACCACTAAGTCCTCCAATGAGAAAAGCACCCTTCCATTGCTACTCTCTACCTTCTGTGACCTAGCCAGTTCTGTATCCACCTTGCCAGCTCACCCTTGATCACGTGTGACTTCACCTTTTGTACCAGTCTACCATGAGGGACCTTGTCAAAGGCTTTACTGAAGTCCATACAGACAACATCCACTGCCCTACCTGCATCAATCATCTTTGTGACCTCTTCGAAAAGCTCTATCAAGTGAGTGAGACACGACCTTCCCTTCACAAAATCACGCTACCTCTCACTGATACGTCCATTTGCATCAAATGGGAGTAGATCCTGTCTCGAAGAATTCTCTTCAGTAATTTCCCTACCACTGATGTAAGGCTCACTGGCCTGTAGTTCCCTTAAGAAGCTGCCCTTCTTAAACAAAGGAACAACATTGGCTATTCTCAGTCCTCCGGGACATCACCTGAAGACGGTGAGGATCCAAAGATTTTTGCCAAGGCCTCAGCGATTTCCTCCCTTGCCTCCTTCAGTATTCTGGGGTAGATCCCATCAGGCCCTGGGGACTTATCTACCTTAATATTTTTCAAGACGCCCAACACCTCGTCTTTTTGGATCTCAATGTGACCCAGGCTATCTACACACCCTTCTCCAGACTCAACATCCACCAATTCCTTCTCTTTGGTGAATACTGATGCAAAGTATTTATTTAGCACCTCGCCCATTTCCTCTGGCTCCACACATAGATTCCCTTGCCTATCCTTCAGTGGGCCAACCCTTTCTCTGGCTACCCTCTTGCTTTTTATGTACGTAAAAAGCCTTGGGATTTTCCTTAACCCTATTTGCCAATGACTTTTCGTGGCCCCTTCTAGCCCTCCTGACTACTTGCTTAAGTTCCTTCCTTCTTTCCTTATATTCCACACAGGCTTAGTCTGTTCGCAGCCATCTAGCCCTGACAAATGCCTCCTTTTTCTTTTTGACGAGCCTACAATATCTCTCGTTATCCAGGATTCCTGAAATTTGCCGTATTTATCCGTCTTCCTCACAGGAACATGCCGGTCCTGAATTCCTTTCAACTGACACTTGAAAGCCTCCCATGTGTCACATGTTGATTTACCCTCAAACAACCGCCCCCAATTTAGGTTCTTCAGTTCCCGCCTAATATTGTGATAATTCGCCTTCTCCCAATTTAGCACATTCACCCTATGACCACTCTTATTCTTGTCCACCAGCACTTTAAAACTTACTGAATTGTGGTCACTGTTCCCGAAATGCTTCCCGACTGAAACTTCTACCACCTGGCCGGGCTCATTCCCCAATACCAGGTCCAGTACAGTACCTTCCCCAGTTGGACTGTCTACATATTGTTTTAAGAAGCTCTGCTGGATGCTCCTTACAAACTTTGTCCCATCTAAGCTACTAGCACTAAGTGAGTCCCAGTCAATATTGGGGAAGTTGAAGTCTCCCATCACAACAACCCTGTTGTTTTTACTCTTTTCCAAAATCTGTCTACCTATCTGCTCCTCTATCTCCCGCTGGCTGTTGGGAGGCCTGTAGTAAACCCCCAACATTGTGACTGCACCCTTCTTATTCCTGATCTCTACCCATATAGCCTCACTGTCCTCTGAGGTGTCCTCCCATAGTACAGCTGTGATATTCTCCCTAACCAGCAGCGCAACTCCGCCACCCCTTTTACATCCCCCTCTATCCCGCGTGAAACATCTAAATCCTGGAACATTTCGATGCCAATCCTGTCCTTCCCTCAACCAGGTCTCTGTAATGGCAACAACATCATAGTTCCAAGTAGTAATCCAAGCTCCAAGTTCATCTGCCTTACCCGTAATACTTCTTGCATTAAAACATATGCACTTCAGGCCACCAGACCTGCTGTGTTCAGCAACATCTCCCTGTCTGCTCTGCCTCGGAGCCATACATAGAATTCCCTCGTTCTCCCTCAATGCTTTCACCTTCTGACCTATTGCTCCGGTGCCCACTCCTCTGCCATACTAGTTTATACCCTCCCGTGTGACACTAGCAAACCTCATGGCCAGGATATTTATGTCTCTCCAGTTTAGATGCAACCCGTCCTTATACAGGTCACACCTGCCCCAGAAGAGCTCCCAGTGGTCCAGATAACGGAAACCCTCCCTCCTACACCAGCTGTTTAGCCACGTGTTTAGCTGCTCAATCCTCCTATTTCTAGCCTCACTGGCATGTGGCACAAGGAGTAATCCCAAGATTACAACCCTCGAGGTCCTGTCTTTTAACTTGCTGTCTAGCTCCCTGAACTCCTGCTGCAGGACCTCATACCTCTTCCTGCCTATGTCGTTAGTACCAATATGTACAACGACCTCTGCCTGTTTGCCCTCCCCCTTCAGGATGCTGGTTTCGGGGCTGGTTTAGCACAGGGCTAAATCGCAGGCTTTGAAAGCAGACCAAGGCAAGCCAGCAGTATGGTTCAATTCCCGTAACAGCCTCCCCGAACAGGTGCCGGAATGTGGCGACTAGGGGCTTTTCACAGTAACTTAATTTGAAGCCTACTTGTGACAATAAGCGATTTTCATTTCATCTCATTTCATGCCCGCTACCCGTTCGGAGACATCCTGGACCCCGGCACCAGGGAGGCAACATACCATTCTGGAGTCTCTTTCACGTCCACAGAAGTGCCTATCTGTGCCCCTGACTATAGAGTCCCCTATGACTATTGCTCTTCTGCGCTTTGATCCTCCCTTCTGAACATCACTGTTGGGGAGGTTTTAAACTAATGTGGCAGGGGGATGGGAACCAGATTAGGAAATTAGAGGTCAGTAAGGAAGCAGCAACTAAAGCCAGTAAGGTACGAGATAATAAACTCAATGTGAATAAGGGGAAGAGTAGACAGGGAAGAGATAATGAATGCAAAGGGACAGGTGGTCTGAGGTGCATTTGATTTAATGCGAGAAGTGTAGCAGGTAAGGCAGACAAACTTAGGTCTTGGATCAGTACCTGGGAATATGATGTTATTGGTATTACTGAGACTTGGTTGAGGGAAGGGCAGGACTGGCAACTGAATATCCCAGGGTATAGATGCTTCAGGAGGGATAGAGAGGGAGGTAGAAGGGGTGGAGGAGTTGCATTACTTGTCAGAGATGATATCACAGCTGTGATTAAGGAGGGCGCGATGGAGGATTCGAGCACTGAGGCAATATGGGTGGAGCTAAGAAATAGGAAGGCTGCATTAACATTGTTGAGACTTTACTACAGGCCTCCCAAAAGCGAGCATGAAGTAGAGGTACAAATATGCAGACAGATTATAGAAAAATGTAGGACCAATAGGGTGGTTGTGATGGGAGATTTTAACTTCCCCAACATTGAATGGGATTCGTGTAGTGTTGGAGGCGTAGATGGAGCAGAGTTTGTAAGGAGCATCCAGGAGAGTTTTTTAGAGCAGTATGTAAATAGTCCAACTCGGGAAGGGGCCATACTGGACGTGGTATTGGGGAATGATCCCGACCAGGTGGTTGATGTTTCAGTCGGTGATTACTTTGGGAATAGCGATCACAATTCCGTAAGTTTTAGAATACTCATGGACAAGGACAAGAGTGGTCTGAAAGGAAGAGTGCTAAATTGGGGAAAGGCAGAGTATAACAAAATTCGGCAGGAGCTAGGGAATGTGGATTGGAAGCACCTGTTTAAGGGTAAATCCACATTTGAAATGTGGGAGTCTTTTAAGGAAAGGTTGATTAGAGTGCAGACATGTTCCTGTGAAAATGAGAGATAGAAATGGCAAGATTAGGGAACCATGGATGACGGGGGAAATTGTGAGACTAGCTAAGATGAAAAAGGAAGCATACATAAGATCGAGGCAACTCAAAACTGATGAAGCTTTGGAGGAATATCGGGAAAGTAGGACGAATCTCAAACGCGCAATAAAGAGGGCTAAAAGTGGTCATGAAATATCTTTGGCTAACAGGGTTAAGGAAAATCCCAAAGCCTTTTGTTCGTATGTAAGGAGCAAGAGGGTAACTAGAGAAAGGATTGGCCCACTCAAAGATAAAAGAGGAAATTTATGCGTTGAGTCAGAGGAAATGGGTGAGATTCTTAATGAGTACTTTGCATCGGTATTCACAAAGGAAAGGGACAAGACGGATGTTGAGGCTAGGGATGGATGTTTAAATACTCTAGGTCAAGTTGTCATATGGAAGGGGGAAGATTTGGGTATTCTAAAAGACATTAAGGTGGACAAGTCCCCAGGACCGGATGGGATCTATCCCAGGTTTCTGAGGGAAGTGAGGGTCGAAATAGCTGGGGCCTTAACAGATATCTTTGCAGCATTCTTGAGCACGGGTGAGGTCCCGGAGGACTGGAGAATTGCTAATGTTGTCCCTTTGTTTAAGAAGGGTAGCAGGGATAATCAAGGGAATTATAGACCTGTGAGCTTGACGTCAGTGGTAGGCAAACTGTTGGAGAAGATACTGAGGGATAGGATCTATTCACATCTGGAAGAAAATAGACTTATCAGTGATAGGCTGCATGGTTTTGTGCAGGGAAGGTCATGTCTTACAAACCTAATAGAATTCTTTGAGGAAGTGATAAAGTTAATTGATGAGGGAAGGGCTGTAGATGTCATATACATGGACTTTAGTAAGGCGTTTGATAAGGTTTCCCATGGCAGGTTGATATAAAAAGTGAAGTCATATGGGGTTCAGAGTGTACTAGCTAGATGGATAAAGAACTGGCTGGGCAACAGGAGACAGAGAGTAGTGGTGGAAGGGAGTGTCTCAAAATGGAGAAGGGTGACTAGTGGTGTTCCACAGGGATCCGTGCTCAGACCACTGTTGCTTGTGATCTACATTAATGACCTGGAGGAAGGTATAGGTGGTCTGATTAGCAAGTTTTCAGATGATACAAAGATTGGTGGAGTTGCAGATAGCGAGGAGGACTGTCAGAGAATACAACAAAATATAGATAGATTGGAGAGTTGGGCAGAGAAATGGCAGATGGAGTTCAATCCAGGCAAATGCGAGATGATGCATTTTGGAAGATCAAATTCAAGAGCGGACTATATGTTCAATGGAAGGGTCCTGGGGAAAATTGATGTACAGAGAGATCTGTGAGTTCAGGTCCATTGTACCCTGAAGGTGGCAATGCAGGTCGATAGAGTGGTCAAGAAGGCATACAGCATGCTTGCCTTCATTGGACGGGGTATTGAGTACAAGAGTCGGCAGGTCATGTTACAGTTGTATAGGACTTTGGTTAGGCCACATTTGGAATACTGCGTGCAGTTGTGGTCGCCACATTAGCAGAAGAATGTGGATGCTTTAGAGAGGGTGCAGAGGAGGTTCACCAGAATGTTGCCTGGTATGGAGGGTGGTAGCTATGAAGAAAGGTTGAGTAGATTAGGATTGTTTTCGTTGGAAAGACGGAGGTTGAGGGAGAACCTTATTGAGATCTACAAAATTGAGAGGTATGGACAGGGTGGATAGCAACAAGCTTTTTCCAAGAGTGGGGGTGTCAATTACAAGGGGGTCACGAATTCAAGGTGAGAGGTTTAAGGGAGATGCGCGTGGAAAGTTTTTTACGCAGAGGGTGGTGGGTGCCTGGAACGCTTTACCAGCGGAGGTGGTCGAGGCGGGCACGATAGCATCATTTAAGATGCATCTGGACAGATATATGAACGGGCGGGGAACAGAGGGAAGTAGATCCTTGGAAAATAGGCGACATGTTTAGAGAAAGGATCTGGATCGGCGCAGGCTGGGAGGGCCTTAGGGCCTGTTCCTGTGCTGTAATTTTCTTTGTTCTTTGTTTGTTCTCTCTCTCACACACTCTCACTCGCACACTCGTTCAAAAAGCAGAAAGCTGAACACCTTTTGTTCCATTTTCATTATTTTTATCCCCAGACCTTCACCCTGTGTTCCTCAAGATGTTTGAATAACAATGGTCTCCCTTTGAAAGGTGTTCATTTTACAAAATGTTCAGTTAACCGAAGCAATGAACAGAAGCTGTGTGACCTCAAAAACCCATCTTCACAGTTTACAGTAAAGAATGACTGGTATTTGATAGTGTTTTCATAACTTCAATCCTAAAGTGCTTCACAGCCAATGAAGTGTAGTTGCTGCTGTAATATTAGAAATGTGGCAGCCAAAGTGGGCACAGCAAGATCTCACGAACAGCAGTGCGGTAATAACCATCTCATCAGTTTTTGCAATGTTGGCTGAGGGATAAATATTTGTCAGGAGACTTGGGAAACTTCCCTGATCATCTTCCAGTCGTGCTTCGGGATCTTTCACATCCCCCTGATTTAGCAGTACTGCACTGGGAGCATTTTCTCCATGCCTCTGGGATGAGGCTTGAACCCATGACCCTCTGACCGAAAAGGTCAGAATGATAGAATCATAGAAACATTACAGCTCAGAAGGAGGACAATTGGCCCATCTTGTCCATGTTAGGGCATGGTAGATCAGTCGTTCGCACTATTGCTTCACAGCTCCAGGGTCCCAGGTTCAATTCTCACGTTCTCCCCAAGTCTGCGTGGGCTTCCTCCGGGTGCTCCGGTTTCCTCCCACAGTCCAAAGATGTGCAGGTTAGGTGGATTGGCCATTCTAAATTGCCCTTAGTGTCCAAAAACGTTAGGTGGGTTACGAGGATAGGGTGAAGGTGTGCGATTAAATAGGGTGCTCTTTGGGCAGCACGGTGGCACAGTGGTTAGTACTGCTGCTTCATGGCGCCGAAGTCCCAGGTTTGATCCCTGCTCTCGTTCACTGTCCATGTGGAGTTTGCACATTCTTTCCGTGTGTGCACGGGTCTCGCCCCTGCAACCCAAAGATGTGCAGGGTAGGTGGATTGGCCACAATAAATTGCCTCTTAATTGGAAAAAAAAATTGGGTACTCTAAATTTAAAAAAAAGTAGGTTGCTCTTTCCAGGGGCCGGTGCAGACTCGATGGACCGAATGGCCTCCTTCTGCATTGTAAATTCTGTGATTCTCTGTCAGCCCGCGGACACCCAGGTGCCCTTTATAATCCCACCTTCCTGCACAGGTCCATAGCTCTGTATCTTAGAGCACATGAGCTGCAGATTCAGATAGTTTTAAAAATAGTTCAGGGTCTCTGCCTCCACCATCAACTTGGGCAGCAAATTCCAGACTCCACTACCTTCTGCGTTCTTCCTCATGTCTCCTCTGATTTGTACAGTAACTTCATTGCAGTGTTAATATAAACCTACTTGTGACACTGATAAGGATTATTATTGTTACACCTTCTGCTACTTTTCTTGAATCTATGTCCCCTGGTTCTAGAATTCTCCTCCAAAGGAAACAGTTTTATCCTATCCACTCTATCTCTTCCCCACCCAATTTTGTACACCACTCATCCTTCAGCCTTCTTTGTTCCAAGGAAAATAATCCTAACCTATCCAATCCCTCCTCATAACTATATTTTTCTAGCCCTGGTAAAATTCTTGTAAACCTCCTCTGCACTCCCTGCAGAGCAATTACGTCTTTCTTGTAATGTGGTGACCAGAACTGGACACAATAATCCAATTCTGGCCTCACCAGTGTTCGATACAATTTCAACATTATACAGTTATTTTTATATTCTATACCTCTGCCAATGAAGAAGAGCATTTCATTTGCTTTCTTTACAACCTTGTCTACTTGAACTGCTGTCTTTAGGGACCTGTGTACCTGTATGCCAAGATCTCTCACTTCATCGACCCCCTTAGTATATTTCCATTTATTGTGTGCTCCCTATAACTGTTTGGCCTCCCTAAATGCATGACCTCACTTTTTAAAAATAAATTTAGAGTACCCAATTAATTTTTTCCAATTAAGGGGCAATTTAGCATGGCCAATCCACCTACTCTGCACATCTTTGGGTTGTGGGGGCGAAACCCACGCAAACACGGGGAGAATGTGCAAACTCCTCACAGACAGTGACCCAGAGCCGGGATTGAACCTGGGACCTCGGCGCCGTGAGGCAACAGGGCTAACCCACTGCACCACCATGCTGCCCTGACCTCACTTTTTTTAATATTCATTGACGGGGTGTGGGCGCGCTGGTTAGGCCACAATTTATTGCACATGCCTAGTTACAGTTCAGAAAACGGTGGTGAGTTGAACACATCTCTGTTAAATTCTCTGTGTTAAATTCCATCTGCCACTTTACCGTCCACTTCACCAACCCATCTATATGATTTTAGAGATTATAGCTATCCTGTATACTGTTCACCACTTAGCCAATCTTTGTGACGTCTGCAAATTTCCCAATAATGCTCCCCGCATGCACGTCCAAATCGTAAATATATAACACAAACAGCAAGGGCCCCAACACCGAGCCATGTGGAACATCACTTGAAAGAACTTTCCAATTGCAAGAGAAGCCACCGACCTTTGTTTCTTGTTACTAAGCCAACTTTTTATCCAGTTTGCCACAATTCCCTGTCTCCCATGGGCTTTCACTTTCTTGACCAATCTGCCATTTGGGACTTTGTCAAGCGTCTTACTAAAATTCATGGACACCATATCCACTGCACTACCTTCATCAACCCTCCTTGTCAACCCTCTTCTCTATGGCAGTAAATCCGATATCTCAGGATTGATTGGGAAGCACGGGAGCATTGTGGTTAGCACAGTTGCTTCACAGCTCCAGGGTACTAGGCTCGATTCCAGGCTTGGGTCACTGCCTGTGCGGAGTCTGCACGTTCTCCCCGTGTCTGTATGGGTTTACTCCGGGTGCTCCGGTTTCCTCCCACAGTCTAAAGATGTGCAGTTAGGTGGATTGGCCATGATAAATTGCCCTTAGTGCGCAAAAAATGTTAAGTTGGGGTCACTGGGTTATGGGGATAGGGTAGATACGTGGACTTCAGTAGGGTGCAGACTCGATGGGCTGAATGGCCTCCTTCTGCACTGTAAATTCTATGATTCTATTTTTTTTTAATTTTTATTATAAATTTAGATTACCCAATTATTTTTTCCAATTAAGGGGCAATTTAGCGTGGCCAATCCACCTACTCTGCACATTTTTGGGTTGTGGGGGCGAAACCCACGCAGACATGGGGAGAATGTGCAAACTCCACACGGACAGTGACCCAGAGCCGGGATCGAACCTGGGACCTCAGCGCCGTGAGGCGGTTGTGCTAACCACTAGGCCACCGTGCTGCCCTAATTCTATGATTCTATGATTGATTCTACTAATTTGCCCACCACCGACGGAAGACTAACTGGCCTATAATTGTTTGGCATTCTCTTCAATCCCTTTCAAAACAATGGAACCATGTCTGTGCTTCTCCAGTCCTCTGGTGCCTCCCCTGTATCTGGGGAGGATTGGAAAATCATCCTCAGAGCATCTGCTATCTCCTCCCTGACCTCATTCAGGAGCCTTAGAAGCAGTCCATCTGGCCCTGGCGACTTATTACCTTTCAACTATTTCAATCCTTCGAGTATTTCCCCTCTCTTTTTGATTATCTCATCCAATCGGTGCAATTTTACAAAAACATTTCTATGTGTGACAGTGAGCGGGAACTGCTGCGGGTTTCCTGAAGCTCGGCCCAGCAGGGCCATCACAGTTATAAATATTAATTGCTCCACTTATCATAGAATCATAGAATTTACAGTGCAGAAAGAAGCCGTTCGGCCCATCGAGTCTGCACCGGATCTAGGAAAGAGCACCCATAAGCCCACGGTTCCACCCTATCCCTGTAACTGTTGATGGGGAGGGGGAAGGCAGAGGGCTGGAGGGGTGGGAAGGAGGGTTGGGGAGAGGGGGACTGACCGACGAGGACGCGCCCTATGTGAAGCAGGTGAAGGCGAGTGCCTCCCTGGCACTTCCGGGCTTGCTGGACCTTTGCCGCTACCATCTGTACTCCATCCTCCGGCTGCTCTTGCGGGTCCCCCCCGGACTCGTCCTGCAGCCCCTCTGCCGCATCCTCGCCCTCTTCCTCTTCCTCTGAGGTGGTCACATATTCTTCCCCCTCCACCTCCAGCAAGTCGCACCATGGCTGTGCCAGGTTGTGGAGGACACAGTAGACCACCACAAAGCGGGCGACCCTCTGAGGGATGTACTACACTGCACCGCCAAAGTGTTTGAGGCATCGGAACCGCATCTTGAGCAGTCCGACGCACTGCTTAATGACAGATCGGCTGGCCACTTGAGCCTCATTGTATCAGGCCTCAGTACTGGCGTCATTAGCCATGTCTGAGTCAAATATCTCATATCCCTCAAGAGCCAACTGGTCATCCTGGAATGTCCTCGAGGAGGCTGGGGATGTCCGACTGCCCCAGGATGTAGCTGTCGTGCACATTCCCTGTAAAGCATGCACACACACGGGCATGATCATCCTCTGGTGGTCACACATGAACAGGATGTTCAGGAAGTGGGACCCCCCTTCCTGTTGATGTAGGGCACTCCCAAATGGCCCAATGATCGCAAGGTGACTTGCATTCCTTCTGCACTGTAAATTCTATGATCTATTAACCCCTGGACCTGGGACATCCCTTCGATGGCCACTGCCCAGGCATCCTGTCAGACCTGGTCCATGTCAATGTTTATGTAATTCGCTGCCTCGGCAAACAGGATATCCGTCACATCACGGATGCACTTGTGGGCTGTAGCTTGTGAGATGCCAGATGCGAGAGTCCCTGTTCGAGCCCTGGAATGATCCTAGGGCGTAGAGGTTCAGGGCTGCTGTGGCCTTCACGGTCACTGAGAGCGGGTACCTTCCTCCTCCACGTGGTACCAAGTCCGCAACGACATAGCACAGCTATTGCACCGTCCCCTTGTTGAGGTGGAGCCTCCTGCGGCACATTCTGTTCATCATATGTTCATCATATGTACTGGCGATGCCAGTACACCTTTTGCCATCACCGATCTCTCTCTCTCTGGGTCCCTCCCTGGCATGATGGGAGTTCATGTCCTCAGGGTGTGGAGTGGGGTTCTGCACATGGACTGACGCTTCGAGCCTCTGTTGACGCTGCTGCCGCCCCCTCCTCCGGCATTTGGCCACCTGGCCTGCCAGCAGCACCATTAAGGCAAGTTCAGTGGGGTCCAAGATGCCGTCCATACCGTGTGCTACCTGTAAGGAATTCTGAGAGAGTGTGAGACTGACAGCAGCAGTGCCTTCCACCCCGGGACCCCAGACTTTGCACCCCAGGCACCAGCACGTAATGTTGCCTGGACAGGGTACAGTCCCCATCCCTGTGTACTCACCCATCCTCTGGTTGCGGAAATGTCCTCGGTGCCGCTGGGTGTTTGGATATTGACTCTTGCATCCATGGTGTTGCTACCTGTAGTGTCCAGGTACAGTGTCCAGGCATCATGGTCTGATAGGGATACTATGCAATAACTTCCAGATGCTACATGGCACACCTGCCGACAGGATCCACTTGGTAATGTGAGATGCTTACCTAACAATGTAATAATGAATCAATTCCCTAAAAGCAATAGTCTTCAGCTGTGCAGCCAGACACCTCAATGATCAATGGAAGTTTCATAGACTTTACAGTGCAGAAGGAGGCCATTCGGCCCATCGAGTCTGCACCGGCTCTTGAAAGAGCACCCTACCCAAGTTCAACACATCCACCCTATCCCAATAACCCAGTAACCCCACCCAACACTAAGGGCAATTTTGGACACTAAGGGCAATTTTATCATGGCCAATCCACCTAACCTGCACATCTTTGGACTGTGGGAGGAAACCGGAGCACCCGGAGGAAACCCACGCACACACAGGGAGGATGTGCAGACTCCGCACAGACAGTGACCCAAGCCGGAATCGAACCTGGGACCCTGGAGCTGTGAAGCCATTGTGCTATCCACATTGCTACCGTGCTGCCCCAGTTATGGGTGGTACATGGGCAGGTGGGCCGGGGTTGGGGTTGCCCCCGGAACTGGACAACGTGGTCCAGGCGTTGGCAAGGTGGATCCGCAGATGCTGAGACCGACCCCCCCCCCCTCCCAGCCAAGGCCATGGATCCACCCCCTTTGCTCCGCAACCTCCCCCCCCCCCCCCACTCCCCTCGATGGCAGACCACCCCGACCAAGGCTGGCCTCTCAGTGACTGCCCCACTGTCCTCTGAGCACGGGGAGCAACCCCAGTGCCCCCAGATTCTTTGCCTGTGAGCAAAGATGACTACTCACCTCCTCGGGACCCCGCAACAGTGATTGCGCAAGCTTCACGTTTTTAAAAAGGAGTACTAATTGGCACCCACATGTTCTGGGGGGCCGTCAGATCATAGGAGGACATTCGATAGGGGGTCTCTCCCGTTAATCGCATGAGATTTGGCTTAAGTGGCGACTATTGGTTTCTTGCCATGCTATGTCGGGATCCTGATGTCACCAACAGGAGCGGGCCAGTAAGATCGCACACAGATCGGCTTCCAACGCAGTTCTCATTTTTGGCCTCTCCTGCAATTTAACGGCCTCATTGCATCTTGCTTAAACGTGACGTGGCCATAACATCACACCCAACACCTCAGTGTTCCTCCTGTACTACTATATCTGCATCATCCATTTTCTTTATAAACATGGAGACAAAATATTAATTTAAAACCCTTCCCACAGCCTCTACATCTACACACAAGTTCCCTTCTTCATCTCTGATAGGTCCCACTTCTTCCTTAACTAACCTTTTACCCTTAATATATTGGTAAAACATCTTTGGGTATTCTTTAACTTTACTTGCTAATCTTTTTTCATGCCCTCTCTTTGATTTCCTTATTTTCTTTTTAACTTTGTCCTTGCTCTTCCTATAGTTGTCTAAGCTATTTGCAGTGCTTTGTTCTTTGCGCTTATCGTATGCTTTATTTTTTGTTTGATCTTCCCCTGTATTCCTCTAGAGAATCAGGAGGGTCGAGATTTGGCAGTCCCACTCTTATTTTTGGAGGGGACATGTCTACTTTGACATTTAGGATCTCACTTTTTCATGCTTCCCACTGGTTTTCCACTGATTTATCCTCTAGCAGTGCTGGCCAGTCCACCTCAGCCCTTCTCATTTCTGCAAAATTTGCCTTCCCCAGTTTAAAATTTTTACTCCTGTTTTATCTCTGTCCTTTTCCATGGTAATACTGAATCTAACTGAATTGTGATCACTATCCCCGAGATGGTCGCCAACTGTCATTCACCCACTTGCCCTCTTTCGTTCCCCAAGACTGGATCTAGAATTGCATCTCCTCTTGTTGGGTTTGTCACTAATTGGTTGAAAAAACATTCTGGACACACTGCACAAATTTTTCTCCCTCAGTTCCCCTTATATTGTTTGAATCCCATTTGATATTGGGATAGTTGAAGTCTCCTACTATTATTGTCCTCTTATTCTTACAAGCAGAAATTTGCTACATATTTGATCTTCTATCTGCCTTTCGCTATTTGGGTGTCTGTAGTGTACTCCCAGCAGTGTCACTAACCCTTTTTAAATTCCTTTTTAAAATATATTTTAATTAAGGCATTTATATAAACATTAAACACATCACATGAGAAAGAACAATCAGAAATATCATACAAAATAAATAACTACCCAAACTCCCACACCTCCCTGCCGCCCTCCCCCTCTTCCTAACCTACCGTTCCCAATTTAACCCCATTATCCCTCCCGCACACCCCGGCTGACACCTCGATTTTCCTTGAAAAAGTCGATGAATGGCTTCCATCTCCTGGCAAACCCATCAATTGACCCTCGGCGAACTTGATTTTCTCTAACTTTAGGAACTCCACCAGGTCACTCTTCCACATCCCCAGCTTCGGTGGCCCCGAATCCCTCCGCTCCAGAAAGTCCGTCTCCGTGCTACTGGGGAGGCATAGGTCAAAACGTGTTCTTCTCTCGCCCCTTGGACTCCAGAGTCTTCCGACACACCAAATATCGCCACTTGTGGACTCGGGGACACCTTCACCTTCAGCATCTCGGACATTACATCCGCCAACCCCTGCCAGAACACATTCAGCTTCGGATATGCCTAAAACATGGTTTGCGGTCCTCTCCCATGTACCACCCACACCTGTCCTCCACACCCTCATAGAACCTACTCATCCTGGCTACTGTCATATGCGCTCTGTGACTCACCTTAAGCACAACAAAGATGTATTCGCCCTCCTCAGACCCTCCTCCCACAACCTGGCTTCCTTCTTCCTCCCACACCGAGGCACCTCCCAACCTCAGATGCTGTCGCTACTGTCCCCACACTCGCAGGGCCACCACCATCACCGGTCTAGTGGAGTACTTGGCCGGTGAGAATGTCAGCAGTTCCCCCAGACTTGTACCCCTGCAAGAAGCCGCCTCCATCCGCCCCCACGCCTCCCTTTCCCCCACTACCCAGTTCCTTACCATAGCAATATTCACTGCCCAATAATAATTCATTATGTTTAGTAAGGCCAGCCCGTTCTCCCCTCACCCCAATCCAATAGGACCTGCTTAACCCGTGGACGTCTCCCCGCCCACACAAACCTCCAGATCCATAAATTAACTTTCCTAAAGAATGATTTTGCGGCGATCATCAGGAGTTTCTGAAAAACAAATAAAAGCCTCGGGAGCACCGTCATTTTCACTGTCTGCATCCGCTTCGCCAGCGACAGCGATAGCCCACGCCATCTCTTGAAATCCTCCCTCATCTGTTCCACCAGATTCAATTTGTGAAGTTGTTCCCATCCCCGCACCACCTGGGAACCCAAATATCTGAAGCTCGCCCCCACCAACTTGAAAGTCATCTCACCCAACCTTCTCTCCTGCTCCCTGGCCTCGATTGGGAAGACCTCACTCTTCCCCATGTTTAGCTTATGTCTGGAAAACTAGCCAAACTCCTCTAAAATACCCATAATTCCCCCGATGCCTCCCAACTGGTTGTCTACATATAGCGAGACCCTGTGCTCAATCCGTCCCTTTCCACACAATCCCACTCCAACTCCTTGAAGCTCTAAGTGCCATTGCCAATGGCTCTATTGCCAAGGCAAAGAGAAACCGGGAGAATGGGCACTCCTGCCTTGTCCTTGTCCCACGGTGCAGCCCGAAGAACCCTGAGCTCATCCAGTTCGTCCTTGTGCGCGCTACCGGCACCCGATGCAACAATCGGACCCAGCCTACAAATGCCTGTCCGAACCCAAACCGTCCTAACACTTCCCACAGATACTCCCACTCCACTCGATCGAACGCCTTCTCGGCATCCATTGCAACTACCACCTCAACATCCTGTCCCTCCAGGGGCATTATTATCACATTCAGTAATCTCCTGATATTCACCGACAGTTGCCTCCCCTTTATGAACCCTGTCTGGTCTTCACCAATCACACACCCGGCACACAGTCCTCAGTCCGCAAAGCCAAGATCTTTGCCAACAACTTGGGGTCCACATTTAACAGCAAAATCAGGCTGTAGGACCCACACTATTCAGGATCTTTATCCGTCTTTAATATTAGGGATATGGACGCGTGCGATATTATATGGCCTCACCAACAGGGGCCCTAGATCCCCAGCAAACTTCTTATAGAATTCTGCAGGACACCTGTCCAGTCTGGGGCCTTCTCTACCTGTATTGCCCCCATGCCCTCTTTAATAAGTACACGGAGGCAGAAGTCCCTTCATCAGATTTCCTTTTATGAACAGTTAGACTGCTGACACTCCCTGTTATATACAGAGAAAAGGTTCCCTGATTGGGCTACTAATCAGGGAACTCGTATTCAATTCGCCAATCTCAAAGACCTGGTCCAAGTCATTGCACTCTCCAACACCTCAACCAGTCCAATCCTAGCCCCTCCGCCAAGTCCTCCACCACCCTGGGGAACTCCAACCCATCCAGGAACTGCTACATTCCCTCCCCCTCGGCTGGGGGCTCCGATTTGTAGAGCCTGCTATAAAACTCCTCAAAAACCCCATTCACCCCCACTGGGTCCAACACCACCTTTCCAATCCTGTCCTTCACCTTTATGATCTCCCTCGCCGCCACCTGCTTCCTAAATTGGTGGGCCAGCATCCTACTCGCCTTCTCCCCGTACTTTACATAGATGATTTGGAGTTGGGGACCAAGGGCAATGTGTCCAAGTTTGCAGATGACACTAAGATGAGTGGTAAAGCGAAAAGTGCAGAGGATACTGGAAGTCTGCAGAGGGATTTGGATAGGTTAAGTGAATGGGCTCGGGTCTGGCAGATGGAATACAATGTTGACAAATGTGAGGTTATCCATTTTGGTAGGAATAACAGCAAACGGGATTATTATTTAAACAATAAAATATTAAAGCATGCCGCTGTTCAGAGAGACTTGGGTGTGCTAGTGCATGAGTCACAGAAGGTTGGTTTACAAGTGCAACAGGTGATTAAGAAGGCAAATGGAATTTTGTCCTTCATTGCTAGAGGGATGGAGTTTAAGACTAGGGAGGTTATGTTGCAATTGTATAAGGTGTTAGTGCGGCCACACCTGGAGTATTGTGTTCAGTTTTGGTCTCCTTACTTGAGAAAGGACGTACTGGCGCTGGAGGCTGTGCAGAGGAGATTCACTAGGTTAATCCCAGAGCTGAAGGGATTGGATTATGAGGAGAGGTTGAGTAGACTGGGACTGTACTCGTTGGAATTTAGAAGGATGAGGGGGGATCTTATAGAAACATTTAAAATGATGAAGGGAATAGATAGGATAGATGCGGGCAGGTTGTTTCCACTGGCGGGTGACAGCAGAACTAGGGGACATAGCCTCAAAATAAGGGGAAGTAGATTTAGGACTGAGTTTAGGAGGAACTTCTTCACCCAAAGGGTTGTGAATCTATGGAATTCCTTGCCCAGTGAAGCAGTTGAGGCTCCTTCATTACATGTTTTTAAGGTAAAGATAGATAGTTTTTTGAAGAATAAAGGGATTAAGGGTTATGGTGTTCGGGCCGGAAAGTGGAGCTGAGTCCACAAAAGATCAGCCATGATCTAATTGAATGGCGGAGCAGGCTCGAGGGGCCAGATGGCCTACTCCTGCTCCTAGTTCTTATGTTCTTATGTTCTTATGTACTCATACACTGCCCTTCCGCAACTGCCCTACTGCCTTCCCCGTGGACACCAACCCAAACTCCATCTGGAGCTTCTGATCTCCTTCAACAATCACACCTTCGAGGCTTCCGAATACCTCCTATCCACCCGTAGGATCTCCTGTACCAGCCTTATCATCTCTGCTTGCTCCACCTTTCCTGGTGCGCCCGGATCGATAAAAACTGTGTTTAAGCGTCTCCCATAGCGTGGCGGTCGACACCTCACCTTATCGTTCAGTTCTATGTACCCCTGAATGGTGGCCTTCGCCCGCTTGCATACCTCCTCATCTGCTCACAGCTCTACATCCAATCTCCACTGCGGGCACCTGGGGTGGGGGTGGGGGGGGGGGGTGGGGGGCACCCCACCCCATCACCACGATCAACCATATCCCTTCTTGGGCAGCACGGTAGCATGGTGGTTAGCATAAATGCTTCACAGCTCCAGGGTCCCAGGTTCGATTCCCGGCTGGGTCACTGTCTGTGTGGTGTCTGCACATCCTCCCCGTGTGTGCGTGGGTTTCCTCCGGGTGCTCCGGTTTCCTCCCACAGTCCAAAGATGTGCGGGTTAGGTGGAGTGGCCAGGCTAAATTGCCCTTAGTGTCCTAAAAAAAAAGGTTAATGGGGGTTGTTGGGTTACTGGTATAGGTATACGTGGGCTTGAGTAGGGTGATCATTGCTCGGCACAACATCGAGGGCCGAAGGGCCTGTTCTGTGCTGTACTATTCTAATTCTAATTCTAATTCTTGGGCCAGCAACCCTCCAGGCTCACCCTCGGATGTCTACCATCAACATCTCCCTTCTTGCTGCACCACAGCGACCACACCTTGGACAGCAGCCTCCCTAATCAAAACAAGAATCCTATCCCCTTTGCTACGTTAGCCACCTGCTCAACCCCACTGTGCTCCCGTTAACTAGCCCGCCCAACTCGCCTGGCAGCCCCCGCCTGTGGCACCAAACCTCCTACCCCCCACTGATTCCCATTGTCCCCGCTCACACCTCCATATCAAAAACAACAATGAAATAAGAAAATGGTGCACTCACCTTCTGTTTCCCACATACCCTGCCACAGAACCCAGGAAAACCCCTTAAAAAATATTTTCCCATAATCAACAAACAAAAAAACAACAAAAACAAAAAAGGTAGAATACAAAAGCCAACATCTCTTCACATCTCCTCCACAGTTCAATGTCCACCTTCTTCTGCCAGTTCCCTGTCCCTTAAAAACTCCCATCACTTCCTCTGGTATCCCAAAATAATGTTCTCGGCCATTGTGAGTCTCCCAGAGGCGACCCGGGTACAGCATCCCAAACATCACCCCGTTCTTAAAGAGAGCAGCCTTCACTCGATTAAATCCGGCTCTCCTCTTCGCCAGGTCCACATCCAAGCCCTGGTATACCTGGAGCTCATTACCCTCCCAGATGCACTTCCTCGTCTGTCTTGCCCACCGCAATATTTTCTCCTTGTCGAGGAATCAGTGGAGCCACACACCGTCTCTCTCGGCGGCTTGTTCGACTGTGGCTTTCTCATCAGCGTACTATGCATCCGGTTGATCTCCAGGGGCTGATCAAAGGCTCCCTCTCGCATCAGCTTCTCCAACGTCTTGCCTACATATGAGCCAGCATTTGCTCCCTCAATGTCCTCGGGCATCCCCATGATTCTTAGGTTTTGCCTCCGGGAGCAGATCTCCAGATCCTCCACCTTTTCCTTTAGCCACTTCTGGATCTCCAGCATCATACTAATCTCGGCCACCAACGAGGTAAGCTGCTCCTCGTGCTCCTCATCACCTCCTCCACCTTCCGAATAGCCTGGCCCTGGGACTCCATCCTCTGCTCCACCTGATTGATCCCCATTTTTAGCGGTTCCACTGCCTTGGCTCGATCCTCCTGGGCTTCCCTCCTTAGAGGTCTTAGAACAGTACAGCACAGAACAGACCCTTCGGCCCTCGATGTTATGCCGAGCAATGATCACCCTACTCAAACCCACGTATCCACCCTATACCCGTAATCCAACAACTCCCCCCCTTAACCTTACTATTAGGACACTACGGGCAATTTAGCATGGCCAATCCACCTAACCCGCACATCTTTGGACTGTGGGAGGAAACAGGAGCACCCGGAGGAAACCCACGCACACATGGGGAGGACGTGCAGACTCCACACAGACAGTGACCCAGCCGGGAATCGAACCTGGGAACCTGGAGCTGTGAAGCATTTATGCTAACCACCATGCTACCATGCTGCCCGAGTGAATTTCGCATTTAAGAAGTCCACCAACTGCTCTGTTGATGATTGGGCTGGAAAGGCAGACCCTTTACCCTCCGCCATCTTCACCTGTGGCGCCCAAAGAATTTCTTGCTCCAACAGCTCCCTTCTTCTCGACCCACTTCTGGTCCGTGGATCTATCCACCAGACCACCAATGGAGTTTATCTTCCCTCGACCACCTCTACACCTTTTCCCAAAACATCCACCCAACAAACGGGGAAAAGGATCAAAAAAGTTGCCTCAATCGGGAGCTGCCACATGTGTGACCACTCACTCCATGTTCGCCACCGGAAATACCATTTTTTATTTCTAAGCTCAACTCATAAAGCCTTGTTTGTTGACGCATTTAGTACATTATCCCTTCTCACAACTAGATTTGATTATTTATCAATTAGTGCTACTCCCCCTCCTTTTTTAAATCTCCCACTCTGTCCTGCCTGAAAACTCTGGGCGGGTTTCTCCATCCAGCCGCACCAAATTTCTGGTTCAGCACACCGTCAGGGTTCTCCGTTTTGCCGGCTGGTCAATGGGGTTTCCCGTTGTGGGGCAGCCCAGTGCCAGCGGGAAACCCGCAGGCTGCTGGCAAAACGGAACATCCCGACAGCGGAGAATTAAGCCCTGTATCCAGGGATATGGAGCTGCCAATTTTGCCCCTCCTTTAGCCAGGTTTCCGTTATAGCAATGACATCCTGCTGCCATGTGTCTACTTGTGCCCTTAACTCGTCTAACTTGTTTCTAATACTCCTTGCTTTGAAGTATAAACAGGTGGACACTTTTTAACCCGTGCTTCTCCTGTAATTCCAAGCCTATCACTACATCTTCTAAATTTTCCTGATCTGAATTTGACCTATCTGATCCTACTCCTGGGATCCCATCCCCCTGCCACATTAGTTTAAATATGAGATTACTATATTTAAGGCCTGCATTTTATTTTATCTCCTAACTTCCTGTACTCGGCTTGTAAGCCGCCATCCCTTAGTTTACCTATGTCATTAATACCAATGTATACCGCGACCATTGGCTGTTCACCTTCCCTCCCCAGAATTCCCTGCAGCTATTGAGCCAAGACGGCGTTGACAGCCAAACAGTGCGCAGCAAGATTCCAGGTCAGGGCTCTGAGCTTCCGTTCAGTCTAGCAGCAGATATGAAGCTTCTGTAGCTTATCCCTGAATTTGCAATACTTCACAGGAGATTACCCTCTCCCATGATCCTCCAGTGAGACTCACAGTGAGACTCCAATGAGTGAGGCTTCTCTGATGTTTGCCTCTCCCACTGTTTCCTGAGCTCTGAATGGCCATGATTTCCTTGGTGAACCCTCTTGACTTCCCGCAACTCCCTCAGTGTGTGCCTGCATAGACTCATAGGCCTGGAGTTAAAATACAGTGACAGAGTAATCATTTTATTGAAGAATTTCAAAGCCCTAGTGTTATCAAACTGAAAGTCTGCATCACAGACTAATTTTCCCATCACGTACAATTATCCTAAATTAGCTTTGAAGATAGAGCAGGACCCACAGGACCACCAGATATCAGCCAGCTGATTAGGGCAGATTCAACTGCTTGCAGAATGCAGGGAATAAATTTCAGTTGCAATTAACATCACATTATAAGTGGAGTTACATCAGCTCTAGCTATGATATCATGGGCTGATCTGTGCCAGTAGCTTCGGAGGTGGTGAAAGGCCACCCATTGAGAAATCTCGAGCTTGACATTCACCTTCTTCCGATGGAAAAGATCCAAACAGAAGCCAAGATGTAACTGTATCACAAACAACCTGTCCACAACTTTCACACTCCAGATAAATAGTTCCCTCTGTTCATTAAGGTAGGGAACAGAGGCTCTCTCAAGACAGGTGCAGCACAGATTTAGATACAGGGGTGGGCCGCTATGGGAGGGTGGGTGTGGGGTGGTGGGGGGCAAGGGGGAAATTGGAGACAAACGCTCATGGCACCACCATTCCAACCCCTGGATCCCAACCCCATTCCGGAGGCAATCCTTGTCCTTGCCCGTCTGCACCACCGATCACACATAGCTCCCACCGACTGCTGAGGGCTCTGGTTGCGCGGCTGACGGCGATCACTAATAGGGAATTGGCAATCGTGATTAAGTGATCACGTGACCCATGCCAAGTGGATTTTCTTGGGTAGGCCGGCCATGTAGCACGTGAGAGTCATTGCCTAGCATTCCAATTGTAACTTGATGCCGGGATACTGTCCCTGAACACTGTGAGAGGCAACACCACACATGCAGCAGCCAACATCCGAACACCCAGGAGATGGGACACCCAGGGGATGGGACTCAGCTCCAGGGTCATGACCACAGCCAGAGGGTGTGTGGGTGCCAAGGTGAGGGGGTTACCTGGAGAGATGGGCAAAAGTTCCAGGGTACAGCCCGCATTGCGGAAGAAAGTAACACAGGCATCATAATGGTTGTGCAGTAAGTTGTTTAATGTGCTGTACAATACCCAATTCCCAATACAGGTAGTGCCCTCAGTGATCCTCAATGTGGCTGGTCCTCCTAGCTCTAACACTACGTCTTTGTATTTCCCCAGGATGCACATCTGAGATGGAGGCAGCCAGCTGCTCACCTCATCCCATGGCCCTCAATGCCCCTGGCGGGTGTCCTCTGGGGCCGGAGGGCCCCGGCTCACTTGTCGGCGGCACATACACAGCCATGCTGCCCTCTCCTGTGTGCTGCCTGTGAGATGCGGCCTCATCTGAGGGGTGGAACTCAGGGGAGCTGATGGCCACTCCACGGTACGGGTCCGGGTTGGCACTCAGCGCCCCTTCCTCCCGATCGGTGCCCATAGGGCCTTGGGATGGAGGGACAGCTTGTTCAAGCCCCAGCTGCCCCTGCATCATCTGGCTCTTCCAGCTCTGGTGGATCCTCATGGTCCGCTCCATGGTGTCGACATCTTTGGCGATGCTACGCAGCGACTTGGCCATGCCCATCTCTGAAGGGTACATGTCCCGCAGAACCTCATCAATGTTAGCCTGGTGCTGGGTGACATCCCCCACTGAGGCAGATATACTATCGAGACCCTCAGCCATGGTCATCACTGACCGTGCCTTGGACCCCTTCACTCATAGTGCCGATGTTGTGCACCAGGCACTCCACTGCGGTCACCACCCTAGCAGTGTTTGCCTCAGTGCCACTGATTGCCAGTGCCCGTAGCCTCTGGGACACTGACATCTCCCTCTGAATGTCCCGACAGCTCCCTAACGTCTATGGGTAACCCACTTCCAGAGGCCCAGCATGAATCTGGGACCCAGCTGGGTCCTGGGATCCAGCAGATCTCTGACTGCTGTCCTGCCTCCACTAGATGTACATCAACAGCAGTGTGGTGCTCACCAGATTGTACCCCAGAAGCCTGTTCACTAACATGTCGCATCGAGATGTGTGCACCTGCGCTGATGGAGGGTGGGAATGACAGCTATGCTGCGACTGTAATGGTTGCATCCTTGGAACTCTCCTCCGAGTGTACTCCTTGGTGTCAGGAGAGGGGGCCACTTGGAATGTGCCGGCGCCGTAAGCTGGAGGACCTGCAGGAGAATGAACATGTGATCAATGCGAGGGATGGGTCAGTCAGCAAGGCAATCACTACTCACATTTGACAGGTCCTCTGGGTAGACCCCGGTGGCGCTTCACCTCTGCGGGCTCTGTGTTGGTGACTGCCCTGTCCTCGGCCACACTGGTCACCTCCAGGCCCGCTCCTCGAAGAAGGTGAGCATTCTAAAGTCCTACACCCCTTCGCCAGCCTGGGCCCTCTCCCACCGATTATGGGCGAGCTTTCCCTGAGGAGACACAGGGAGAGTATCGTTAGCCACACGCGTGGTTCAGTGGTGGGAGAGCGGGTGTGAAGGTGGGGTTGGGAGGCGAAGCGGGAGGGAGTGCTGGGGGTCACTTGGAGAGTTGGGGGGTGGATGCTCCCTTGGGGAGAGGGTGGGGGGCATTGGTTTCCACTCACCCTCCTGGTCTACATTGCGTCCAGGTACCTCCCCAGATCAACGTCCCCAAATCTTGGTGCCATTCTGGAGTTGGTCGAGCTAGTGCAGTTTAAGTGCTGCTCGACTTTGTTAGCAGAGGGGCTGGCGAACGCGGTCCCGGAGAATAGGCTGGCGAATGTTATTGACGGCGAGAAGCCGTGAGGCCTCCTTTAAGTGGACCAACTAACGTTGCATTACGTTGCCGGTTTTGCTGGGCCGAGCGCCGGGAAATACGCAGCAATTCCCGCTCACTACAGCACTTGAAAATTTTTCCAGAAGATCGCGCCCACAGAGTAAATCCTCCTCTATACCAGTGTTCTTCAACCTTTTTTTCCGGGGACCCATTTTTACCAACTGGCCAACCTTTGCGACCCACGCCGGCCGTCCTGCGCAACCCACCATTTTCTCTTACCTTGTTTGCTGCTGACAAAAATGGAGGAAATGGTTTTGGGTCCCTTTGACCCTCGTACACGCTCCTCCAATGGAACCTGTTGGATGAAGGTGAAGCCTTCCGGTGTCGGAAAGTATGGAGTTTCCATCTGTCCAAAGTTCTGAATTTTTTTCCTGTAAAATTTTATCAAATAAACCCCCCCGAACTTGTAAAAGAAAAGAAAAAAGAAAATGAGTAAAATAAATGAAAAAAATGAATAAATCCCCCCCGAACTTGTAAAAAAAATAAAATGAATAAAATAAATGAAAAAAATAAAAATTTAATTAGTAAAATAAATGAATAAAAACCAAATAGAAAGCTGCAACCGTTTAAAAAAATAGCGGCCGCACTGCGCATGCCTGTCCGATGATTGGCGCGCATGCACAATGCGGGCGAATTTGTTTTACATGTTCGCGGAATGCGCATGCGCGCCGATCATCGTGCGCGCATATGCAATGTGGCCGAATATTTTTTTTCCCACATGTTCGCGGCCGCTTGCAGCCGGGGTTATGAAAAGCCGGCTGCCGCGCCGGGATTTGCGTGATCGTGCTGACAACGGCTCCGCGACCCCCCACACACCCGCCCGCGGGTCGCGTCCCCGACTTTGAAGAACACTGCTCTATACTGTCCCAATCAAACATTCCCAGGACAGGTACAGCATGGGGTTAGATACAGTGCATGATCTAACCAGGTTCGTTCTAAGTGTGGTGGCAAGTTTGCTGGGGGTTTCCTGACAACCAATCCGGCGGGGCCATCACTGGTATCTAATGTTTATTAGGCCACTTAATGAGGCCCCACAGGCTTCATGTTGCAAATGACTATCTCGCCAGCTGATTCGCCAGGACCATGCTAAGCAGCTCCCCACTAACAAAACGGGAGAAGCACTTAAACCGATCCTGCAGAGCAAACCCTAGACAGCATGCAGCCATACCACCATGTAGACCGGTAAGAAGTCTTACAACACCAGGTTAAAGTCCACCAGATTTGTTTCAAACACTAGGGGCAAAATTCTCCCCTACCCGGCGGGTGGGGGGTCCCGGCATAGTGGAGTGGCGCCAACTACTCCGTTGTCGGGCCGCACCTTTACGGGCTAGGCCCGCGCGGGAGTGGCTCCCGCTATGCCGACTGGCGCCAAAATCAGTGCCAACGGCATCTGGCGCCCGCCGGCCGGCGTCTGGGCTGGCTGAAGGCCTTCGCCGGTCGGCGTGAGTCCGCGCATGCGCCGGGGCGTCAGCAGCCGCTGACGTCACGACCGGCGCATGCGCTGTGGAGGGGGTCTCTTCCGCCTCCGCCATGGTGGAGGCCGTGGCGGCGGCGGAAGAAAAAGAGTGCCCCCACGGCACTGGCCCGCCCGCCGATCGGTGGGCCCCGATCGCGGGCTAGGCCATCGTGGGGGCAGCCCCCAGGGTCCGATCGCCCCGCTCGCGACGCCAATCCGGCCGGCTCAGAGGTGGTTTAAACCACATCGGCGGGATTGGCCTATCAGCGGCGGGACTTCGGCCCATCGCGGGGGCACGCCGATCAGCGGGGCGTGTTTCCCGCTCCCGCCGATTCCCGGGTGGCGGAGAATTCCGGCCACGGCGGGGGAGGGATTTATGCCAGCACAAGGCGATTCACCGACCCTGCGGTGGGTCGGAGAATTCCACCCTAGCTTTCGGAGCACTGCTCCTTCCTCAGGTGAATGTGAGGCACATTCACCTGAGGAAGGAGCAGTTCTCCGAAAGCTAGTATTTGAAACAAATCTGTTGGACTTTAACCTGGCGTTGTAAGACTTCTTACTGTGCTGACCCCAGTCCAACGCTGCCATCTCCACATCATGGCTACCGTGTAGACCAGCACCACAATTCGGGGATGCTGATCTAGCCAGGCTCATGGAAATGGTGTAGTTATGATTGGATACCTTGTTCCCTCAAGGGGGTTGGAGGTTCAGCCACAGGACAGCCAATGCAGCCTGGGGAACATGGGTAGGGGCCGTCAGCTCAGGGAGTATGACCACCGCAAGAAGCTCAACGACTTCCACTGGGCTGCATGAGTGAGTTGGCATTGGGCCCATGACACCAGTCCTGCCTGCTACTCCCTGGCACCCCCACCCCCATGACCCCGTGCCACCACCTCCCCCAGCACAATACTGCCACGTGCCCAGCACATCCTGGCATCCACCAGCACACTCCACATGTGCCCAGCAGTGGTGCACCTGCCTGTCCCCTGCCATGCCACCTTCCTTTCTCACCCGGGGAGGCATTGGTGTAGTGGTGTTGTCACTGGACTCGTAATACAGAGACCCAGGGAAATGCTCTGGGGGCATGGGTTCGAATCCCACCGTGGCAGATGTTGGAATTTGAATTCAATAAAAAATCTGAAATTAAAGTCTAATGACGACCATGAAACCATTGAGGATTATGGAAAAACCCATCTGGTTCAATTTAGGGAAGGAAATAAGAACAGGAGCAGGAGTAGGCCATCTGGCCCCTGCTCCACCATTCAATGAGATCATGGCTGATCTTTTGTGGACTCAGCTCCACTTTCCGGCCCGAACACCATAACCATTAATCCCTATAAGAACATAAGAACTAACCTGATCTGCACTACGTGTGACTACAGATCCACAGCAGTGTGGTTGACTCTTAAGTGCTGTCAGAGATGACACCAAATGCAGGCCCAGCCAGCGGTGCCCACATCCTGTGAACGAATAAAGAAAAAAACCCCGCGGTGCAAGAAATGTGCGGCTTACAATGCCCTCTCTGCTCCTGCAGAAGTTGGCCCACAACAGACGGAAGAGGGCCCAGACAGGGGGCGAGGGTGCTGGACTTCAGAGTCCTCATCCCCTCAGTAATGGGCCCTGGAGGTAGCGGGGATCAGACAGATTGGTCACTGATGTCGAGATCAATCTGCGCCGTGGAAGTGAGTATCCAACCCAGATGACCTGTCACACGAGAGTTGTTCATGCCAGCATGATGATCCCCCCTCCACTCCTCACTGTTTCCCAAGAGAACACCTTGGAGGAGAGCTCTGAGGATGCCTCCATCATTGGGTCACAGCTGTCATCCCCAGCCCCCCACCAGCGCAGAGACATGCACCTTGGTGGGCAAAATTAGTGAACAAGCTTCTGCGAAACTTTCTGATGAGCACCACACAGTTGCAGGTGCACATCAGGTGGAGGCAGGAATGTCCAGGGGAGGCAGAAGTTTGAGGTCTGCTGGATCCCAGGACCCAGCTGAGTCCCAGTCTGATCTGGGTCATCCTCATATCCTGGAGCTAATGTAGTTCAAAGGGTGCAGCAGTGAGATTCAGAGGGGGATGTCACCGACACTCCCAACAGGTCCACAGCCGATTGGAAGATTCCCAAAGGCTAAGGGCGCAGGAGATTGCGGCGGCAATGCGTGGCACCGAGGCCAACAATGCTAAGGTGCAGCCACAGTGGACAACCTGGAGCACGACAACAGCACCATGTGTGGTGGCGTCCAAAGCGTTGCTCAGTCAGTGACGGCCATGGCTGAGTGCCTCAACAGCATGTCCAAGTCACTGGCGGACGTGTCCCAGACGCGGGTGGACCTTTCTGAGGTGCTGCAGAGCATGTCATAGTCAGACGTGGGCATTGCCCCAGTCTTGGGACAAGCTGAGGCGCCGATTGCTGAGAACCATATCCCAGTCGCAGGTGAATATTGGCTAGGCAGAGGAGCATTGTGAAGAGCATCAACACCATTGGGAAACCACAAGGATTGGCAGAGCCAGATGACACCGTGGCAGTTGAGGTTCAATTCAGCTGCTCCGCCGTCCTGAGGTGACCCCGAGGACCCTATGGGCATCGGGAGGAGAGAGTGCTGGAGGCCGACCCGGAGCTCCCTTACAGGAAGATGGTGGCGGTTACCAGCTCCTCCGAATCCACCCCTCCCTGACAACAGCATGTCAGTATGTTCAACAGGGTTTTATGACCAGGCATATGCCATTGCCAAGTTGGCAGAGGCCCTCTGGCCCCAAGCCTCTTGAGGGCGCCCACCAGGGGCATCAAAGGCCACAGGACGTGGTAAGCAGCAGGCTGCCTCCACCTCTGATGTGTTTGCTGGGGACGCACCTAACACATCTGGAGCAGGAAGGGCTAAGAAGGAGGGAGGATGGTGCTGGTGGGGGAAGTGGGGTGTGGGAATGGCACCATCAGGGGCTAGGGACAGTTAGGGGAACACTGGTACACCATTAAACAGACGTACTCGAGACGTGGAATTTCTTACATTATTCCGCACTGCAGGCCAATCCGCACCCCAGCCCCAATTTTTCCTCTGCCCTTTCCAGCCCCTGGGCCACCTGCTACAAGACCTTCCCCAGCCCCAAGGCATACCACACACAGGTGATGGGTGTGAGCGCGCACTCAGCAGTCAAACAGGAGTCAGACTATGGCATAGATTGGGGAGCACTAGAGCTCAGCTCACAGCAGGTTGTCATCACCCTCCTGCCTTGTATATTGACCCCCTGAAAGTGCCGACGCAGGTCCTTCACCCTGGGCTGATATCACACAGACCTTGGGAGGGTGGGAACAGGGTGATGGGGGCGGGGGGGGTGGGGGGGGGGCAGCGTGGAGGGAGAGGGATGATGGACAAAGCCAAGTCCTATGTGAAGGAGGCGAGTATTGGTTTTACTTGGTGATTATTGGTTTCTCGCTATGCCTGCGGCGGGATCTTTATCTCACCAACGGGAGCGGGCCAGTTAGTGCCTGGCATGGTTCCCGATTTCAGCCTTTCCCACTATCTAACCAGCTGCCAGTTCTCTCGTCCGGCGGGACGTGACCAATAGATCGCGGCCACGGAGTAAAGTTCTCTCCACACTATCCCCCATCAAATATTCCCAGGACAGGTACAACATAGGACTAGATGCAAAGTAAAGCTTCCTCTCCGTGTAGATTGGCTGCGTCTTAATGTACACAGTGGGTCAAGAATTTATGCTGTGTTTATGGTTTTTTAAAAAATTATTTTTTCCAATTAAGGGTCAATTGAGTGTGGCCAATCCACCGACGTCTTTTTGGGTTGTGGGGGTGAGACCCACTCTGATACGGGGAGGATGGGGGCCACACGGGCAGTGACCGGGGGCCGCGATCGAACCTGGGTCCCCGGCGCCATGAGGGAGCAGTGCTTATGCTCTTTTTTTGACTTGCCTTTGTCCCACTATCTCTGCCTCTGTTTCACCCTGTTGCACTCACTGTCTCCCTTCTCCCTAATTGTCTCCCACTCTCTCTCTATCTATGTCTCTTTCTCTCTCACCATATCCCTCCCTGTATTTTGCTTTGTCTCTGATTTTCAATTTGCCTTTCCCTCATTGCCTCTTACCATTGTAGACCCTCTCCGCCTCTCTTTATCCCAGACCCTCTCCGTCGATCTCCACCTCCTTGCCCCTCTATTTCTCCCCCTATCTCCATGCCTCTGTCTGCCATATCTCTGTTCATTCCTATCATAGTCCTGAGACTGTCATGGCTGGCAGGCACAAGGCCCAGTTGAGAGGTCTGTTGATCAGATTCCCCTCCTTGCCTGGTACTTTCTCACAGTGTTGAAGGTCAAATACATTAATTTGTGAATTGCTTGCAGAGGGGTTGGTGCAGCAGACAATAGAATGGGCTGAAGAGTTAGAGAATTGCTGAGAGGCCACTACACATGTGTTCTCCCAGTCACAATCACAGTTCAAGTACTATTAACGTTGACATTAAACATCTAAGGAAGACAGAACTGGTAGTTTCAAAATGCAGGATGTTTCCACAGGGTTATCTGAATGTCAGAAAGCACTTCACATACAGCAAAATGTTTTGGAACAATGGCAGGAAAACCCAGCAGACAATGATGGCCCAAGATGATCCTAAATTTGATATATTGTGCCAACTTCAATAACAGAAAAACTTAGACTCAAAAAAAGCCTCTCAATTGAGACTGTTTCATTCGCTGGCAGCAAGAGAAACTAGCTTTAAATGAACCAATTTTCGGTTTGGAATTCTATTTAGCATATCTGGAGACCATTAACATCAAACACATTACAGAGAAAGATATCACTCCCGTACCCATCACTGAGAGCGATATAATTTCTCCCACACTCATAGCTCAGAGATATGATTACCTCACACCCATCACTGAGAAATATATTGTTACCCTCATACCCATCACTGAGAAATTCATTACCCCCACAGCCATCACTGAGAAATTCATTATCCCAACACCCATTTCTGAGAGATATCATTATCCCCACACCCAGTTGTGAGAGATATCGGGCTGGATTCTCCCAATGGGAGACTAAGTGCCGACGCCGGAGTGAAAACCGGAGTTTTCACTCCGGCGTCGGAGGCCGCTCCTCGCCCCCTATTCTCCCACCTTCAGGATGCTAGGAACGGCACCGCGTCATTTACGCGCGCCGGGCCTTGGCGCCACATGAAAGCGGCGCCACGTGAAATGAAAAATGAAATGAAATGAAAATCACTTATTGTCACGAGTATGCTTGAAGTTACTGTGAAAAGCCCCTAGTCGCCACATTCCGTCGCCTGTCCGGGGAGGCTGGTATGGGAATTGAACCGTGCAGCGCCGTGTAAATTACGTGGCCAGCACCGCGTAAATGACATCACCCGCGCATGCGCAGGTTGGCCGGCGCCAACCCGCGCATGCGCGTTTGCCGTCCTCCCCGCGGGCGCCCCGCAAGGAATGTCGGAGTGACCTTTTTTTAAAATAAATGTATTTATTAAAAAGTTTTCAATAAGTTTACAAAACCCTCCAAAAAGGAAAATAATACAAAGAAAGAAGGGCAACATGCAACAGAACAAAACAACTTAACACTCTAAACGATACAGTTTAGCAAATTAACACTAAATTCAAAACAGGATAGAGCATGCGCCCCTTACAAAAAGGAAAATAAATCCCCCCCCCCCCCCCCCCCTCCCCGGCCCGGGTTGCTGCTGCTGTTTTTTTTAAATTAAGGTTTTGCAAAATTTTCTATATTAAATAGTAATAATCTTAACGCAGCAACTTAGTGAACATTAATCTCGTGCATAAAGAGAATATACATCAGCAATCCACTCGATGTTACTCCACGCGGCTCAATCCTCCCACCCCCTCCCATCGGGGCACTCACCCACCCCCCGCAATGGGTCGCTGCTGAAGTGTTAATTTTCCCCGCGAAATCAGTGGACGGTATTGTGCCCCCGCTCAATAGCGGCAGCTCTGTACCCGTGGCAAAGTTATTTACACACATATGTAGGCATCCATTCGTGGTGTTGTCCCTTGCTTCTTCCGGACGGATTTCTCTGACGTTGTCGTCTCGTGCGCACTTCCGCTTCTGCGGCCCTCCCGTCTTCCCTATTTTCTCTGTTTCTGTGGATGCCAAGTTTGTTAACGTTTCCCTGCCTCCCCCCTCCCCTTCCCTGGCTCTCCTCTATTGTACCCTGTCTCTCCCCTCTGCCCCCCCCCCCTCCCCCCCAAGCCCTGTGGTTCGCCTTTCCTTCCTCTTAGATTTAGCTGTCCCTCCCCCTCTGTCCCAGTCCATCTCTCCCTCTCATGCTTTGGCTACTTTCCCGTTTCTTGACTACCTGGCTGCTCTTCTGCTTCTTTGTTGGCCACGAACAGGTCCCGGAACAATTGGGTGAACGGCTCCCACGTTCTGTGGAAGCCGTCGTCTGACCCTCGGATAGCGAATTTGATTTGCTCCATTTGGAGAGATTCCGAGAGGTCGGACAGCCAGTCTGCAGCTTTGGGTGGTGCTGCTGACCACCAGCCGAACACGATCCTATGGTGGGCAATCAGGGAGGCAAAGGCAAGGGCGTCCGCCCTCCTCCCCAGGAATAGATCTGGCTGGTCTGAAACCCCGAAGACTGCCACTTTTGGGCATGGCTCCACCCTCATCCCCACAATAGAACATAGAACATTACAGCGCAGTACGGGCCCTTCGGCCCTCGTTGTTGCGCCGACCCGTGAAACCATTTGAAGCCTATCTGACCTACACTATTCCATCTTCATCCATATGTCTATCCAGTGACCACTGAAATGCCCTTAAAGTTGGCGCGTCTACTACTGTTGCAGGCAGGGCGTTCCACACCCCTACTACTCTCTGAGTAAAGAAACTGCCTCTGACATCTGCCATATATCTACTACCCCTCAATTTAAAGCTATGTCCCCTTGTGTTGGTCATCACCATCCGAGGAAAGAGACTCTCACTGTCCACCCTATCTAACCCTCTGACTATCTTATATGTCTCCATTAAGTCACCTCTCAGCCTTCTCCTCTCTAATGAAAACAACCTCAAGTCCCTGAGCCTTTCCTCTTAAGACCTTCCCTCCATACCAGGCAACATCCTAGTAAATCTCCTCTGAACCCTTTCCAAAGCTTCCACATCCTTCCTATAATGTGGTGACCAGAACTGCACGCAGTACTCCAGGAGCTGCCGCACCAGAGTTATGTACAACTGCAGCATGACCTTGTGGCTCCGAAACTCAATCCCCCTACTGATAAAGGCTAGCACACCATATGCCTTCTTAACAGCCCTATTAACCTGGGTGGCAACTTTTAGGGATTTATTTACCTGGATTTCAAGATCTCTCTGTTCATCTACACTACCAAGAATCTTGCCATTAGCCCAGTACTCTGCATTCCTGTTACTCCTTCCAAAGTGAACCACCTCACACTTTTCCGCACTAAACTCCATCTGCCACCTCTCAGCCCAGCTCTGCAGCTTATCTATGTCCCTCTGTATCCTATAACATCCTTCACGGATGTGGCCTCACGGTAGCATGGTGGTTAGCATCAATGCTTCACAGCTCCAGGGTCCCAGGTTCGATTCTCGGCTGGGTCACTGTCTGTGTGGAGTCTGCACGTCCTCCCCGTGTGTGCGTGGGTTTCCTCCGGGTGCTCCGGTTTCCTCCCACAGTCCAAAGATGTGCGGGTTAGGTGGATTGGCCATACTAAATTGCCCGTAGTGTAAGGTTAATGGGGGGATTGTTGGGTTACGGGTATACGGGTTACGTGGGTTTAAGTAGGGTGATCATTGCTCGGCACAACATCGAGGGCCGAAGGGCCTGTTCTGTGCTGTACTGTTCTATGAAGCACTATCCACAACTTCACCGACCTTCGTGTCATCTACAAATTTACTAACCCATCCTTCTACACCCCCTTCCAGGTCATTTATAAAAATGACAAACAGCAGTGGCCCCAAAACAGATCCTTGCGGTACACCACTAGTAACTGAACTCCAGGATGAACATTTGCCATCAACCACCACCCTCTGTCTTCTTTCAGCTAGCCAATTACTGATCCAAACCGCTAAATCACCTTCAATCCCATACTTCCTTATTTTCTGCAATAGTCTACCATGTGGAACCTTATCAAACGCCTTACTGAAATCCACATACACCACATCAACCGCTTTACCCTCATCCACCTGTTTGGTCACCTTCTCAAAAAACTCAATAAGGTTTGTTGTGAGGCATGAGCTACCCTTCACAAAACCGTGTTGACTATCGCTTATCAACTTGTTCTTTTCAAGATGATTATAAAGGGCAGCACGGTAGCATTGTAGGGCAGCATGCTAGCATTGTAGGGCAGCACGGTAGCATTACATAGAACATAGAACGATACAGCGCAGTACAGGCCCTTCGGCCCACGATGTTGCACCTACATGGGAAGTCAAAAACTAAAGGCCATCTAACCTACACTATGCCATTATCATCCATGTGCTTATCCAATAAACTTTTAAATGCCCTCAATGTTGGCGAGGTCACTACTGTTGCAGGTAGGGCATTCCACGGCCTCACCACTCTTTGCGTAAAAAACCTACCTCTGACGTCTGTCCTATATCTATTACCTCTCAATTTAAGGCTATGTCCCCTCGTGCTAGCCACCTCCATCCACAGGAGAAGGCTCTCACTGTCCACCCTATCTAATCCTCTGATCATTTTGTATGCCTCTATTAAGTCACCTCTTAACCTTCTTCTCTCTAACGAGAACAACCTCAAGTCCATCAGCCTTTCCTCATAAGATTTTCCCTCCATACCAGGCAACATCCTTGTAAATCTCCTCTGCACCCGTTCCAAAGCTTCCACGTCCTTCCTATAATGAGGCGACCAGAACTGTACGCAATACTCCAAATGCGGCCGTACCAGAGTTTTGTACAGCTGCAACATGACCTCATGGCTCCGGAACTCAATCCCTCTACCAATAAAGGCCAACACACCATAGGCCTTCTTCACAACCCTATCAACCTGGGTGGCAACTTTCAGGGATCTATGTACATGGACACCGAGATCCCTCTGCTCATCCACACTGCCAAGAATTTTACCATTAGCCAAATATTCCGCATTCCTGTTTTTCTTTCCAAAGTGAATCACCTCACACTTCTCTACATTAAACTCCATTTGCCACCTCTCAGCCCAGCTCTGCAGCTTATCTATGTCCCTCTGTAACCTGCAACATCCTTCCACACTGTCTACAACTCGACCGACTTTAGTGTCGTCTGCAAATTTACTCACCCAACCTTCTGTGCCCTCCTCTAGGTCATTTAGAAAAATGACAAACAGCAACGGCCCCAGAACAGATCCTTGTGGTACGCCACTCGTAACTGAACTCCATTCTGAACATTTGCCATCAACCACCACCCTCTGTCTTCTTTCAACTAGCCAATTTCTGATCCACATCTCTAAATCACCCTCAATCCCCAGCCTCCGTATTTTCTGCAATAGCCGACCGTGGGGAAACTTATCAAACGCTTTACTGAAATCCATATACACCACATCAACTGCTCTACCCTCGTCTACCTGTTCAGTCACCTTCTCAAAGAACTCGATAAGGTTTGTGAGGCATGACCTACCCTTCACAAAACCATGCTGACTATCCCTAATCATATTATTCCTATCTAGATGATTATAAATCGTATCTTTTATAATCCTCTCCAAGACTTTACCCACAACAGACGTGAGGCTCACCGGCCTATAGTTACCGGGGTTATCTCTACTCCCCTTCTTGAACAAAGGGACCACATTTGCTACCCTCCAGTCCTCTGGCACTATTCCTGTAGCCAATGATGACATAAAAATCAAAGCCAAAGGCTCAGCAATCTCTTCCCTGGCTTCCCAGAGAATCCTAGGATAAATCCCATCAGGCCCCGGGGACTTATCTATTTTCACCTCGTCCAGAATTGCCAACACTTCTTCCCTACGCACCTCAATGCCATCTATTCTAATAGTCTGGGTCTCAGCATTCTCCTCCACAATATTATCTTTTTCCTGAGTGAATACTGATGAAACGAGGGGACATAGCCTTAAATTGAGGGGTAATAGATATAGGACAGAGGTCAGAGGTGGGTTTTTTACGCAAAGAGTGGTGAGGCCGTGGAATGCCCTACCTGCAACAGTAGTGAACTCGCCAACATTGAGGGCATTTAAAAATTTGTTGGATAAGCATATGGATGATAAGGGCATAGTGTAGGTTAGATGGCCTTTAGTTTTTTTTCCATGTCGGTGCAACATCGAGGGCCGAAGGGCCTGTACTGCGCTGTATCGTTCTATGTTCTATGTTCTAAAAGTATTCATTTAGTATCTTGCTTATCTCCTCAGCCTCCACACACAACTTCCCACCACTGTCCTTGACTGGCCCTACTCTTACCCTAGTCATTCATTGTAGGGCAGCACGGTAGCATTGTAGGGCTGCACGGTAGCATTGTAGGGCAGCACGGTAGCATTGTAGGGCAGTGCGGTAGCATTGTAGGGCAGCATGGTAGCATTGTGGATAGCACAATCGCTTCACAGCTCCGGGGTCCCAGGTTCGATTCCGGCTTGGGTCACTGTCTGTGCGGAGTCTGCACATCCTCCCCGTGTGTGCGTGGGTTTCCTCCGGGTGCTCCGGTTTCCTCCCACAGTCCAAAGATGTGCAGCTTAGGTGGATTGGCCATGATAAATTGCCCTTAGTGTCCAAAATTGCCCTTAGTGTTGGGTGGGGTTACTGGATTATGGGGATAGGGTGGAGGTGTTAACCTTGGGTAGGGGGTAGGGTGCTCTTTCCAAGAGCCGGTGCAGACTCAATGGGCCGAATGGCCTCCTTCTGCACTGTAAATTCTATGTAAAATCTATAAACCCTATTTCTTATAACCTTTTCCAACATTTTACCCACAACCGAAGTAAGGCTCACAGGTCTATAATTACCAGGGTTGTCCCCTCCCCTTCTTGAACAAGGGGACAACATTTGCTATCCTCCAGTCTTCCGGCACTATTCCTGTCGACAAAGACGACATAAAGATCAAGGACAAAGGCTCTGCAATCTCCTCCCTGACTTCCCAGAGAATCCTAGGATAAATCCCATCTGGCCCAGGGGACTTATCTATTTTTACACTTTCCAAAATTGCTAACACCTCCTCCTTGTAAACCTCAATTCCATCTAGCCTGGTCGACTGAACCTGAGTATTCTCCTCGACAACATTGTCTTTCTCCAGTGTAAACACTGACGAAAAATATCCATTTAACGCTTCCCCTATCTCCTCTGATTCCACACACAACTTTCCACTACTATCCTTGATTGGCCCTCATCTTACTCTAGTCATTCTTTTGTTCCTGATATACCTACAGAAAGCCTTAGGGTTTTCCTTGATCCTATCCGCCAACGACTTTTCGTGTCCTCTCCTCGCTCTTCTTAACTCTCCCTTTAGGTCCTTCCTGGCTAACTTGTAACTCGCAAGTGCCCTAACTGAGCCTTCATGTCTCATCCTAACATAAGCCTTCTTCTTCCTCTTGACAAGTGCTTCAACTTCCTTAGTAAACCACGGTTCCCCTGCTCGGCAACTTCCTCCCTGCCTGACAGGTACATCCTTATCAAGGACACGCAGTAGCTGTTCCTTGAAAAACCTCCACATTTCGATTGTACCCATCCCCTGCAGTTTCCTTCCCCATCCTATACATCCTAAATCTGGCCGAATAGCATCATAATTGCCTTTTCCCCAGCTATAATTCTTGCCTTGCGGTATATACCTATCCCTGCCCATTGCTAAAGTAAACATAACCGAATTGTGATCACTATCACCAAAGTGCTCACCTACATCTAAATCTAACACCTGGCCGGGTTCATTACCCAGTCCCAAATCCAATGTGGCCTCGCCCCTTGTTGGCCTGTCTACATAATGTGTCAGAAAACCCTCCTGCACACACTGCACAAAAACTGACCCATCTATAGTACTCGAACTATAGTATTTCCAGTCAATATTTGGAAAGTTAAAGTCCCCCATAACAACTACCCTGTTCCTCTCGCTCCTGTCGAGAATCATCTTTGCAATCCTTTCCACTACATCTCTGGAACTATTTGGAGGTCTATAGACAACTCCCAACAGGGTGACCCCTCCTCTCCTGTTCCTAACCTCGGCCCATACTACCTCAGTAGACGAGTCCTCAAACGTCCTTTCTACCGCCGTAATACTTTCCTTGATTAACAATGCCACACCCCCCCTCTTTTACCATCTTCTCTGTTCTTACAGAAACATCTAAATCGGGCAGCACGGTAGCATTGTGGATAGCACAATCGCTTCACAGCTCCAGGGTCCCAGGTTCGATTCCGGCTTGGGTCACTGTCTGTGCAGAGTCTGCACATCCTCCCCGTGTGTGCGTGGGTTTCCTCCGGGTGCTCCGGTTTCCTCCCACAGTCCAAAGATGTGCAGGTTAGGTGGATTGGCCATGATAAATTGCCCTTAGTGTCCAAAATTGCCCTTAGTATTGGGTGGGGTTACTGGGTTATGGGGATAGGGTGAAGGTGTTGACCTTGGGTAGGATGCTCTTTCCAAGAGCCGGTGCAGACTTGATGGGCCGAATGGCCTCCTTCTAAACTGTAAATTCTATGTATCTATGTATCTATGTATCCTGGAACCTGCAACAACCATTCCTGTCCCTGCTCTACCCATGTCTCCGAAATCGCTACAACATCGAGATCCCAGGTACCAACCCATGCTGCAAGCTCACCCACCTTATTCCGGATGCTCCTGGCGTTGAAGTAGACACACTTCAAACCATCGTCTTGCTTGCCAGTGCCCTCTTTCGAACTTTTAACACTATCCCTGACCTCACTACTCTCAACATCCTGTACACTTGACTACAATTTAGGTTCCCATCCCCCTGCTGAATTAGTTTAAACCCTCCCCGAAGAGCACTAGCAAATCTCCCCCCCAGGATATTGGTACCCCTCTGGTTCAGGTGAAGACCATCCTGTTTGTGGAGGTCGTACCTACCCCAGAATGAGCCCCAATTATCCAGGAATCCAAAACCCTCCCTCCTGCACCATCCCTGTTCCACGTGTTCCTCTCTCTCCTTATTTCTCACTTCGCTAGCACATGGCACGGGTAACAACCCAGAGATAGCAACTCTGTTTGTTCTAGCTCTCAGCTTCCACCCTAGCTCCCTGAATTTCTGTCTCAAATCCCCATCTCTCTTCCTACCTTTGTCGTTGGTACCTATGTGGACCACGACTTGGGGCTGCTCCCCCTCCCCCTTATGGATCCCAAAAACACGATCGAGACATCACGAACCCTGGCACCTGGGAGGCAACACACCAACCGTGAGTCTCTTTCGTTCCCACAGAACCTCCTGTCTGTTCCTCTAACTATGGAGTCCCCAATGACAAGTGCTCTGTTCCTCTTCTCCCTTCCCTTCTGAGCAACAGGGACAGACTCTGTGCCAGAGACCTGTGCCCTATTGCTTACCCCTGGTAAGTCGTCCCCCGCAACAGTATCCAAAACGGTATACTTGTTATAGAGGGGAACGACCACAGGGGATCCCTGCACTGCCTGCCGGTTCCCTCTCCCTCCCCTGACAGTAACCCATCTACCTTCTTCTTTTACCTGAGGTGTGACTACCTCCCTATAACTCCTCTCAATAACCCCCTCCGCCTCCCGAATGATCCGAAGTTCATCCAGCTCCAGCTCCAGGTCCCTAACGCGGTTCTCGAGGAGCTGGAGTTGGGTGCACTTCCCGCAGATGTAGTCAGCAGGGACACGCGAGGTGACCCTTTCCTCCCACATTCTGCAGGAGGAACATTCAACTGCCCTAGCCTCCATTCCCACTGAACTAACTTCCCAACTACTGAAAACTAAAAACTTTTTTAAAAAACTTGTTAGTTTAGCAATCCGACGGACAGAACTTTTTTTTTTGGTTAGAGGAGGAGGATGGGAGACACTACGTAAGTAGTGTTTCGGGTAAAGCTGTCACTCGAGATGAGCCCCTTCACAAACCACCTTCAACTTACGCTGACCGTACTGCACGTATGCAAATCTCCCCGGAACAACCAATCAGAAGCTCTGCTCTGCTGCCCTCTGCTGGACCAACCACTTTGGACATGGCCTCGAAGAAGGCTGTCCAGTACTCCACAAGTATGGGGCGTGGTTGGCCGGGCCTCTTTGGCACCGTTCACATCCGTCCTCCACCTCTGGGAAGAACCTACTCATACGGGTTCTTGTTAAGTGGGCTCTATGTACCACTTTTAGTTGCGTCAGGCTGAGCCTTGCGCACGTGGAGGTGGAGTTGACCCTATGCAGTGCTTCGCTCCAGAGTCCCCACCCTATTTCGATCCCCAGATGCTCCTCCCACTTCCTTCTTGTTGCGTCCAGTACGGTGTCGGCCCCTTCTACCAGTCGGTCGTACATGTCGCTACAGTTTCCTTTATCTAGTATGCTTGCGTCTAGTAACTCTTCCAGTAGTGTCTGTCGTGGTGGTTGTGGGTATGTCCTTGTCTCCTTTCGGAGGAATTTTTTTAATTGCAGGTACCTTAGCTCGTTCCCCCTGGCTAGCTGGAATTTCACTGTCAGTTCGGCCAGTGTTGTGATCTTGCCGTCCGTGTATAGGCCCATGACTGTCAGTGTCCCTCTGTCCTGTACCCACCTTTTGAAGGCGGCGTCAGTCAGCGCTGGCGTGAACCTATGGTTGTTGCAGATGGGAGCTTTACCTGACATTTTGGTTTACCACTGGGCTGCTGGAGTGTTGTTTGGGTGGCGATGGAAGTACCACCGTGGCGAGGGCCCGGAGTGAGGTCCCCCTGCAGGAGGTCTCCTCCGCGCACACCCACTCGGCTTCTGGCTCTTTGATCCATCCCCTTACACGCTCAGCCTTCGCCGCCCAGTGGTAGAGTTCTAGGTTTGGGAGGGCAAGCCCCCCTCTAGATTTTGTTTTTTGCAAGACCTTCTTTGGGATCCGAGCATTCTTCCCCCCCCCCCCCCCCTCCCCCCCCCCCCCCCCCCCCCCCCCCCCCCCCCCCCGTTTCACGTGACTGAATTCTGCACCTTTGGGGAGGCCCGACGCCGGATTGGTTGGCGCCACTCGGCTATGCCGAGACCCCCCGCCCCGCGGGGTAGGGGAGAATCCCGGCCCATGTCCTTCATGTAATGTGGTGAGCAGAACTGTACACAAAGCTCCGCCTGTGGCCTAATCAGCCTTTGATACAATTCCATCATTACATCCCTGCTCTTATATTCAATGCCGAGGCCAATAAAGAGAGCATTTCATATGCTTTACCACCTTATCCACCTGTCCTGTCACCTTTGTGGACCTGTGGACATACACTCTTCGGTCTCTCACTTCCTCAACCCCTCCCAATATCCTCCTATTTATTTTCTGACCTAACCCTTGCACCCTTTTTAAATAATGGGACAACATACACAGACTTCCAATCCTCTGGGACCTTGCTTGTATCTGGTCAGGTTTGGAAAATAATCCTCAGAGCATCTGGCTTCCTTTTTTAAAAAATATTTTTATTCACATTTTATTTCACATTTTCTCCCAAATTACACCGAACAATAAACGATAATCAGTAACGAATGTAATGACAATCCCCATATCAATAACAACGATCCCATCCTCCCACCAAACCTCAAACATTAGCCCGCATGTTAACATAAACAAATGTCAAAAAGGAATCAGGAATCACCTGTAGTCACCATTAACACATACAGCCTCTCTCCCAAAACCCACCCAGCTCCCACCCGCCCCCCCAATGTTCGATGTAATCCAGTTCTCAAAAGTGCATAATGAATAACGCCCATGAGCCGCTCCATCCTTCCCCTCAGTTCAAATTTGACCTTTTCAAGCATCAAAAATTCCAGCAGGTCACCCGCCACGCCAGGGCACAGGGTGGAGAGGTTGATCTCCACCCTAACAGAATCCGCCTTCGAGCGATCAACAAGGTGAAGGCTACAAAATCTGCCTTCATGCCCGTTTCCAACCCGGCTGGTCTGACACTCCGAATCGGGCCTCCACAAAATATTCACTCTTGTCTAGATTTAATTTGGACCCCGAGAAAGACCCAAACACCCAAAGCAGCTCCAGTATTCCCCCTATTGACACACTCGGTTCCGACACGTATAACAACAAGTCATCGGCATATAAGGACACCCTATGCTCTATCTCCACCCCCGCACTATCCCTTTCCATACCCACAAACTTCTTAACGTGATGACCAATGGCTCAATCGCAAGTGCAAACAGGACATAGGACATCGCTGCCTTGTCCGACGTTGGAGAGGAAATTATTCTGAGCTGATATTATTTGCACTAACAATGTCCCTCGGCTCCTTGTATAATAACTTTACCCAGTCACAAACCCGGATCCAATTCCAAACCGCTCTCGAACTGCCATCAATTACCCCCGTTCTACCCGGTCAAATGCTTTCTCGCCCTCCATAGAAACATAGAACATACAGTGCAGACGGAGGCCATTCAGTCCATTGAGTCTGCACCAACCCACTTAAGCCCTCACTTCCACCCTATCCCCGTAATCCAATAACCCCTCCTAACCTTTTTGGTCACTAAGGGAAATTTATCATGGCCAATCCACCTAACCTGCACATCTTTGGACTATGGGAGGAAACCGGCACACGGAGGAGACCCACGCACACACGGGGAAAACGTGCAGACTCCGCACAGATGCTGACCCAACGGGGAATCAAACCTGGGACCCCAGCGCTGTGAAGCCACAGTGCTATCCAGTTGTGCTACTGTGCTGCCCCTTTGCCCAATGCCACAACCACCTCTGTTTCCTTCCTCTCCGCCGGTACCATAACCACGTTCAATATCTTCCTAATGTTCGAAAAGAGCTGCCTGCCTCTCACAAACTCTGTCTGATCTCCACCTATCACCTTCGGGAGCCACCCCTCTAGCCTACCTGCCAGTACCTTCGCCAGTATCTTTGCGCCACGTTTAAAAGTGATATGGGCCTATGCGACCCACACTCCATCGGATCCTTATCTTTCTTAAGTAACAGGGAATTAGATGCCTGTCCCAAAGTTTGTGGTAACACTCCCTTCCCTATCGCCTCCTCAAACATCCCCACCATCAGCGGTACCAGCTTATTTTTGAATTTTTTATAATATTCCACCGGAAACCCATCCGGCCCTGCCACCTTCCCCGACTGCATCCTCCCAATCACATCTTTCATCTCCTGCTCCACTAACGCCTGTTCCCCTCCCCTAACCTCGGGTACTCCACCCCATCTAGAAATTCCTGCATCTCCCAGCTTCCCCCAGGTGGCTCTGACTTGTACAACCTCTCATAGAATTCCTTAAAGACTTTATTCATCTGATCTGGAGCTACCACCAACTTCCCTGCCCTGTCCCGCACCGGGACAATTTCCCTTGCCGCAGCCTCCCTATGAAGCTGACCCGCCTTCTCTCCATGCTGGTAAACTGCCTCCCTTGCTCATCTCAATTGGCGTACCGCGTTCCTGGTAGATAGTCGGTTAAAGCCCGTTCCTTGTAGATAGTCGGTTCCTTACTCTTTTCCAACTGCGTTGAGTCCCTATCTTCTGCATACCTCCTGTCTACCTCCAGCATCTCATCTGTTACCCTCTGACGTTCCAACCTCTCTTTGTCTAGCCTAGCCTTGAACGAGATCACCTCACCCCTCGCCACCGCCTTTAAAGTCTCCCATATAACCACCTTCAACACCTCACCCGTGCAGTTAAAACCTACATATTCCTGGATCACTTTTTCAGTTTTGTCACTGAACCCTCGGTTCCCCAACAGTCCCACTAACTTCCACCCTGGTCTCTGTACCATCCCCTTCTCCAGTACCACATCCACCAATGCGGAGCATGATCTGATATTGCAATTGGCGAGCACTCCGGCCTTTAACCCCAGCCAGCAGCGCCTTCCTCACCATAAAAAAGTCAATCCGCGAGTACACTTCATGGACCGCTGAGAAAAAACCCGCTCCCTCGGGTGTAGAAATCTCAAAGGGTTCACCCCTCCCATTTCCACCATTAGCCCAGCCAGCGCCTTCGCGCGCCGCCCCCCCCCCCCCCCCCCCCCCCCCCCCCCGATGGGACCAGCGAGCACGACCGTGACCTGTCCAATCTTGGCTCCTGCACCAAGTTCGAGTCTCCTCCCCCACCCCCCACTATTAGTTTGTGTGTGTCCAAGTCGGGGGCTGGCGCCACATACCTTCGCGAATCTCACATCGTCCATATTGGGACCATATACACTTGCTAGCACCACTAGACTCCCCTCCAGCGCCCTTGTCACAAGAACATACCTACCCCCTTGACCTGAAACCACCTTCTTCATCTGGAACCGTACCCTTTTGCTGACCATTACTGCTACCCTTCAAGCCCTTCCGTCAAATCCAGAATGAAACACCTGACTAACCCAGCCCTTTTTAAGTCTCACTTGATCCTTACCCTCAGGTGAGTCTCCTGCAGCATTGCTACATCGGCCTTCAACCTTTTAAGATGTGCAAGCACCCTTTACCTCTTGACTTGGCCTCCCAACCCCCTCACGTTCCACGTGACTATCCTAACTGGGGGTCTCTCACCGCCACCCCTTTTTATCCACTATCATCATACCATCAGGCCCTGCCCCATGAGGCTTACCCGTCTCTTTCCATTATTAACATCGATCCCCTCCCAGAATTCCCCCTGCACATCCCCTTGAAAAAACCTCACCCAGTATCGATCCCGCCTCGTCCCCCCCTCACTTGCTCGCCTCATAGGCTATCGAAACCTGCTACCCAGACTCCAATGTCCACAGCCCTCCTCTCACCTCACCTCCGTTCACGAGCCGACTTTTGATAGCTAGCATGGGTGCCCCCCCGAAAGGTATACTGTCCTTTCCCACCCAGTCTCAGAAGAAAAAGAAAAACAATCTAACCCAAGCAATTCAACAACATAACATATAACCATTGCAACAAAAAGAAGGAACAAAATGCGAATCAAACCAAACAAAAACTTAAACTCTTTAACAATGTGCAGTCAAGTACGTTACAATACAGGTCAGTGAAAGAAAGTTATAACATTTATACATTTTCCAGCTCCCCAATCACAGTCCACAATCTCTCTTCCAGCTCCACTCTCACTTCTGTCCCAAGCCTTCTGCCTTTATGAATGCCTCAGCCGCTTCCACCATTTCAAAATAAAAACTTTTGGCATTATCACCCTCAGCTTTGACAGGTATAACATACTAAATCACAGTCTCTTGTTATGCAGTGCCGCCTGCACTCGTCTGAAAGCGCCCGTCTCTTTGCCAACTCCACCGTCAAGTCAAACAGAGAAAAGTACAGCACAGGAACAGGCCCTTCGGCCCTCCAAGCCTGCGCCGACCATGCTGCCCGTCAAAATTAAAATCTAAACTTCCGGGGTCCGTATTCCTCTATTCCCATCCTATTCATGTATTTGTCAAGATGCCCCTCAAACATCACTATTGTCCCTGCTTCCACCACCTCCTCCGGCAGCGAGTTCCAAGCACCCACTACCCTCTGTGTAAAAAAAACTTGCCTCGTACATCTCCTCTAAACCTTGCCCCTCGCACTTTAAACCTATGCCCCCCTAGTAATTGACCCCTCTACCCTGGGAAAAAGTCTCTGACTATCCACTCTGTGTCTCTGCCCCTCATAATTTTGTAGACCTCTATCAGGTCGCCCCTCAATCTCCTTCATTCCAGTGAGAACAAACCAAGTTTATTCAACCTCTCCTCATAGCTAATGCCCTCCATACCAGGCAACATCCTGGTAAATCTCCTGCACCCTCTCTAAAGACACCACATCCTTCTGGTAGTGTGGCGACCAGAATTGAATTCTATACTCCAAGTGTGGCCTAACTAAGGTTCTTACAGCTGCAACATTATTTGCCAATTTTTATACTCAGTGCCCCGGCCAATGAAGGCAAGCATGCCGTATGCCTTCTTGATTACCTTCTCCACTTGTGTTGCCCCTTTCAGTGACCTGTGGACCTGTACACCTAGATCTCTCTGACTTTCAATACTCTTAAGGGTTCTACCATTCACTGTATCTTCTCTACCTTTATTAGACCTTCCAAAATGCATTACCTCATATTTGTCCGGATTAAACTCCATCTGCCATCTCTCCGCCCAAGTCTCCAAAGAATCTAAATTCTGCTGTATCCTCTAACAGTCCTCATCGCTATCCGCAAGCCCTGGTAAATCCGAACGCTAGCACCATCCCACTGCACCTTCCGCTTCTACTTCACTCAGTTTAACACCTCTTTCATGTGGTATTTATGGAAGCAGATAATTACTGCTCTCGGTGGCTCATTTACTTTGTTTTTCGACCTTAACAACCGATGAGCTCTGTCCAGTTCATACCGGGAGGGATCTTTAACCTCTCCCATCAACTCCACCAGCATCTTAGCAAAGTAATCCGTTGGCCTTGAGCCCTCTGCCCCTTCAGGCAAGCCCCCAATTCTCAGATTTTGCCACCTCAAACGGTTCTCCAAGTCCTCGAGTTTTGCTCGGAGTCCTCTGTTGACCTCCACCACCCTCTGCAGCTCGTCCTCCATCGTAGTGAGCTGATCGCTGTGCTACGACATGGCCTCCTCCACTTCCTTCATCTTTTCACCCTGTTCTCTCACCTCGGCCGATGTCTTTGCCACATCCACCCTCACCAGGGCGATTGCCTCCTCCAGCAATGATCTCAGTGCGACCGCCATCTCCTTCCTCAACGCCGCCATGTGCCTGGCAAACTGCTTCTCCAGCTCCACAGCCATCACCTTGGTCACCTTTTCCACTGTAAGTAGAGCGGCCCCACCACGCGGTCTGGCATCCACCATCATGTCAGCGCTTTTACTGGTCCTCTCCTTTGGCGGTGAGCTTGCGTTTCCTCCCTTCTTCACATCTGTTTTTGGCATCCCTTAACCACTTAGCATTTTTCTTCTTCTTTCTTCAACCTCGAGATAAATAATAAAAAAAGTAACAAAAATAATTTTTTAAAAAACTTTTTTAAAACAAATAATTCAAAAATCAAAAGTTCAAAAAATCTCTTCCCCGGGACCGGACTTCAAACATTCATTTTCAGCGGGGGCCACCTTGTGTTCGCTACTCCCCCTCTATATTTGTGCTGGATTCAGGCCTCGCCTTAGGCCACGCTCCTCCCCCACTGCTTGCTTCGGGCCTGATGCCCCTGCTCCTCCGATCACGGGGGTCCGCACGGCTCCAAACCGGCCCGACCCGGCGCCGTCCCTCAGGCCCCAACGGCCGAAGAAATCCCGACCGGCGAAACCACGGGGAAACCCCTCGAAAACACCAAACTGCCGCGGACCAGCGGGAGTCCCTCTCCAGGGCGACCACGACACTGCGCGCGCCACCGGAAGTGCTGCATCTGGCTTCCTTTAACAGATACCATTCATCTGGCCCAGTGATTAATCTACCTTCAAGGATGCTAGTCAATCAAAATGAAATGAAAATCGCTTATTGTCACAAGTCGGCTTTAAATGAAGTTACTGTGAAAAGCCCCTAGTCACCACATTCCGGCGCCTGTTTGGGGAGGCTGGTACGGGAATTGAACCGTGCTGCTGGCCTGCTTTCAAAGCCAGCGATTTAGCCCTGTGCTAAACCAGCCCCTATTCTATACCTCTCTCTCACTATGCTTATTGTATCTAATGTTTCACACTCCTTTTTAACTAGAATATCTGAATCATCCCACTCCTTAGTGGAGACAGAGAAAAAGTACTCATTTATAACCCTATTCACATCTTCAGCATCAACGTTGTACACCTCTTTTTAATATATTCACTCTTGTGATGTGAGTTTCGTTGACTAGACTAGCATTTATTGCCCATCCCTAATTGCCCTTGAGAAGATGGGCGTGAGCTGCCTTCAAGTTGGTCACTCTTTTGCTCTTAATGTACTTATAAAGTTGCTGGGTTGTGTCGGAATGATGACAAGGGATACAATTTAAATGGTTTACTTCAGATCTTCATGCCTATAGCCACACTGGTGAAAAATCCCATCCTACTGACACGTCACTTCCTGTGTACAGGTCATGGCAATATGTACACCAATGCATATTCTACATCTTCCCCATTTTAATTGGGACAATCCACACTCACATGCAAAGAACAATGTTGAATACAGTAATAGGACATTGAATATTTAAATTGCACAGATCATGAGCTTGGGCCACAAAACCTGAGGCAAAGCCCAATGTGCAAATGCTGTCCTGGATACCCAGGAGTGGTTTGATGTCCTAGTTGACGCCATGGAACTGAACTTGCCCTGTGTGCAGTGCAGGGTGACAATGCCATGTGTATGGTTTGTCCACTATATACAAGATTTATTTTGTTGGTGGAACCTAGTGCAGCTCATGGCTCGATTTCACATAGAAGTGGCTTCGATAATTTTGCTCTGGTGTTGATTTTGACTTCAAATTTGGCGTTCCTGAGATAAGATCAACACTTTTGCAATAAAATGTTTTAATGCTCTGGTTGATTTGATTTACCTCCAGCTCATTCACTTTGTTCTGAACTTTGGAGGGGTAGCTGGCTGCAACGTGTGGTAGTGTCAGGTTGCTATGGCTTTAACCTGCATCATTTGGCAAACTGGTTCCATTTGCCACAGTTATTGCAGCACTTATTAAATACAAAACATGCACTTCTTTTTTGTGGGTGCTGGCTGCTGCAGTTCTGGCAGGGTATGTTCTGTACAGGGAAAACTTCTGTTTCTCTCCTTAATTCCTTAGTGCTCTTTTCGGACTTCTCATTAACATGCAAATATTCACGGTGGATTCTAACGGTTTTCGTGGAGTAACTTACGCACAGCATCGCTGTGTATTCTGTACACTATGCCATCTCTCACAGATTCATCGGCGAGAGTACTGAATTTGCACCTTTTTGCCAGAATTTTTAACGTCGAGCTTATGATTATACTGACTCTGGTTATTAATGTTAAAAAGCAGTCTGTCCATGATGAGATTTTCCATGGATGGGCATATATGTTCAAATCTTTTCAATAGAATCTCAGGCTCCTCTTGGTCTCTCTCTCTGTCTATCTCTGTCTGTTGCTCGCTCTCTCTCTTCACACATCCCCCCCCCCCCCCCCCCCAACCTGATCTTGTCAATCTCCCTGTTCTCTAGCATCTGTTTTAAGCTAGCTATGTCAATCTGTAGTCCCTTTACATTGACACTTTTTGGAGAGTGGACATTTCCCAAAGGGACTTAATGTCAATGGGATACTTTATAGGTACTGTAACTCTGTTTCTGAATATCCTGTTCCTTTTAAAATCTCAGTCAGGATCTTGGATATTAAAAATGCCATAGAGGACGGCATGCGGCACAGTGGTTAGCACTAGGACTAAGACAGTGAGGACCCGGGTTCGAATCCCAACCCTGAGTCACTCTCCGTGTGGAGTTTGCACATTCTCCCCGTGTTTGCGTGGGGTTCACCAACACAACCCAAAGATGGGCAGGTTAGGTGGATTGGCCACGCTAAATTGCCCCTTAATTGGAAAAAAAAAAGAAAAATAATAATTAGGTACTCTAAATAAATGTTTAAAAAGCCATATTTACTGCCTCCACTCAGGTAGGTGTCTCTGCTGCCAATGGACCTTTTACCACCTTCATGGGTGGGATTCTCCATCTTGCCCCATCCATTTTCTGGTGCGGCGCGCCCCCGCTGGCAGCGGGATCCTCCATCCTGGCAGCCGGCCAATGGGGTTTCCCATTGTGGGCACCCCCATGCCGTAGGGAAATCCGTGGGCATGAATGCGCTGCCGGAAAAAGGGAGGATCTCGCCGACGAAGAATCCAGACCCATATCTTTTTAGTTTTCCATGCCAAAGTGCAACATTTGCCTTTCTTCCCGGGAGAAAAATGATACATCTCCCGCACTCGAAAAGCCGTAAGATAACGTCATTATAAACAATCAGTTTCAGTTGTTTAATATCACCTAAGGTTGGGAATTTCAAAATACAATTCTCCAATTTTAATTTGGCCAATGCTTTGTTTGCTTGAACAATTTCTTCAACTTTAGGATTGTTCATTTTAGTGCTTAGTTCTTAAATTAAAGTCTGGTCTTATTTGCCAATTCAGCTACCCAATTAAATTAGAAGTTCCCCTTTTTCGATTTTTGAAACCGTCATATTCTTTTGTGAGGCTCTAGAGTAATTGCTGTGGAGTTAATATTCTCCAAGTAAGGCTGCTATTGTAGAGTGACATGCGAACCACTGTGCCTGATTTCTAGCCCAATGTATTTGAATGCACCAAAGTCCTGACTTCCAAGCTTACCCTCCATTCTAAACCTGTTAATAACAGTTTTTTCAAATTTGCTACTACCACTCCACAAAAAAATCATCTACATGCATCATAAAGATGACCAAAAGTTTCCCTCCATGGTGCAATAAAACGTCGCAGGAGTTGCTTTCAACTGAAGACAACCCAACTTTCAAAAAACCAACCTCACTGATAAACCAAACTCTGGAGGCGATATTCAACCCGTATACACATTTATTTAACTTCCAGAATACCCTTTGTGTTTGGCGCCTCTCTCGGAGGATGAAGAAAATTTACTCTTGGAAGCCGATGTCTCTGTAAGAAAGCAGCTTTAATATCTAGTAACTTACATTCCCAAGCGTTTGTGGCAAGCAGAGCCAAGAGGTTCTTGAACATAACCTTTCCTGCCATTGCTAAATCTATCCTTACATCATGGTCACCTAAGTTTTCTTCAAAACCTTGTGCTACCAGCTGGCTTTGACCTTAAGTTCCATCAAGAAGACGGACTTCCAGGCAGTATGTAGGGAGATGTTGCACACAAGGTGGTTACCGCCAGGGTACTTTACATTTTGCCCATTTTTGGGGATATATTTGCATAAAATTCCATCTGATCAATGGTACAACCCACATAAGGCAAATGCCAAGGAGGACCAGGACAAAGAAAATTGTGGATAGAAATTCATTGACAAATTCAGAGGCTTCTCGAGGCTCCTCAGTGGAGAAAGTGGCAGGGTTACTCTTGTGTCTCCAGCCACTTCAATAATGGCCACTGGTGTTTTAGTGGTGGAATTTAAGACATAATGGAGTATTGTGTCCAGAGACCTTCGTAAGTCAATAGAGGATGCACTGGCTCCCATTCGGCCGAAGTTGGAAAAGACCTCCGAAACGAGAGAAGCGTTGGCGCAGCAATTAAGGTTAGGAAAAGTCACCATAGTCTCAGATGACCATATGCTACTTTCCCCTTTGAGGAAGAGAACTGACTGGTGATTTAACCTGAAGATCACACACCTTTGGTGAGGGGCAAAGTTGAGAAGGCAGGACCTTCATGAATAACGTCAGCCAGTACAGGAATTGAACTCGTACTGCTGGACTTGCTCTGCATCACAAACTAGCTGCCTAGCTAAGTGAGTTAAACCATCGCAGCAAGTAAGGGAGTGGAGATGACTTTCTTTAAACACAGCAACCAGATTGCCTCTGGGGAAGCTGAGATCTCCCTAGTGGGTGGTGAAAACACAGCGCTAAGGTAGTTGATCTGGAGAACCTGGTCCCAGGTTTGATTCCCGGCTTGGTTCACTGTCTGTGCAGAGTCTACACATTCTCTCCGTGTCTGCGTGGGTTTCCTCTGGGTGTTCTGGTTTCCTCCCATCTAAAGATGTGCAGGTTAGGTAGATTGGCCATGCTAAATTGCCCTTAGTGTCCAAAAGAGGTTAGGTGGAGTTACTGTGTTACAGGGATAGGGTGAGGCGTGGGGAGGATGCTCTTTCCAAGGGCCGGTGCAGACTCGATGGGCCGAATGGCCTCCTTCTGCACTGCAAATTCTACGATCTATGAACAGCTCTAGGAGGCAGAATGTCAGAATAGTGGGGTTGCCGGAGGTTATGGAAGGCCCAACTAACACACAATACTTTTCCAAGATGTTTGGGGAGGGTGGGTTCACATCCCTCCCGAGCTGGATTGAGTCCATCGGATGCCCTGCCCCAACGAACCAGCGCGAGCTGTTACTGTAAGTGAAAAGGTCAAGAGTATTCGCTCACCTGGAAGGTTTGAGTGCTGATGTGGTGTTTCTGCAGGAAACTCATTTGTGGGTAAGGGGCCAAACTAGGTTGCGGAAGGCATGGATGAGCCAAGTATTTTGCACCGGCTTCGAGAGTAGGAGGGTAGGGTCCAGGGTGGGGAGAGTCGTTTTGATGAATAAACTAGTTCCAGTTTTGGTCGCTAAGATCGAAGTGGATCCTAATGGAAGGTATGTGATTGTCAGTGGGTCTTTGGTAGGCGCTTTGTTGGTCCTGGTCAATGGCTATGCATAAAATTGGGATGATAACGGGGTTTGTTAAGAGATTGCTGGCCTTCATTCCTGATTTGGACTCACATCAACTAATCATGGGGGGGCATAAATAGTGTTCTGGTTCTGGGTCGGGATTCTCCCCTACCCCGCGGGGTGGGGGGTCCCGATGTACCGGAGTAGCGAGAACCACTCCGACATTGGGCCTCCCCAAAGGTGCGGAATTCGTCACCGCCGGCGCATGCGCGGTAGAGGGGGTCTCTTCCCCCTCCGCCATGGTGGAGGCTGTGACGGCGGCGGAAGAAAAAGAGTGCCCCCACGGCACAGGTCCGCCCACCGATCGGTGGGCCCCATCGTGGGCCAGGCCACCGTGGGGGCACCCTGCCGGAGTCCTGTCGCCCCATGCCCCCCCCGCAGGACCCCGGGGCCCGCTCACGCCGCCTACTCCCGCCGGCACCAGAGGTGGTTTAAACCTCGTCAGCGGGAGAGGCCTGACAATGGCGGGACTTCGGCCCATTGCAGGCCGGAGAATTGCCGCGGGGGGACCGGCGCGAGGGGGGCCGCCGATTGGCGGGGCGGGATTCCCGCCCCCGCCGATTCCCGGATGGTGGAGAATTCCGGTCACGGCGGGGTCGGGATTTACGAAGGCCCCGGGCGATTCCCCGACCCTGCGGGGGGTCAGAGAATTCCGCCCCCGAAGTTGGATCGAACTGGACCAAAGAGGCTGGCTTTTATGAAGCAGGTGGTAGGGGCAGATCCGTGGTGTTTTTGCACCCGAGGGATAAGAATTTTTCTTTTTTCCCCGATACGCATCAGGTTTACTCGCAGATTGACTTTTTTTGTGGTGGGTACATCTTTTCACCCCTGGGTGAAGAGAGCGAGGTATTCGGCAATTTTGATTTTGGGCCACGCTCCACACTTTAGAGTCAGACCCGTCTCAACGCCCACCATGGAAGTTGAATATGGTGTTTTTAGTGAACGTATATCCTCTGTTATTGAGGAATATATCAAGTTTAACTGGTGAAGCTACAACACAGGACTACTTGTGTGCCAAACAGCATATCAAGTGGCAGCACGGTAGCACGAGGGCCGAAGGGCCTGTTCTGTGCTGTACTGTTCTATGTTCTATGTTCATTGTGGATAGCACAATCGCTTCACAGCTCCCGGGTCCCAGGTTCGATTCCGGCTTGGGTCGTTGTCTGTGTGGAGTCTGCACATCCTCCCCGTGTGTGCGTGGGTTTCCTCCGGGTGCTCCGGTTTCCTCCCACAGTCCAAAGATGTGCAGGTTAGGTGGATTGGCCATGATAAATTGCCCTTAGTGTCCAAAATTGCCCTTATTGTTGGGTGGGGTACTGGGTTATGGGGACAGGGTGGAGGTGTTAACCTTGGGTAGGGTGCTCTTTCCAAGAGCCGGTGCAGACTTGATGGGCCGAATGGCCTCCTTCTGCACTGTAAATTCTATGTAATTCTATGTAATTAACAAGAGTGAGTCTATTTCACCTCCAACACTATGGGAGGCCCTTGAGGTGGTTATTAGGCGGGGAGATAATTTCGTAAAAAGTTCAATGAAGATTGCAGGAGTGCATGCCAGGACCAACATCAGGCATACTGAAAAATTAGGTGTCAACCTGGTGAAGCTACAACACAGGACTACTTGTGTGCCAAACAGCATAAGCAGCAAGTGATAGACAGAGCTAAGTGATTGCACAACGAATGCATCAGATCTAAGCTTTGTACTCCTGCCACATCCAGCCGTGAATGGCGGTGGACAATTAAGCAACTCACTGGAGGAGGAGGCTCCACAAATATCCCCATCTTCAATGATGGAGGAGCTCAGCACATATGTGCAAACGTCAAGGCTGAGACATTTGCAACAATCTTCAGCCAGAAGCGCCGAGTGGATGGTCCATTTGGTCTCCTCCGGAGGTCCACAGCATCACAGATGTCAGTCTTCAGCCAATACGATTCACTCCACATGGTATCAAGAAATGGCTGAAGGAGGGCAGAATGGTGGCGCAGTGGGTTAGCTCTGCTGCCTCACGGCGCCGAGGTCTCAGGTTCGATCCCGGCTCTGGGTCACTGCCAGTGTGGAGTTTGCACATTTTCCACGTATTTGCATGGGTTTCGCCCCCACAACCCAAAGATGTGCAGTCTAGGTGGATTGGCCACACTAAATTGCCCCTAAATTGGAAAAAAAATGAATTGGGTACTCTAAATTGAAAAAAAATGAAATGGCTGAAGGCACTGGATACTGCAAAGGCTCTGACAATATCCTGGCAATAGTACTTGTGCTCCAGAACTGGCCGCATCCTGAGCGAATCTGTTCCAGGACAGCTACAACACTGGCATCTACCCGGCAATGTGGAAAATTGCCCAGGTGTGTTCTGTACACAAGAAACAGGACAAATCCAACCTAGCCAATTACCGCCCTATCAGTCTGCTCTCCATCATCAGCAAAGTAATGGAAGGAGTCATCAACAGTGTTTTGAAGCAGCACTTACTCAGCAATAGCCTGCTTACGGATGCTCAGTTTGGGTTCTGCCAGGGTTACTCAGCTCCTGACCTCATTGCAGCCTTGGTTCAAACATGGGCAAAAGAGCTGAATGCCAGAGGTCATAGATCATAGAATTTACAGTGCAGAAGGAGGCCATTCGGCCCATTGAGTCTGCATCGGCCCTTGGAAAGAGCATCCTATTTTAGCCCACACCTCACCCTTGATGTGACCATCAATTCACAAGACACGTGATTGGAAGTGAACAGTGGTTTTAATAATCTTACAACAGAGCCTGCCTGCGTTGAGATGAACTGGCAGCAGGCTCATGACTGCAGAACTTTATACTTCCGGTTAGTGGGAGGAGCCAAGGGTGGAGCCCAGTACAAACTCCTCATCTCCCCCTATGGGCAGAGCCGCGCAACGGCTTGTATACAGAGCCCACAAGGACACAATACATATAATGGAACACAATGTGATTACTCGGTTTATAATTCACCACTACCCTATCCGTGAGGTGAGCGTGCCTGCCCTTGACATCAAGGCAGCATTTGACTGAGTATGGCATTAAGGAACCCTAAGTAAATGGGAATCCGGGGAGGAAAATTCTCCATTGGTTGGAGTCATACCTGGCACAAAGGAAGATGGTTTTGCTGGTTGGAGGTCAATCATCTCAGCTCCAGGACATCACTACAGGAGTTACTCAGGGTAGTGTCCTCGGCCCAACCATCTTCAGCTGCTTCATTAATGACCTCCCTTCCATCATAAGATCAGAAGTGGGAATGTTTGCGGATGACTGCACAATGTTCAGCACCATTCACGATTCCTTAGTTTCTTTTTATAAATTTAGAGTGCCCAATTGTTTTTTCCAATTGAAGGGCAATTTAGCGTGGTCAATCCACCTATCCTGCACATCTTTGGGTTGTGGGGGTGAAATCCGCGTAGACATGGGAAGAAGGTGCAAACTCCACACAGACAGTGACCCAGGGCCGGGATTTGAACCCGGGTCCTCAGCGTCGCAGTCCCGGTGCTAACCACTGCGCCACATATCGCCCCCTATGCGATTCCTTAGTTAATGGAGCAGTCCAGTTCCAAATGCAGAAAGACCTGGACAAAATCCAGGCCTGGGCTGACAAGTGGCAAGTTACATTCACGCCACACAGGCGCCAGACCAATGACCATCTCCTCCATAACAGGATCTAATCACCACGCCTTGACATTCAATGGAATTACCTTTGCTGAATCCCCCACAATCAACATCCTGGGAAACTGAACTACATGTGTAATATATGTTGCTCATTTGCTTCTTACCAAGATGATCCTTTACTCGATGTTCGTTAATACTCTTCCAATTAAAGCAAATTATTTATTGAGCAACGTTAACAAATAAACTGGGAGTTTGTTCTCTCTTCAACGATTAAACTAAAGATTAACTAAATAACATTGAATATAGATTAACTATGATTAACAACACCTGCACTCTGAGCTACATCTCTCTACCTCTGGATACGAGTCACTACAGACACGAAGATGCGGAAACTCGGCTTGAGTCTGTCTTTTATACCCATCTCTCGTGCTGCATCTAGTGATTACTTAACTGTTATTTCTATACATTAACCTCTTGTATACATACAGATATGCAGATCACTACATCCCCCTTTTGTTTTTTTTAACACATTTTCTGTACTGGTTAAAGAAAATTGTACAACACAATAAGATAAATGATGTGTATCTGTACAAATGATGACGATATTGATTATTATACAAAGTCAAGTATCATTTAGGAGTCCAATCTTTATAAATTGAGTCGGTTAGGCTTCTTCTCCTATATGATCTTCTTAACTGTTGAAGTGGTGATGTGGATATTTTAGTGTTTTGTGAACATTGTTGTCTTGCTGTGAAGTAAATTCGGTTGAATAAGTGACTCACTCATTCAGATTCAATGTAGGAAAAACATGTGGTTGAAGTTGAATCTTCAGCAGATCTCGCCGGTTGCATCAGAAAATCGCTCCCTTTGCAGATTTGACAATGTCGGATCGCGGAGCTGCTTGCCTGAGTACAATGGCTGAGACCACCCTCCTTCTGGATTTCTCAGTCTGACAGTGTCATCTTTTGTCAGTGGTTTGAGCTTGATCACGTGCTGATCATAGTATTGCCTCTGTTTAGAACGTTACTCTTGTAATCTGTTCCCACGAATGTCCCTGAACAGTCTGGTTTCCATGCTGCAAATTAATTGTTTTACTATCTATACCTGTAACCTTTTCTGGACCTTTCCACTTGTTAAATCCATCTCTTTTATAGTAATAATAATAATCGCTTTGTTAGAGATGAAAATATTCACATGTAGGCCTTTTTGAGTAAGTAAAGAAGCAGTTTATTATATCAGATCTGGGAGAAATATTGGAAACTCCGCAACCTTGCAATCCTCTTTCTCATTTGAGCTAAGGTTCGTATTGGGTTAATATACAGATTCAAGGGGCGGAATTAGTTGCATTCTCATTTACATACAATTATCAACTATATTCATGTCACAATTGATTACATGTAGTCAATCAATTTTCTTAGCATCCCAGTTATATATATGGTTAAAGTTGTCTTACCCGCCCCTAACTTCATGCAAAACTCACTCAAGACTTACATAAGGATATGTCCTGCCTGCAGCTGGGGACCTTGAGCTTATTAAGGATACATTGCATTCCTTGTTCTGTGAAGCTGTTATCAGCGGCTGTTAAAATACTCCCTATACATACCCACGCTTGGTTCTCGTGAGGTAGAACATAGAACATACAGTGCAGAAGGAGGCCATTCGGCCTATCAAGTCTGCACCGACTCACTTAAGTTCTCACTTCCACCCTATCCCCCTAATCCAATAACCCCTCCGAACCCTTTTGGACACTAAAGGCAATTTATCATGGCCAATCCACTTAATCTGCACATCTTTGGACTGTGGGAGGAAACCGGAGCACCCAGAGGAAACCCACGCAGAAACGGGGCGAACGTGCAGACTCCGCACAGTGACCCAGCAGGGAATCAAATTGGGACCCTGGTGCTGTGAAGCCACAGTGCTAACCACTATGCTACTGTGCTGCCCTATTTTACTCAGTGTTTACACAGTTTGTAATTTATTGTTCAGGAATGTGGCTAGTTCAGCCATTTTGTGTCTTTAGTATTGTGATCATAGCTAACAGCCATTTTGTGTCCTTTCTGATATTAACAAGCTTTGTGTATACGCTATCTATTTCTACAAATTGTCTCTTCTAAACAGGCATCTAAGCCAATGAGTACCTTTTGTCTCTGCCGAACTATTCAAAAGTAATATAGGAGCAAAAATGTAGTTACGGAGCCACCTATAATTTATATCATAGTCCAGTATCAGAAAATGTCCCCCAACAGCTTATTGTCACAAGTAAGCTTCAATGAAGTTACTGTAAAAAGCCCCTAGTCGCCACATTCCGGCACCTGTTCGGGGAGGCCAGTATGGGAATTGAACCCGCGCTGCTGGCCTTGTTCTGCATTACAAGCCAGCTGTTTAGCCCCACTGTGCTAAACCAGCCCCTGTATGTCATATTGCCCTGTTTCAAAATAGTTTCCAGTGGCCGTACATTGTGCCTCAAAAGCTTTCCGAATTCTTTCTGAGATTTCTAATTTAAGGAATGCTCTCCTATCTGCATGCAGTGCATTCAAAATCTCTGAAAAGGTATAGCTAATTGTAGTCCCCTCCCAAGCCGGAGGATGATCATTCATGACTGAAGGAATTTTGAGATTTCTCCCAAAGACCAACTGATATGAACTCTAGCCCCCTACCATCTGTTGTGAATTTTTTGTGTGGATAGCCCATACTAAAGTCTAAATTAATTTGCAATTTGGCCTATCTGCGAAAATTGTACAAAGCATTTCATCTATCACAGCATGATTCTCTCGTATGCCCAGTTATTAAATGGGTTTTCTGCAGCTGTTTTCTTAACTATTATGTTCATAGAACATAGAACTGTACAGCACATACAGGCCCTTTGGCCCATGATGTTGTGCCCAACTAGTCTGAAACTAAGATCAAATCAACCTACTCCCAATCATTCTAGTGCACTCCATATGCCTATCCAATAACCGCTTGAAAGTTCCTAAAGTTTCTGACTCCACTACCATAGCTGGCAGTGTGTTCCACGCCCCAACCACTCTCTGAGTAAATAACCTACCTCTGACATCCCTCCTATATCTTCCACCATGAACCTTATAGTTATGCCCCCTTGTAACAGCTACATCCACCCAAGGAAAAAGTCGCTGAACGTCGACTCTATCCCTCTCATCATCTTATACACCTCAATTAAGTCACCTCTCATCCTCCTTCGCTCCAATGAGAAAAGCCCTAGCTCCCTCAACCTTTCCTCATAAGACCCACCCACCAATCCAGGCAGCATCCTGGTAAATCTCCTTTGCACCCTTTCCAATGCTTCCACATCCTTCCTATAATGAGGTGACCAGAATTGCACACAATACTCCAAATGTGGTCGAACCAAGGTTTTGTACAGTTGCAGCATAACCTCACAGCTCTTAAACTCAATCCCCCTGTTAATAAATGCTAACACACTGTAGATTTTCTTCATGGCTCTATCCACTTGGATAGAGATCAACTTTCAGAGATCTATGGACATGAACTCTGAGATCTCTGTGCTCCTCCACTTCCTTCAGAACCCTGCCGTTAACCCTGTAATCCGCATTCAAATTTGTCCTACCAAAATGAATCACCTCACACTTAGAACATAGAACATAGAACAGTACAGCACAGAACAGGCCCTTCGGCCCTCGATGTTGTGCCGAACAATGATCACCCTACTTAAACCCACGTAACCCGTATACCCATAACCCAACAATCCCCCCATTAACCTTACACTACGGGCAATTTACATGGCCAATCCACCTAACCCGCACATCTTTGGACTGTGGGAGGAAACCGGAGCACCCGGAGGAAACCCACGCACACACGGGGAGGACGTGCAGACTCCACACAGACAGTGACCCAGCCGGGAATCGTACCTGGGACCCTGGAGCTGTGAAGCATTGATGCTAACCACCATGCTACCGTGAGGCCCCAGGGTTAAACTCCATCTTATCAGGGTTAAACTCCATCTGCCACTTTTCAGCCAAGCTCTGCATCCTATCAATGTCTCTTTGCAGCCGACAACAGCCCTCCACATTATCCACTACTCCACCAATCTTGATGTCATCAGCAAATTTATGAACCCAACCTTCAACTCCATCATCCAAGTCACAAATAGCAGAGGATCCAGCACTGATCCCTGTGGTATACCACTGGTGACTGGGCTCCAAGATGAAAATTTACCGTCTACCACTACCCTCTGTCTTCTAGGTGATAGCCAGTTACTGATTTCCCTCTATGCCATGCCTCCTTACTTTCTGCATGAGCCGACCATGGGGAACCGTATCAAACGCCTTACTAAAATCCATGTATACGACATCAACTGCTCTACCTTCATCTATGTACTTAGTTACCTCCTCAAAGAATACAATCAAACTTGTGAGGCAAGATTTACCCCTCACAAATCCGAGCTGACTATCCTGGATTAAGGCGCCGGAATGTGGTGACTAGGGGCTTTTCACAGTAATTTCATTGAAGCCTACTCGTGACAATAAGCGATTTTCATTTCATTTCATTAAGCTGTATCTTTCCAAATGATCATAAATCCTATCCCTCAGGACCCTTTCCAATAATTTACCTATGACCGAAGTGAGACTAACCGGCCTATAATTCCCAGGGTTATACCTATTCCCTTTCTTGAACAAGGGGACAACATTCGCGCCTCTCTCCAGTCTTCTGGCACTATTCCTGTAGACAGTGAGGACATAAAGATCAAAGCCAAAGGCTCTGCAATCTCATCCCTCGCCTCCCAAAGAATCCTAGGATATATCCCATCAGGTTCATGTTCTCATACATATCTCGAAATTCAGCGTTAGCAAATTCCACCCTCCATTATTAGTTCGTAACTTTGCCGGTGGCTCCTCTCCATTTTTCCAGTATCTATTCCACAATTATTTTCTTTTTTTACTATGTATAATCATTGAGTGATTAAACCTAGTTGCCAAGTCGGCAAAGTGTAAAATGAAAATGTTATTTTATTTATCCCACATCTTTTTTTAAAAAAATAATTTTAATTGGAATTTTTTTGAAAAATATATATCAACAGAACAATAATAACAATAACAATAATAAACACCCCCCGGCACCCGTAACAACGCATATAACAAACCCCCCCACCCCCCCAAACCCAATAAACAACAAAATAAATTAACAATAAGCAAATTAACTTAAACACTATCCCCCTAAGACCCCCCCCCCCCTCCCCACCCGGGTTGCTGCTGCTGCTGACCTAGTTCCTTATCGTTGAGCCAGAAAGTCGAGGAAAGGCTGCCACCTCCTAAAGAACCCTTGTACCGACCCCCTCAGGGCGAATTTGACCCTCTCCAGCTTAATGAATCCTGCCATGTCATTGATCCAGGTCTCCACGCTCGGAAGTCTTGCATCTTTCCACTGCAGCAAGATCCTCCGCCGGGCTACTAGGGACGCAAAGGCCAAAACATCGGCCTCGTTCGCCTCCTGCACTCCCGGCTCCACCCCAACCCCAAAAATCGCGAGTCCCCAGCCTGGCTTGACCCTGGATCCTACCACCCTCGACACCGTCCTCGCCACCCCCTTCCAGAACTCCTCCAGTGCCGGGCATGCCCAGAACATATGGGCATAGTTCGCTGGACTCCCCGAACACCTGACTCACCTGTCTTCGCCCCCAAAGAACCTACTCATCCTAGACCTGGACATGTGGGCCCGGTGCAGCACCTTGAACTGGATGAGGCTAAGCCTCGCACATGAAGAGGAGGAGTTCACCCTCTCCAGGGCGTCCGCCCATGTCCCCTCCTCAATCTGCTCCCCCAGCTCCACCTCCCACTTAGCCTTCAGCTCCTCTACCGACGCCTCCTCCACCTCCTGCATCACCTGGTTGATGTCAGACACCTTCCCATCCCCGACCCACACCCCCAAAGCACCCTATCCCTTAACCCCCGCGGGGGCAGCGAAGGGAACCCCTCTACCTGCCGCCTAGCAAACGCCTTGACCTGAAGGTACCTGAACATATTCCCCGGGGCGAGCTCAAACTTCTCCTCCAGTTCACCCAGGCTCGCAAACCTCCCGTCAGTGAACAGGTCTCCCAACTTCCTAATGCCCGCCCTGTGCCGCCCCAGGAACCCGCTATCCATGTTCCCTGGGACAAACCGGTGGTTCCCCCGCAGCGGGGCCTTCACCGAGCCCCCCACTTCCCCCCTGTGTCGCCTCCACTGCCCCCAAATTTTGAGGGTAGCCGCTACCACCGGGCTCGTAGTGTACCTCGTTGGAGGGAGCGGCAACGGCGCCGTTACCAGTGCCTTCAGGCTCGTGCCTCCACAGGACGCCATCTCCATCCGTTTCCATGCTGCCCTCTCCTCATCCATTACCCACTTACGTACCATCGAAACGTTAGCCGCCCGATCGTACCCAGAGAGGTTGAGCAGCGCCAGCCCCCCTCTATCCCTGCCCCGCTCCAAAAAGACCCTCCTTACCCTCGGAGTCCTGTGCGCCAAACAAATCCCAGAATGCTGCTGTTCACCCTCCTAAAAAGGGCCCTCGGAATGAAAATGGGGAGGCACTGAAACAAAAACAAAAACCTCGGGAGCACCGTCATTTTAACGGACTGTACTCTACCCGCCAACGACAACGGCAGCATGTCCCACCTTTTAAATTCCTCCTCCATCTGCTCCACCAACCTAGTAAAATTAAGCTTGTGCAGAGTCCCCCAGCTCCTAGCCACCTGAACCCCCAGGTACCTAAAACTCCTCACTGCCCTCTTTAGCGGGAGCCTACCAATCCCCTCCTCCTGATCTCCCGGGTGGACAACAAATAGCTCACTCTTGCCCAGGTTCAATTTATAGCCCAAGAAACTACCAAACTCAGCAAGAATCTCCATCACCTCCGGCATTCCCCCCACCGGGTCTGCTACATACAGCAGCAAGTCATCTGCATACAGCGACACTCGGTGCTCCTCCCCACCTCGCACCAAACCCCTCCACCTCCCCGACTCCCTGAGAGCCATGGCAAGAGGCTCAATTGCCAACGCAAAAAGCAAGGGGGACAGGGGGCACCCCTGCCTCATCCCACGGTGGAGCCTGAAGTACTCGGACCTCCTCCCATTTGTCGCTACACTCGCCATCGGGGCCTCGTACAGCAACCTCACCCATTTAATAAACCCCACCCCAAACCCGAACCTCTCCAACACCTCCCACAAGTACCCCCACTCAACCCTGTCAAAGGCCGCATCCAATGCCACCACAATCTTCGCCTCTTCTTCTGCTGCCGGCATCATTATCACATTTAGCAGCCTTCGCACGTTAGTGTTCAGCTGCCACCCCCGGCACCCAGTCCTCTATTCTAGTGGCCAAGATCTTCGCCAGCAACTTGGCGTCCACATTCAGCAGTGAAATTGGCCTGTATGATCCGCAAAGCAAGGGGTCCTTATCACGCTTCAGGATCAGGGAAATCAGCACCCGAGACATCGTCAGGGGCAAAACACCCCCCTCCCATGCCTCGTTAAAGGTCCTAACCAACAGGGGGCCAACAGGTCCGCGTATTTCTTATAAAATTCAACCTGGAACCCATCCGGTCCCGGCGCCTTCCCCGACTGCATGTGGCCAATCCCTCTGACCAGCTCCTCCAACTCGATCGGCGCCCCCCCTCCTGCACCCTTGGAAATCGCAGCCTGCCCAAAAAGCTTTCCATTCCCCCTCCCACCACCGGCGGCTCCGACCGGTACAGTTCCCTGTAGAAGTCCCTAAAGACCTCATTGACCTCTACCCCCTGCCGCACCACATTCCCACCCCTATCCTTCACTCCACCAATCTCCCTAGCCGCGTCCCGCTTACGAAGCTGATGCGCCAGCATCCTGCTCGCCTTTTGGTGGACCGCTCCCTGCGCCTTCCTCCACTGTGTCTCCGCCTTTCTGGTGGTTAATAAATCAAACTTGGCCTGCAGGCTACGCCGCTCCCACAGCAATCCCTCCTCTGGGGCCTCCGCGTACCTCCTATCTACACTCAACAGCTCCCCCACCAGTCTCTCCCTTTCCCCCCTCTCCCTATGGGCTCGAATGGAGATCAGCTCCCCCTTAATCACTGCCTTCAGAGACTCCCACACCATCCCCACCTGGACCTCCCCAGTATCATTGATCTCGAGGTACCTCTCGATACATCCCCGGACCCTCCTACACACCTCCTCATCAGCCAACAACCACACGTCCAGACGCTGATCCCGCACCTCCCCCATCTCCAGATCCACCCAATGCGGAGCATGGTCCGAAATCGCAATAGCCGAATACTCGGCCTCCTCCACCCTCGGGACCAGTCCCCTACTCAGAACAAAGAAATCAATGCGGGAATAAACCCTGTGCACATGGGAGAAAAAAGAGTACTCCCGAGCCCTCTGCCTCCCAAACCTCCAGGGATCCACTCCTCCCATCTTGTACATAAACCCCCTCAACACCTTGGCCGCCGCCGGCCTCCTGCCTGTCCTTGAACTAGAACGATCCAGTAGGGGATCCAGCACCGTATTGAAGTCCCTCCCCATGATCAGGACCCCCACCTCCAGGCCAGGAATGCAGCCCAACATACGCCTCATGAAGCCAGCATCATCCCAATTTGGGGCGTACACATTTACCAACACCACCCTCTCCCCCTGCAGCTTACCGCTCACATCACATATCTGCCGCCACTATCAGCCACCACCTCAGACGCCTCAAACGCCACCCTCCTCCCCACCAGGATCGCCACCCCCCGGTTCTTCGAGTCGAGCCTTGAATGGAAAACCTGTCCCACCTACCCCTTCCTCAGACGGACCTGGTCCGCCACCTTCAGGTGGGTCTCCTGGAGCATGGCCACGTCCGCCTTCAGCCCCTTCAGATGCGAAAACACCCGGGCCCATTCAACCCCCTCACGTTGCACGTAATCAGCCGGATCAGGGGGCACCCCTCCCCCATCGACTAGCCATAGCCCATCGACTGCTCGCCCCTGTCCAGCACCCATTCGGCCCGTTTCCCACGGCGATAGAACCTCACCCCGACCCCCCCGACCCACACCAACTCCTCCCTGGCCAATCCAGCAGCAACCCGGTATCCCCCCCTCCCCCAGGTTAGGACCCCTCCTAGTCACGATGCTCCCTCCATAGTACTCCGGTGTGCCAGCTGACTTCTACTGACCCCGGCAGCCCTAACTCCGACCCCTCCCGATATGAGGTCACCCCTCCTCACCTGCATCAGCTCCTTGGCACCGCTTCAGCGCGTTAAAACAGATCTGATAGCCACGCCCCTTGCCACCAGCTCCACCCCCCTCGTCCCGCAGCGCGGGAAACCAGAGAAAAGCCCGCGCTTTCACACTGCCCCACCCCACCCCCCAACGCAGCTCCCAAACAGCAGTCCCAACCCAACCACCAACTCCGTACAAACAAAAACACAGACCAACCACAAACCCCAATACCCCCCTTAAAACACAAAACTATAACCAACATCATCCGAAAGCGAGAGAAAAAACAGAAACAAACAGAATAACCAGCAACAGCATAAACAGTGATACAAAAATAAAAAAACTCCCACAGCCCCCAATCTCTAGTTCGAGTCCAACTTTTCAGCCTGCACAAAGGCCCACGCCTCCTCCGGGGACTCAAAATAGTAATGCCGGTCCTTGTAGGTGACCCACAGGCGTGCAGGTGGCAACATGCCGAACTTCACCTGCTTTCCGTGGAGCACTGCCTTTGTCCGGTTGAACCCGGCCCTCCGCTTAGCCACCTCCACACTCCAGTCCTGGTAGATACGCACGACCGAATTCTCCCACTTGCTCCTCACCTTCTTGGCCCATCGCAGAACACACTCCCGGTCACTGAACCGATGGAACCGCACCAGCACCGCCCGCGGGGGTTCATTCGCCTTAGGCCGCCTGGCCAGTACTCTGTGGGCCCCCTCCAGCTCCAGGGGCAGATGGAAGGACCCTGCCCCCACCAGCGAGTTCAGCATCACGGCCACATAGGCCGGCACGTCCGACCCCTCCAGCCCCTCCTCGAGGCCCAGGATCCGCAAGTTCTTCCTCCGTGATCAAAACTCCATCTCCTAGAACCGATCTTGCCACTTTTTGTGAAGCGCCTTGTGTATCTCCACCTTCCCCACGAGGGCCAAAACCTCATCCTCGCGCTCAGAGGCCTGCTGCTGCAACTCAAGTATCGCTGTACCCTGGGTTGTCTGGGTCTCCAGCAGCTTACTAGTCGTTACCTTCAGGGATTCCAACAACTCCCCTTTCAGCTCCGTAAAATAGCGCAGAAGGGCCTCCTGCTGCTCCTCCGCACACTGCCTCCGCTCCTCAGGGGCTCCATGGCCGCCATTTTGTCCACCTTCCCCCGCTTTTCCAGGGGAGCTGCTGCCATTTTTCTCCTCGCCCCACTCCGAGTCCCGGGGGGTTTTGCTCCAGACCCCTTTATCCACCGGGAATCGTCGAATCAGCGCCGTTTGGGGCCCTTAAAAGAGCCCACAAGTCCTATTAAAGCGGGAGCTGCCGAACGTGCGGCTTAGCTCTGCATAGCCGCAACCGGAAGTCTCCTCTTTATCCCACATCTTAAGATCCATAGCCACACTTAATTAAAATGTGTCACTAAGGGTATACTCACTATTGAGTCGATATGGTGTTCTTCAATATTTCTTACATATATCACATCTGTCGCTTATCTGTTCTATAATTTTGGAGTATTCTTCATCTCTTCTAACTGCATCCCTGAGCAATATTTTTGATCTTTGTGAAGGTGGGCAAATCGCTGATGCAACTTTAACACAATCAACATTTTGTTCTCTAGACTCCTGACCTCTGATGCTTAAGAGTACATCCTTGATTTCTTTACAAAAAAAATTAGGATTCATTAACGGGACACAATAGTGTCCAGACTGTGTAAATTGTAAGTCCACAGTTTTTCCAAATATGATGGCCTTATCGTTTTCCGTGTCAAGTTTCATATGTAGTTTCTTCATCGGTGGTGAGCTCAATAATGAAAGTATTGCACTGGATACAACATCAGTGCTAATAAAATGATTCCTTCTGGAAATTTAAAAGGAATTATTACGCTTTTCAGTGATTTAAGGGTGTTATCATCCCTAAAACCTGTGGAACTTTCAAATTCCTTAACCTTGTTCTGATCTTTGTAACTTAAAAGAGTCCAGGTAACATTTTCATCAGCCTGTTTCACATATTGTAGATGTACATCCATTGTTTAATACGGCATAATTGAAGTACTCTATGACCAGCACCTTCATCATTGGATTGAAACTTCTTGTTACAAAGACAATGTCTTCTCTTTTGTCAGTATCTCCTCTTCTTCAGAATCTTCTGTTTTGTGTTTGGTTTTAAACACTGTTGTGGGCGGAATTCAACCCAAAAAATTCTTTTTTTTAAAAGTATTTTTATACAAAATTACAAAACACACAAACAAATACCTTTAAAAAACAACAAGTAAAACAAAACAGAAAAAGACCAGAAACCACCCCCAGGCATGCACTCTCCCCCCAAAAAACTAACAGTGAGCAACTCTTTGAAATGCAATTTAAATGGACACCATAAGACGATAGACCATAAGGCATAGAGCAGAATTAGGCCACTTGACCCATCGAGTCTGCTCCGCCATTCAATCATGGCTGATATTTTCTCATCCCCATTCTCCTGCATTCTCCCTATAACCCCTGATCCCCTTATTAATCAAGAACCTATCTATCTCTGTGTTAAAGACACTCCTTAAATTGGCGACCACAGCCTTCTGCGGCAAAGAGTGCCACAGATTCACCATTCTCTCGCTGAAGAAAGTCCTCCTCATCTCCGTTTTAAAGGACCGTCTCTGTATTCTGAGATGGTGTTCTCTGGTTCTAGTTTTTCCTACAAGTGGAAACATCCTCTCCACGTCCACTCTAACCAGACCTCGCAGTATCTTATAAGTTTCAATAAAATCCCCTCTCACCCTTCTAAACTCCAACAAGTACAGATCCAGAGTCCTCAAATGTTCCTCATACGACAAGTTCTTCATCCAGGGATCATTCTTGTGAACCTCCTGGATCCTTTCCAAGGCCAGCACATCCTTCCTTAGATATGGAGTCCAAAACTGCTCACAATACTCCAAATGGGGTCCGACCAGAGCCTTATACAGCCTCAGAAGTACATCCCTGGTCTTCTATTCTAACCCTCCTGACATGCATGCTAACATTCCATTTGCCTTCTTAACTGCCGACTGAACCTGCACATTAACCTTAAGAGAATCGTAATAAGGACTCCCAAGTCTCTTTGTGCTTCTGCTTTCCGAAGCATTTACCCATTTAGAAAATAGTCTATGCCTAAATTTCTCCTTCCAAAGTGCATAACCTCACACTTTTCCACATTGTATTTCATTTGCCACTTCATTGCCCACTCTCCTAGCTTGTCCAAATCCTTCTGCAGCCCCCTTGCTCCCTCAATACTACCTGTCCCTCTACAGATCTTTGCCTCATCTGTAAACTTAGCAACAGTGCCTCCAGTACCTTCATCCAGATCCAGCAGGGCGCTGGATAGGTTCACGCCACTCCAGCTGCTGGTCCGACCATGCTGCGGTGGATGCGGGCATGCACAGTCCCACCGGTGTGATATCCGCGCATGCGCGGTGTCTCCCTTGTCCGCGCCGACCCCGACCCAACATGGCGCAGGAGTACAGGCGCTGGCGCGAAAGAAAGGAGGCCGGGAGACAGAGATGCCAGCCCGCCGATCGGTGGGTCCCAATCGCGGGCCAGGCCACAACGGAGGCCCCCCTCTGCTCCCCCCCCCCCCCCCCCACCCCCCCCCCCCCCCCCCCCCCACCCAAGGGCCGCCCCCGGACCCTTCAACGCTAAGATCACGCCGGCTCAGAGCAGGTTAGAACGGTGCCAGTGGAACTCTTTTTTTTGTACGGCCGCTCGGCCCATCTGGGCCGGAGAATCGCGGGGGGGGGGGGGGGGGGGGGGGGGGGGGCGCACAGAGTGACCCCCAACCGGCACCGCTGCGACCACGCCAGCCCCAATGGCGCGATCCGTGGGGCCCCCGTCAAATCTCCGACCCGGCGCGGGGTCGGAGAATCCCGCCAACCACCTTTCAGCGAATAGGGCTGAGTCTCGCACACAGAGAAAGGATTCACCCTGGCTCCAACCCCCCAGTAGTGGCCCCAGTTCCTCCATTTCGACTTCACCCCTTCCACTGAACTCAATTCTTCCCCTGCTTTCCATGGACGGATTGTCCTCCTCTGACCCCGCACAGGAGCAAATCCCCTACAATAAGGAAGATGGCTGCATCACAGGAAAAGCCCTAAAAAGCCTTTCAACACAACTCCGCACCTGATGGTACCTAAACATGTCCGAGTCTACCTGCCCTAACTTCTCCTTCAGCTCCTCCCAGCTGGCAAACCGCCCCCGCAAATAAATTTCAGACTCCAACCTTCTCTCCCTCCATGCACAAAGTGAGTCATCCAGCCTTGCCGGCTCAAATTGATGGTTAGCACAAATGGGAGCTGGCCTTGAAGCTGCCCCAACTTAAAATGCTAGAGGAACTGCCTCCATATTTTTGATGTGGCCACCACCACTGGATTCGCTGAGTACTTTTGTTACCAGTGTTCCCAAACTTGTCCACCTACGTGACTCTGATTCCATCTAAACCCAGAAAGCCCCTGGGTCCCTCCACACCCCAGCACCTTCTGCACATTGGTTGCCGAATAATAATACAACAAATTTGGCAACACCAAGCCCTTTGCTTGTCTCTCCCCCTGGACCACCATGTTCCGGATACTTGGGGCCTAACCCACCCACATAAAACCGGAAATCAGCCGCTCGAATTTTCTGAAAAACGACTTGGGCAGAAACACTGGGAGACACTGAGGATCGGGAGCAGTTTTGAATTCAGCAAAGAAGGACAAAGGGATTGATTAAGAAGGAGAAAGTACAGTACGAAAGGAAGCTTGAAGGGAACATAAAGACTGACACTAAGAGTTTCTATAGGTACGTGAAAAGAGAACTTGGTAAAGAGAAATGTAGGCTCCCTACAGACAGAAACAGGGGAATGCAGAATAAGGAACAAACAAATGGCTGAGCAATTGAATTCATACTTTGGTTCTGTCTTCACAGAAGAGGACACAAATCAGATACCAGAAATGTTGGAGAACGAAAAGTTTAGTGAGCGGTAAGAACTGAGGGAGATCGACATTAGTAGAGAAATGATGCTGGGAAAATTGATGGGATTCAAGGCGGATACATAGAACATTACAGCGCAGTACGGGCCCTTCGGCCCTCGATGTTGCGCTGACAATCTCCAGGGCCTGAGAATCTGCATCCCAGAATGCTTAAGGACGTGGCTCTGAGATAGTGGATGCATTGGTGGGTATCTTCTGGGATTCTATAGACTCTGGAACTGTCCCTACAGATTGGAGGATAGCTCATGTCACTCCGATATGCAATAGGGGAGGTAGAGAAAAAATAGGGAATGATAGACCAGTAAGCCTAACATCGGTAGTGGGGAAAATGCTTGAATCCATTATCAAGGACTTCATAGCGAAACATTTAGAAAGCAGTGGCAGGGTCAGTCAAGAGTCATCATGGATTTATGAAGGGAAAATCATGCTTGACAAATCTGTTGGAATTATTTGAAGATGTAACCAGTACAGTTGACAAGGAGGAGCCAGTCGATGTGGTATATTTGGACTTTCAGAAGGCGTTTGATAAAGCCCCGCATAAGAGATTATTGCAGAAAATTAAAGCACGTTCGATTGGGGGAAATATATTGAGGTGGATAGAAAACTGGTTGGCAGAGAGGAAACAAAGAGTAGGGATTAATGGGTCCTTTTCAAATTGGCAGGCAGTAACTAGTGGGGTACCACAGTGATCGGTGCTGGGACCCCAGCTATTCACAATATATATTAATGATTAATTGTGACGAGGATGCAGGGATCCTATAGCATGATCTGGACAGGTTGGGCGAGTGGGCAAATCAATGGCAGGTGCAGTATAATTTGGTTAAGTGTGAGGCTATTCACTTTGGAAGCAAAAACAAGAAGGCAGATTACTACCTGAATGGTTGTAAATTGGGAGAGGGGAGTGTGCAGCGGGACCTGGGTGTCGTTATGCACCATTCGCTGAAGGTAAGCATGCAGCTGCAGTAGGTGGTAAAGAAGGCGAATGGTATATTGGCCTTCATTGCAAGAGCTTTTGAGAACAGAAGCAGGGATGTGTTGCTGCAATTGCAGTGCCTTGGTGAGGCCACACTTGGAGTATTGTGTGCAGTTTTGGTCTCCTTCTCTGAGGAAGGATGTTCTTGCTCTCAAGGGACTGCAGCAAAAGTATACCAGACTGATTCCAGGGATGGCGGGACTGTCATTTGAGGAGAGATTGACTAGGTTGGGATTGTTCTCGCTAGAGTTCAGAAGAATGAGGGGGATCTCATAGAGACTTGTAAAATTCTAACAGGACTAGACAGAGTAGATACAGTCTGAGGATTCAGGGTAAACCATTTCGCTCAGAGATAAGGAGACATTTCTTCGCACAGAGTGGTGAGCCTGTGGAATTCATTGCCACAGGAAGTAGTTGATGCTAAATCTTTGAATATATTCAAGAGGCGGCTAGACATAGCACTTGGGGAGAATGGGATCAAAGGCTATGGGGAGAGAGCAGGATTGGATTAGTTGGATGATCAGCCATGATCGTGTCAAAATGTTGTATCTGTCCAATTCAGATACTTCCACCAGCTCCTTAATTAAAGTTTACCCAGATGTCTTTATTTATGAGTAGAACAAAGTACGGACACGGATATAATGCAACACACTTTAATGGTCCGGTTGATGACTGTTTGACAGGCCACCTGAGCCCGCCCGAGGTGTCCCATATCTGCTGGTGTGGATTGCACATGACCTGTTCTCATATTAAGCAACAGTAGATACTCTCGGTGACAGAAAGTCTGGCTGCAAGGGTTTCTTCCCACAGTCCAAAGATGTGCAGGCTAGGTGGGGTTACGGGGATAGAGTAGGGGAGTGGGTCTGGGTGGGTGCTCTTTCAGAGGGCTGGTGCAAATTCAATGGGCCAAATGGCCTCCTGCACTCTAGGAATTCTATGGTTCTAAGCTCAATGCCATCCAGGACAGATCAGCCTATTTGACTGGCTTCTCATCCACAAATATTCATCCCTCATCAATGTACAGTAGCAGCCAAGTGTACCATCTACAAAATGCACTGCAGGAACTCACAAAGGCTCCTTTGACAGCCCCAGCCAAGCTCACAAGCGCTACCATAGAACATAGAACAGTACTGCACAGAACAGGCCCTTCGGCCCTCGATGTTGTGCCGAGCAATGATCACCCTACTCAAACCCACGTATCCACCCTATACCCGTAACCCAACAACCCCCCTTTAACCTTACTTTTAGGACACTACGGGCAATTTTAGCATGGCCAATCCACCTAACCCGCACATCTTTGGACTGTGGGAGGAAACCGGAGCACCCGGAGGAAACCCACGCACACACGGGGAGGACGTGCAGACTCCGCACAGACAGTGACCCAGCCGGGAACCGAACCTGGGACCCTGGAGCTGTGAAGCATTTATGCTAACCACCATGCTACCGTGCTGCCCACTAGAAGGACAGTAGCAGAAGATACCTGAGAATGCCACAACCTGGAAATGACCCTCCAAGTCACTCACCATCCTTTCTTGGAAATATATCTCCATTCCTTCACTGTCGCTGGGTGAAAATCCTGGAATTCCTTCCTTGACAGCACTGTGAGTGTACCTGTGCCACATGGACTACAGCGGTTCACGAAGGCAGCTCACCACCACTTTCTCAAAGGAAACGAGATGGGCGATAAAAGCTGGGCCTAGCAACGATGCCCATATTCCATAAGTGAATAAAAAGAAGCTCTAATTTCACTCACAAGTCTATATTGCACTTAGTCATATGCCTTTTGGGCGGGATTCTCCGATCGCTGAAATCGTGTTTGGCGATCGGCCGGAGAATCCCCATTTACGTTGAAATCGGGGGCACCGCCGTTTTTGCGATGCTCCGCTCCCTGAAAAACGGCGTACTCGAGGAGTACGCCACACGCCATATGGACAGCATGGGTACATCACCTGAGGTCTTCCCCCGATACTCCGCCCCTGATGGGCCGAGGCCCCGATGGTGCGGGTCACGTGTGCTCACACCGTTCGGGGACCTCGCATGGCTGCTGCGGACTGAGTCCAGCCCAGCCACAGTCGGGAGGCAGGGGGTGAGCCATTCCACTTCCAAAGGGGTGCCCTTGTCAGGGGCTAGGGGGACTGATGGGGGGTGGGCCGGGGTTGGCGAGGCTGATTACAGGGTGGCAGTTTTTGGCAGGCCGGGTCCGCACATGGCCGCGCCATGTTGCACAGCGCTGCTGCTGCAGGCTGCGGCCATGCACATGTGTGACCACGGACCTGCCCATTCACCGGCCGTTTCCGCAGGTAAAGCCGGGGATTTATGCTGCCCGGCTGCTAGCCCCCTCACTAGATGGAGGATCGACGTGGAGCCGGTGCCGACTTTCTGGTCGTAAGACATACGCAGGATCGGAGAATACAGCCCGATGTATCCACATCATCAGCATTGTCATCATCCACCCTCTCTGCTACCTCATCAAAAACTCCAGCAAGTTTGTTTTATACAATTTTCCCTTAACCAATCCATGCTGATTGTGATAAATAATATTCAGTATTTATATTGCATCTTTAACATGGACCAGAACTTTGCGCTCGTCATTTGTGCACTATCATTGGGCCCAGAAGCAGATGCAATATGCTCCTGCGCCCATAATCACAACTGATAGGTGATTTGCTGCTGACTGGTCAGTGTTAAACGTGTCCTGAGAGAGGCTGAGCGCTGCCAGTTCTGGGGAAGGAAGAGGGCGGGTGCTGAGCAAAGTATGGGTGCGAGCGGGCATTTCCACCACTGAAGGCGGACAGCTGCCTCTGGAGCTGCAGTATCATTCCAATTAAATTTGCACAAAGAAATGTCGCAATGCCTTTCCGTAAAACAAATTCAAACTGATACATAATTCATTACACCTCAGCCATCAAAGATCTTGGGCGAAATTCTCCGACCCCACGCAGGGTCCGAGAATCGGCCGGCGGCGGCGTTATTCCTGCTCCCGCCATGTAAGGAATTATCCGACCTGCCGTTGTTCAAATCCCGCCGGCCGCCAAGGAGAACAGCTGATGCCGGCGGGATGTCATGTTATTTTTAGGGTGAATAATTCTCCGGCCCGGATGGGCCGAAGTCCTGGCCACGTCGGCGAAAATCAAAGTAGGTTTATAACGGCGTCAACCATTGATGATGGTTGACGCAGTTCAGTAACCTACATCGAGTGTGCGGGGGGGGGGGGGGGGGGGGGGGGGGTGGGTAGCGGCGTTGGAGAGGGGTGGAGAGCGGTGGGGAGGGGGGTAGCGGCGTTGGAGAGGGGTTGGGAGGGGGGGTGGTGGTAGCGGCGTTGGAGAGGGGTGGGGAGGGGGGGTAGCGGCGTTGGAGAGGGGTGGGGAGGGGGGGTCGCGGCATTGGAGAGGGGTGGGGAGGGGGGGGTCGCGGCGTTGGGGAGGGGGGTAGCGGCGTTGGAGGGGGGAAGGGGGGTAGCGGCGTTGGGGGGATGGGGGGGTTGGGGGTGGGTTGCGGCGTGGGGGGGGGGTGGGTTGCGGCGTTGGGGGGGGTGGGCTGCGTCGTGGTGGGGCATGCAATGTGACAGAGCCGGAAAGGTTGGCTCCACAGGGTGCCACCTTTAACGTGCACAGCGATCTGAACTAGAAGTAACTGCCCACCCTCACCCTCCAATGGATACAGAGGACAAGCATCAGGGCCCCCCCACCCCTCCACTCCCACCGCACAAGCATCAGAGGGACTCAATTCCCTCTCTTCACACACCCCCTGCCCCACCATGTCACAATCATCAGGGGCTCCCCACCACCAGAAAACATAATGGGAACCCCCCCCACCACCCACCCTAAACGGGGCTCCCCAGATGATCCGCACCTGCACTTCCCCCGGCACAGGTTGATACTGCCAGTTTGGCATGGCCGGGGCAAGCCAACCCATGGCACAGTGGGTAGTCCATGGCACAGCCCGGTCATGTTGCCCCCCCGCCCCACTCCCGAGCTGGGTTCTCATATTTACCATTGCTCCCCTGGGGGGATCCCCTCGACTGATTCATGCATATCACGTTAGTGAGGTAAGAATATTAAGTGAGGAGTTTAATGCCATGGGGAGCTCAAAGGCGTGAATCTGATAACCATATTGACTAAATTTAAATAGCTTAACGCTGTTGTTTCTGGGGTCGAAGGAAGTTTCACCTGCCAGCGTCAGGGACTCGGTAGTGAGGGTAATATCCGGGCTTTGAGGGACATGGCCCGGCAATGCCCTGGCACAGCCCCATGGCACCCTGGCAGTGCCAATCAAAGGGCAGTGCTGGAGCAGTATCAGGTTTGATGTGCAAGAGGTGGGGTCAGGTTGGTGGTGCAAGGGAGGCTCATGGGCAGGGCCTCTCGGGAACCCTGCTGTGGGTGTGGCGATGATGGGGGGAAAGGATGATGCTCCCCACCCCCTTCCCCCCCTAACGCCGCAACCCACCCCCCCAACGCCGCAACCCACCCCCCAACCCCCCCACCCCCAACGCCGCTACCCCATCTCCAATGCCGCTACCCCCCCTCCAATGCCGCTACCCCCCCTCCAATGCCGCTACCCCCCTCCAACGCCGTCCCCCCCTCCAGCGCCGCTACCCCCCCCCTCCAGCGCCGCTACCCCCCCTCCAGTGGCGCTACCCCCCCAGCGCCGCTACCCCCCCTCCAGCGCCGCTACCCCCCCCAGCGCCACTACCCCCCCCCCCTCCAGCGCCGCTACCCCCCCCTTCCCTTTCCTTCCCTTCCCTTCCCCCCTCCAACACGCCACTCCCGCAGCGGCTGAAACTGACGCGTACAGCGTCACTCCGCTGCTGGCCCTTTCGGGACGGCAGATTTAGGCCTTAAAAGCAGGCCCCGACGCCAGAGTCACCAGCGCCGCTTTTGCCCGCCGGTAATGGGCGTCACGTAAGTCTTCGGTGAATTTCGCCCCTTCTTTCATTTAATTCCATCCTGGACATTTCATCCCATCCTGGATCGAGTGCAAAACGAAAAAGTGAAGGAAGGCCGCCTGGCCGATTGACTCGTCTGCTCGCAGTAAAAGCGTATGGGCCATGTACAATCTACAATAATTATATCCTTAATAGATTTAATTGCCAGTGGGCGTGCTCCCAACCCCTGCATGTGCCCGGCAAACATAATGTTGCACACAAGCGCAGAGACGTCGGGATGAACACCAGTCAACTCCAGCGATTTCAAATGATTCTGGGTTGGGTGCAAGTCTGCTAATTCAATGTAAAAATTATAGCTACAGTGTTGTTGGGAAGCACCTTGTGATATTTACTGCCATTTAAATTGGAACCAAACCAAATTGGGAAACATGAGGACCAGAAGCTTCGTTAAAGAGGTTATTTTAGAGAATAACTTAGAGAGGGAAAGAGAGATAAAGAGATGGAGAGTCATGGTACAGCAATTCAAATTCAGATCAGCAAGAGGTTACAATTGGGATGGGAATACCTAGGAGGGCTCGAGCAGTGTCCAGCGATCAGGAGGAAGCAGTGGAAATATTTGAACACAGAATGAAAATTTTACATTTGAGGCATTGCTTAACTGGGATCCAGCGCAGGTCAGGGAACACAGCGGTGGTGGGTGAATGGGCTTTCGGCAGAAGAGTGAAGCAGGGGAGTTTTGGATGAGTTCAAGTTTACAGAGTGTGCAAGATGGGAGGCCGACTGATTAATAATGGAGTCTCGAAGTAACAAAACGGTTGGCTGTGGGTTTCAACAGCAGATAAAAGGAGACTGGCGCAAAGTTGGGTGATATTATGGAAGTGGAAATAGGCAATTGTTCTGTGTGTGTGTGTTGTCATTTGAAGGTGTGATAATAGGGAGCACGGAGGTTTAAAACAATTGAGTTTTATTTACAGTGTGTGAGCTCTTACATGGCTGTCTCGCTTTTTCCTCACTTGGACTTAAGAAGCCACTTTGAGTTAATGCATTAATAACATTAATACAACAAAGCTTCACTGGAGCTAATAAGAATTAAAGCAAATACATAATTTTGGGAGGGTTTAAACTAGTTTGGCAGGGGTATGGGAACCAGAGCTATGGATCAGAGGATAGAGCAGCTGTTGAACAGGTAGAAATAGTATGCAGCGAGTCTGTGAGGAAGGATAGACAGTTGATAGGCCAAAGTTGCACTCAGTGGAATGGGTCAAAGTGTGCCTGTTTCAATGTAAGGAGTGTCAGGAATAAGGAAGATGAACTTAGAGCATGGATCAGTACTTCAAACTACTATGTTGTGGCCATTACAGAGACATGGATTTCACAGGGGCAGGAATGGTTGTTAGATGTTTAGATGTTTTCAGAAGAATAGGGAGGGAGGTAAAAGAGGAGGGGGAGTAGCACTGTTAATTAGGAAGTGCATCACAGCTACAGAAAAGGAGGTAGATGAGGACGGTTTGTCTGCTGAGTCAGTGTAGGTGGAAATCAGAAACAAGAAAGGAGCATTAGCAGCAGAGAGATAGAGGAACAGATTGGGCAGCAAATCTTGGAAAGGTGTAGAAGTAACAGAGTTGTAGTCATGGGTGACTTCAACTTCCCTAATTTGACTGGAACCTCCTTACTGCAAATGGTTTGGATGGCGCAGATTTTGTCAGGTGTGTGCAGGAAAGTGTCCTGACTCAATATATAGATAGCCCGACTAGGTGGGAGGCCATATTGGACTTGATGCTCGGCAACGAACCAGGCCAGGTGTCAGATGTCTCGTTGGGAGAGCATTTCGGTGACAGTGACCACAACTTCTTGACCTTTACGATAGTCATGGAGTGGAATAGGAACAGACAGTATGGGAAGCTATTTCATTGGGGGAGAGGAAATTATACTGCTATTAGACAGGAGCTGAAGAGAATAAAGTGGGAACAATTGTTCTTGAGGAAATGCACAACAGTAATGTGGGAGTTGTTTAAGGAGCACTTTCTGCGAGTGTTGGATAGTTTTGTCCCACTGAGACGCGGAAGGAATGGTAAGGTGAAGGAGCCTTAGATGACAAGAGAAGTGGAGCTTCGAGTCAAGAGGAAGAAGGAAGCTTGCGTAAGGTTAAGGCCACAATGATCTGGCACGGCTCTAGAGGAAGGAACTCAAAATGGACTGAGGAGAGCTCTAAGGGGGCATCAAAAAGCCCTCGCGGGAAGGATAAGGGAAAACCCTAAGGCGTTCTACACTTATGTGAGAAATAAGAGCATGATCAGAGTGAGAGTAGGGCTGATCAGGGATAGTGGAGGGACCTTGTGCCTCGAGTCTGAGGAGATGGGTAGGCCCTAAATGAATATTTTGCTTCAGTATTCACGAGAGATAGGGACCTTGTTGCTCAGTGTGAACCAGGTTAATAGTCTCAAACAGGTTGATATTAATAAAGAGGATGTGCTGGAAATTTTGAAAAGCATCAGGATAGATAAGTCCCCAAGGCCTGACGGGATATACCCAAGGTTACTACGGGAAGCGAGGGAGGAGATTGCTATGCCGTTGGCGATGATCTTTGCATTCCACTCCACTGTACTCCACTGGAGTACATAAGAACTAGGAGCAGGAGTAGGCCATCTGGCCCCTCGAGCCCGCTCCACCATTCAATGAGATCATGGCTGATCTTTTGTGGACTCAGCTCCACTTTCCGGCCCGAACACCATAACCCTTAATCCCTTTTTTCTTCAAAAAACGATCTATCTTTACCTTAAAAACATTTAATGAAGGAGCCTCTACTGCTTCACTGGGCAATGGATTCCATAGATTCACAACCCTTTGGGTGAAGTAGTTCCTCCTAAACTCAGTCCTAAATCTATTTCCCCTTATTTTGAGGCTATGCCCCCTAGTTCTGCTTTCACCCGCCAGTGGAAACAACCTGCTCGCATCTATCCTATCTATTCCCTTCATAATTTTATATGTTTCTATAAGATCCCCCCGCATCCTTCTAAATTCCAATGAGTACAGTCCCAGTCTACTCAACCTCTCCTCATAATCCAACCCCTTCAGCTCTGGGATTAACCGAGTGAATCTCCTCTGCATACCCTCCAGTGCCAGTACGTCCTTTCTCAAGTAAGGAGACCAAAACTGAACACAATACTCCAGGTGTGGCCTCACTGACACCTTATACACTTGCAGCATAACCTCCCTAGTCTTAAACTCCATCCCTCTAGCAATGAAGGACAGAATTCCATTCTCCTTCTTACTCACCTGTTGCACCTGTAAACCAACTTTCTGTGACTCATGCACTAGCACACCCAGGTCTCTCTGCACAGCAGCATGCTTTAATATTTTATCATTTAAATAATAATCCCGTTTGCTGATATTCCTACCAAAATGGATAACCTCACATTTGTCAACATTGTATTCCATCTGCCAGACCCTAGCCCATTCACTTAACCTATCCAAATCCCTCTGCAGACTTCCAGTATCCTCTGCACTTTTCGCTTTACCACTCATCTTAGTGTCATCTGCAAACTTGGACACATTGCCCTTGGTCCCCAACTCCAAATCATCTATGTAAATTGTGAACAATTATGGGCCCAACACAGATCGCTGAGGGACACCACTAGCTACTGATTGCCAACCAGAGAAACACCCATTAATCCCGACTCTTTGCTTTCTATTAATTAACCAATCCTCTATCCATGCTACTACTTTACCCTTAATGCCATGCATCTTTATCTTATGCAGCAACCTTTTGTGTGGCACCTTGTCAAAGGCTTTCTGGAAATCCAGATATACCACATCCATTGGCTCCCCGTTATCTACTGCACTGGTAATGTCCTCAAAAAATTCCACTAAATTAGTTAGGCACGACCTGCCCTTTATGAACCCATGCTGCGTCTGCCCAATGGGACAATTTCTATCCAGATGCCTCGCTATTTCTTCCTTGATGATAGATTCCAGCATCTTCCCTACTGCTGAAGTTAAGCTCACTGGCCTATAATTACCCGCTCTCTGCCGACCTCGTTTTTTAAACAGTGGTGTCACGTTTGCTAATTTCCAATCAGCCGGGACCATCCCAGAGTCTCGTGAATTTTGGGAGCACCGGATGATTGGAGGGAGGCAAATGTTGTTTCCCTATTCAAGAAAGGGAATAGGGAAATCCCTGGGAATTACAGACCCATCAGTCTGACGTCTATGGAGAGCAAAATATTGGAAAGGGTTTTGAAAGATAGGATTTATGATTGTTTTGAAAAATCTAGTTTGATTAAAAATAGTCAGTATGGCTTTGTGAGGGGCAGGTCATGCCTCACAAGTCTCATTGAATTCTTTGACGATGTGACATTGATGAAGGAAGAACAGAGAACAGTACAGGCTCTTCAGTCCATGATGTTCTGCCGACCGTTAATCATAAACTAAGATCAACCTAACCTACACTCCTTCAATTTACTGCTGTCCATGTGCCTGTCTAAGAGTCGGTTAAATGCCCCTAATGACTCTGACTCCACCACCTCTGCTGGCAGTGCATTACACACACCCACCACTCTCTGTGTAAAGAGCCTACCTCTGACATCTCCCCTATACCTTCCTCCAATCACCTTAAAATTATGTCAAAGAACAAAGAAAAATCACAGCACAGGAACAGGCCCTTCGGCCCTCCAAGCCTGTGCCGATCCAGATCCTCTATCTAAAACTGTCACCTATTTTCTAAGGATCTGTATCCCTCTGCTCCCTGCCCATTCAGCGTCTTAAATGACGTTTTCGTGCCCACCTCTACCACCTCCGCCGGCAATGAGTTTCAGGCACCCACCACCCTCTGCGTAAAGAACTTTCCACGCATATCTCCCTTAAACTTTTCCCCTCTCACCTTGAACTCATGACCCCTAGTAATTGAATCCCCCACTCTGGGGGGAAAAGCTTCTTGCTCTCCACCCTGTCTATACCTCATGATTTTGTAGACCTCAATGAGGTCCCCCCAACCTCCATCTTTCTAATGAAAATAATCCAAATCTACTCAACCTCTCTTCATAGCTAGCGCCCTCCATACCAGGCAACATCCTGGTGAACCTCCTCTGCACCTTCTCCAAAGCACCCACATCCTTTTGGTAATGTGGCGACCAGAACTGTACGCAGTATTCCAAATGTGGCCGAACCAAAGTCTTATACAACTGTAACATGACCTGCCAACTCTTGTACTCAATACCCCTTCCGACGAAGGAAAGCAGGCCGTTTGCCTTCTTGACCACTCTATTGACCTGCGCAGCCACCTTCAGGGTACAATGGACCTGAACACCCAGATCTCTCTGTACATCAATTTTCCCTAGGGCTTTTTCATTTACCGTATAGTTCGCTCTTGAATTGGATCTTCCAAAATCCATCACCTCGCATTTGCCCGCATTGAACTCCATCTGCCATTTCTCTGCCCAACTCTCCAATCTATCTATATTCTGCTGTATTCTCTGACAGTCCCCTTCACTATCTGCTACTCCACCAATCTTAGTGTCATCTGTAAACTTGCTAATCAGACCATCTAAACCTTCCTCCAGATCATTTATGTGTATCAGAAATAACAGTGGTTCCAGCACAGATCCCTATGGAACACCACTGGTCACTGTTCTCCATTTTGAGAAACTCCCTTCCACTACTACTCTCTGCCTCCTGTTGCCAGTTCTTTATCCATTTAGCTAGTACACCCTGGACCCCATGAGACTGCACTTTCTCCATCAGCCTACCATGGGGAACCTTATCAAATGCCTGACTGAAGTCCATGTATATGACATTTACAGCCCTTCCCTCATCAATCAACTTTGTCACTTCCTCAAAGATTTTTATTAAGCTGGTAAGACATGACCTTCCCTGCACAAAACCATGTTGCCTATCACTGATAAGCCCATTTTCCCGGCCATTGGATGTGGTATATATGGATTTCAGTAAGGCATTTGATCAGGTTCCCCATGGCAGGCTCATTCAGAAAGTTAGGGGGCATGGGATACAGGGAAATTTTGCTGTCTAGATACAGAATTGGCTGGCCAAAAGAAGACAGCGAATGGTAGTGCATGGAAAGTATGCCGCCTGGAGGTTGATGACCAGTGATATCCCGCAGGGATCTGTTGTGGGACCTCTGCTCTTTGTGGTTTTTATAAATGACTTGGATGAGGAAGTGGAAGGGTGAGTTAGTAAGTTTGCCGATGACACAAAGGTTGGGGGATTTGCTGTTGCAGGTTACAACAGGACATTGACAGGATGCAGAGCTGGGCTGAGAAGTGGCAGATGGAGTTCTGCCGAGATAAATGTGAAGTGATTCATTTTGGAAGGTCGAATTTGAATGCTGACTACAGGATTAAAGGCAGGATTCTTGGAAGTGTGGAGGAACAGAGGGATCTTGGGGTCCACGTACATAGATCCCTCAAAGTTGCCACCCAGTTTGATAGGGTTGTTAAGAAGGCGTATGGTGTGTTGGCTTTCATTAACAGGGTGATTGAGTTTAAGAGCTGTGAGGTTTTGCTGCAGCTTTATAAAACCCTAGTTAAACCACACTTGGAATATTGTGTCCAGTTCTGGTTGCCCCATTATAGGAAGGATGTGGATGCTTTGGAGAGGGTACAGAGGAGATTTGCCAGGATCCTGCCTGGAATAGAGGGCATGTCTTATGAAGAAAGATTGAGGGAGCTAGGGCTTTTCTCACTGGAGGGAAGAAGGAAGAGAGGTGACTTACTAGAGGTGTACAAAGTAATGAGAGGCATGGACAGCCAGAGACTTTTCCCCAGGGCGGAAATTGCTCTCCATAGTTTTAAGGTGATTGAAGGAAGGTATAGGGGAGATGTCAGAGGTAGGCTCTTTACACAGAACATAAGAACATAAGAACTAGGAGCAGGAGTAGGCCATCTGGCCCCTCGAGCCTGCTCTGCCATTCAATGAGATCATGGCTGATCTTTTGTGGACTCAGCTCCACTCTCCGGCCCGAACACCATAACCCTTAATCCCTTTTTTCTTCAAAAAACTATCTATCTTTACCTTAAAAACATTTAATGAAGGAGCCCCTACTGCTTCACTGGGTAATGAATTCCATAGATTCACAACCCTTTGGGTGAAGTAGTTCCTCCTAAACTCAGTCCTAAATCTACTCCCCCTTATTTTGAGGCTATGCCCCCTAGTTCTGCTTTCACCCGCCAGTGGAAACAACCTGCCAGCATCTATCCTATCTATTCCCTTCATAATTATAAATGTTTCGATAAGATCCCCCCTCATCGTTCTAAATTCCAACGAGTACAGTCCCAGTCTACTCAACCTCTCCTCGTAATCCAACCCCTTCAGCTCTGGGATTAACCTCGTGAATCTCCTCTGCACACCCTCCAGTGCCAGTACGTCCTTTCTCAAATAAGGAGACCAAAACTGAACACAATACTCCAGGTGTGGCCTTACTAACACCTTATACAATTGCAGCATAACCTCCCTAGTCTTAAACTCCATCCCTCTAGCAATGAAGGACAAAATTCCATTTGCCTTCTTAATCACCTGTTGAACCTGTAAACCAACTTTCTGTGACTCATGCACTACACACCCAGGTCTCTCTGCACAGCAGCATGCTTTAATATTTTATTATTTAAATAATAATCCCGTTTGCTGTTAATCCTACCAAAATGGATAACCTCACATTTGTCAACATTGTATTCCATTTGCCAGACCCTAGCCCATTCACTTAACCTATCCAAATCCCTCTGCACACTTCCAGTATCCTCTGCACTTTTCGCTTTACCACTCATCTTAGTGTCATCTGCAAACTTGGACACATTGCCCTTGGTCCCCAACTCCAAATCATCTATGTAGATTGCGAACAATTGTGGGCCCAACACGGATCCCTGAGGGACACCACTATCTACTGATCGCTAACCAGAGAAGCACCCATTAATCCCCATTCTTTGCTTTCTATTAATTAACCAATCCTCTATCCATGCTACTACTTTACCCTTAATGCCATGCATCTTTATTTTATGCAGCTACCTTTTGTATGGCACCTTGTCAAAAGCTTTCTGGAAATCCAGATATACCACATCCATTGGCTCCCCGTTATCCACTGAGTGGTGGGTGCGTGGAATGCACTGCCAGCAGAGGTGGTGGAGTCAGTCATTAGGGACATTTAAGCGACTCTTGGACAGGCACATGGACAGCAGTAATTTGAAGGGGTGTAGGTTAGGTTGACCTTAGATTAGGATAAATGGTCGGCACAACATCGTAGGCTGAATGGCCTATACTGTGCTGTGCTGTTCTATGTTCTAAAATATTTCCTCCCCCCCATCCCTTAAATTGAATGTCCCCAATAAATTCAAAAATCAATAAGTCAGGCGGCCTGAATGTCACCTTCGGAACGGCTGATGGTGAATCCCTTTCATCTTCTGGTGCAAGCCTCTGTTGTTTCTATCTTTGCACTAACGTCAACGGTGTTTGGTTTAACTGGTGTTGACATAAGAACCAGATGTTATCCGTGTGTCTGATCAGAAGGTGAGGTGTTACATTTCTCAACAGCGTCTGTTAGTTTTGGTGTTGTAGGAAATGTCAAGTCATGATTGTGTCGGTTTGAACTTGGATTTTCCGCAGGCCACTAATTCATTCTTCCAGCCAGCAACTGGTCTGCATGTCTCCTCCAGATAACTTTATCTCTGGTCTGGACTATAAGCGACAGGTCCAGTCTGTGCAAGGATCATGGCAGGAACCCATTCCTCCCTTATGGAGTAATTCCTAGCCAAAACCCCTTGTGCTTGGTGGAAAACTCTATGCTTTGCCTTGCTTTCCCGCCATTCCATTTGTACTTACTGTTGCTGTGGTACAATCTCTTTCATTTTCAGAGCTTTCAACAGATCTAATGCGGAGCGCAGTTTCATCATTACTAATGCAGGAGAGGGCTTGGTCTTGGAATATGCGGTATTCCTATACACCAATAGGTACTTGTTAAGATGTTTAATCAGCAAACCTTGAACCCTGGTTGCTCTCACGGGATGTTTCATGGTTTGGATGAAACATTCTGTTCGTCCATTAGTAGCAGGGTGGAATAGTGCAAACTTAATATGTTAAATACCATTCTCTTAAGAAAATTCCGAATTCTTGTGAGACAAATTGAAGTTTGTTGTTCATGTATTCCAAAATGACAAAACACTTCCTCCAGCTCCTCAATAGTCTTCTCCGATGAGGTAGATTTCATCACAGCGACCTCTGGCCACATGGTGTGTGCATCGACCATTTCCAAGAACATCTGTCCTTCAAAAAGTCCTACAAAATCCATATGCACCCATTGTCGAGCCTCTTCAGTTCCAGAGGTGACATATTTCATACCTTTGTGCACGAAGAACATGTTCTAGGTTTCTCTTCAATTTCCCCGTCCAATCCAGGTCACCAGAAATAACTTCTTGCTGTTTCCATCATGTGTACCACTCCGCAATGGCCCTCATGCAGTTTCTCTAACACCCATTTCCTCAATGGTGGCAGAAAAATTACTCTGAGCCCCATGGAAGATATCCTGGCTGTACTGACAGATCCAGTCTCCTGGAGTAGTAGGATTTCAGGTTAAGTGCTAGTTCCAAAATCTTCTCTTGTCATACCGTATCCATGGTTTCTGAGAATATCGAATTGCTCCGAGTATGCTTCCTTACTTGTCTCGAAGTGACTGGTGTATTGTCTACTTGTTCAAAGTAGAAGATATTTCCATTTGAGTAGTCTGACGAACTACCTTCTTGAAAGTCCATCTGCATTACTATGTAGACGTGACTGTTGGTGTAAGTATATGAAGACAAAAGCGATGCCCATCCTTGCAACAGGTGATGGAATTCCCATGTGTGGTCCAAAAATTGTAGCTAATGGACAATGGTCCATCAAGTTGTCAGCTTTCTCCCATAGAAGAATTTATGAAATTCCTTTACTCCAAAAATAATCCCCATTGCTTCCCTTTCAATCTGGACATAGTGGGCGGTGTTCTCCTGCAATTGGCAAGGGCAGCCCGTACCGGCGCCAAGAGCGGCGCGAACCACTCCGGCGTCAGGTGCGGAACCTCCGGGGGCTAGGCCGGCGCTGGAGGGGTTGGTGCCCCGCCAACCGGCGCCGTGAGGCCGCCGCCAGTCGACTCGAGTTGGCGCGTGCGCAGAACCGCCGGTGTGTTTCCTGTGCATGCGCTGGGGATTTCTTCTCCGCAACAGCCATGGCGGAGCCTTACAGAGGCCGGCGCGGAGGGAAAGAGTGCCCCCAGGCCACATGCCCGCCCACAGATCGGTGGGCCCCGATCGCGGGCCTGACAACCGTACCCCCCCCCCCCACCCCGGGCCGGATCCCCCAGTTCCCTCCCGAGGACCCCGCTAGACGGCTGACAAGCCAGGTCCCGCCGGGATGGACCATTTCCATTTCACGCTGGAATTCGAGCGACCGAAAATGGGCAGCCGCTCAGCCCGTCGGGGCCCGGAGAATTGCTGGGGGGGCCGCTACCAACGACCCCCGACCGGCGCAGCACGATTCCTGCTCCCGGCCAAAAACTGTCGCTGGACAATTCGGCAGCCGGCGTCGGAGCGTCTGGGACGATTCCCGCAGCCCCCGGCGATTCTCCGACCCGGCGGGGGGTCGGAAAATCCCGCCCAGTAACTTTCAGTTTTGCTCAAGGTTTGAGAAGCAAAAGCAATGGGTCATTCTTTACCTGAAGGCATTAGGTGGGAGACAACCGCTCCTATACCATGAGAAGGTGTATCACATGCTAACTGTATGGATAATGTAGGATCAAAGCGCGTGAGAACTTCAGATTTAAGTAACACTTCTTTGGCTTGTACAAAAGCGTTATTGCATTGATCCGATCACTTTCACTTCTTGTTCTGGCACAAGAATTTATGCAATGGTTTCCGATTGTTGCCAAATCTGGGACAAATCCTTCATAGCAGTTCAACAATTCCATGAAGGAATATAACTGGTTAATATTCTGTGGTGCAGACAGCTCTGGCCTTAATTTTTGAGTAGATTTGTGAAGGTTTGTGACGTCAATCATATGTCCAAAATACTCATCGGAGAATTGGAAGAACTCACATTTGCCCTTACAGATTCTTAGACCATAGTCTCCCAATCTCTAGAGAGTGGCATCCAGATTTTGAAGGTATTCCTCTTCATCTCTTCCGATGACTAGGATGTTATCCAGATATCACTGGATTCTACTCAGGATGTGATTCATTGCTCTTTGAAACAATGCAGGAGCTGATGTGAAACTAAATGACAGACAATCTTTGGTACTGAAACAAGCCTGTCACAATTGTCGAAAGTTCCTGTGACTTCTTAGGTGGATTAGGGTTAGGTGGATTGGCCATGCTAAATTGCCCGTAGTGTCCTAATTAAAGTAAGGTTAAGGGGGGGGGGTTGTTGGGTTACGGGTATAGGGTGGATATGTGGGTTTGAGTAGGGTGATCATGGCTCAGCACAACATTGAGGGCCGAAGGGCCTGTTCTGTGCTGTACTGTTCTATGTCTATTCTTGTCCACATTCATCTGTAAGTAAACTTGGCTCAGATCAATTCTGCTAAAATATTGGCCTTCTGCCAATCCCGTAAACAACTCATCAGTGTGAGGTAATGACTACTGTTCAGCACATAACACTGGATCTATGGTTATCTTGAAGTCCCCACAGATCCATCTTTCTTGATAGCTGGAACTTTTATTCTGGCCCATTCACTGATGCTGACAGATTCCAAGACTCTGGACTTCATAAATCCTTCTAAGTCAGCCTCCACCTTTGGCCTAATAGCATATAATACAGACCTTGCGAACAAGCATTTTGCTTGGCACGTTTCATTTATTTTCAGTTTAACTAATATTTTTCATGCTCCCTAATTCACCATCGAACACAACTCTATGCTTCTTTCAAATTTTTGTGAGGCCAGATTCAATGGAATCATTTCTCCTGTGCATGATTTCCAACTATCATTGACAACCTTAAGGAAATATGTTTATGTTTCTCCTTGTAGACAGTCTCTGGCACCAATGAGACTTCTGCCCCAGCGTCAATTTCCATCCTTATTAGCTGTCTATCCAACAGTGGAATGACCCAGTATTGGTATGTAGTAACAGCAATGGCTAACACATTCAATGGTAGTTCCTTCCTCTGACTGTAAGTTGCTTCATTTAACCCTGACCCTTTTGTACAGCATGGGCATCCCACCATTTATGCCGATTAAGTGCTGCCTTGGTTTGTTCTTGCTTCTTATTTTTATCTGGAACTTGGTTTTCCTACCTGCAGGCACGCTATATGTGCCCACAATTTCAACACTCCAAGGACGGGATTCTCTGTCCTGGGACGTCCGGAATGTGTTCCCCGGTGGAACGGAGAATCGGGCATCGGGGGAAAATTGGGTTAGGTATCAGGTGCCGACCCAAACGTGATGGCTCCGACCACCCACTGGCGGCGTGTACAAGGTCCATGATGCGCCGGTGGAGGGGGGGTTGTTGTGTTTGGTCTTCTATGCCTTACGAAGGAACCCACCAAACATCTCGACTTGTCCAAACCAGGATCATTCCAAAGATGTGCAGGTTAGGTAGATTGGCTATGCTAAATTGCCCTCCGTGCCCAAAAAGGTTAGATTGGGTTACGGGATTAGGAGTGGATGTATGGGCTTAGGTAGGGTGATCTTTCTACGGGCCAAAACAGACTCAATGGGCCAAATGGCCTCCTTCTGCACTGTAAATTCTATGATCTATGATCTTTATTGAGTCTCGTGTGGTAAGATAGCAATGTGTTACAGAGCAAGTTATCATAGAATCTGCTTATTCCTCCTCCGGAATCTGCACCTGGCACTGACCATTCACTTGTATGTCTGATTATCCTCTCAATCTTCTTCTCAAGATGTTCGGATGTGTCTCCCCTTATATGGGAGTCACTGGTCATATGACCTTGGCCTTGAGACCGCGTGGTCTGTCTGCACTGCCACCTGCTAGTCGGAGGTCGCACCCCTTCATCTGTGATATAGCCCACAGGCATATCGCCACATCTCCTTCTTCACAAAACATTAAGATAATTTTACAAGCAGCATTGATAGCTAAACTTTATACAGTTATGCTATTTGGCTAACAATGTGAACACGTTTTACTAAGGTGTCCATAAACATGCTGTGCCTGACAAGTGTCCGTTTCCTTTGCACAGATCATTGCGCCTCCCTAACGGGATCACATCTGTGGTCATTCGAGCTGTTGCCAGCCTCTTTGAAGACTGGTTTATGTGCCGGCTTCTTGTTTCTCTTGCTCTTCGCTCTGTGCCATTGGAAGGCCTGCATCCATTACTGCCATACTTGTGTTACCAGCCTCTTTCTTTTTCACTTCCTTGCAGGATGCTGTTTGCTACTGTTGTCTTTCTTTTCTTATACTCTTTTCTCTGTCCTTTCTGTGGCTCTGTTCCAATTATGGCAATCAGTGAATTTGCCCTTTTTTCTATGTTATCTATGTCCTAATGCTTAGAGTCGCCAGATATCAAATGATACCACCACAAGTTTAAACCGGCTATCGATCAAAGAGCCAAATACCAATTAGTTAGTTCAAGGTCAAGGGTACTTTATTTACACACAATTAGTCATACAACATAAACACTACTCGTTAACTACACCTATCGACTAAGACAACCTGTACTTAACTTCAGACACCCGGCTTAGGTCAGAAAACAGTGGCCGCTATTCAATTCTGGATCTATCTGGTTCGAAGGAGTAACTGCTTCTCAGCTAGGCTCATCCGTCTGATAGCGAGCGTTGAACTTGTACTTGCTTCTGGTGTTGCTACAATTGGAGATTACATAGAATTACATAGAATTTACAGTGCAGAAGGAGGCCATTCGGCCCATCGAATCTGCACCGGCTCTTGGAAAGAGCACCCTACCCCCTATCCAAGGTCAACACCTCCAACTTATCCCCATTACCCAGTAACCCCTCCCCCCAACACTAAGGGCAATTTTGGATACTAAGGGCAATTTATCATGGCCAATCCACCTAACCCGCACATCTTTGGACTGTGGGAGGAAACCGGAGCACCCGGAGGAAACCTACGCACACACGGGGAGGATGTGCAGACTCCGCACAGACAGTGACCCATGCCGGAATCGAACCTGGGACCCTGGAGCTGTGAAGCGATTGTGCTATCCACAAGGCTACCGTGCTGCCACCGTCGTGACCAGGGTACCAGGACCAAGAGAGAGCGAATATGTGGCGAACTCTTCTTCTTGTACTTTGGGGTTTTCGCGCTCTTTTGGGCGGTCCTTCTATTTGTGCCCTACTAATTGGGTGATCGCTGATCACTCCATTTGATTTTTTAACCAATAAGTCGGCGGGTATCTGGATGGCTGGGTGTGTCCCAAGCGGTCACTCACCCCGATGGTTGCGTTTCCCTTGAGCAGGGAGTGGTGCCGAAATGTCTGTGACTGTCCTGGTTGCACGAGTACTAGTCCTTTGTTTTGGTGAAGATGGGCCATCAAATGCTAATCGGCCCCATTAAAATGCTAATTGGATGGGGTTTCAATACCGTCTGGACTTCTTGCTTACAAATATGGATTTCAGGTTCTGAGCCTTCCTGAGGCTTGGCTTGTCCATTTTACCCGCTAGACTTTGCGAGTTTCCTTGTACCTAGTTCGAAGTAGCCATCCCAGATGGCTACACTACTTGCTGCTGATTTCATTGTTGGTTTGTTGGTGGGATGAGTTGGCCCTCCTAGTCTTCTCGTCTTTCCCTTTATTTTGAGAACACGATGATGGATTTTGGTGCGTCTCTTCCTTTTGTGTTTTTTCGTTGCAGTCTCTGGTGTGGTGCTAGTTGTTGCTGTGTTGTGAGGTTTGCAGAGTTTCAGACATCACGTCATCTTTGGATGGAATGACCACACCCACTTCTGTGGCCTCACCGACATGTTGGAACACCTCTGTTTCTGGTGCCTGAGTGAAGGTTGGAACTGGGGGTCCAGGTCTCACCCCTTCATGGCTTGCTGGAGCATCACTCACTTGCCTCACGGTAGCATGGTGGGGGGCCTCACGGTAGCATGGTGGTTAGCATCAATGCTTCACAGCTCCAGGGTCCCAGGTTCGATTCCCGGCTGGGTCACTGTCTGTGTGGAGTCTGCACGTCCTCCCCGTGTGTGCGTGGGTTTCCTCCGGGTGCTCCGGTTTCCTCCCACAGTCCAAAGATGTGCGGGTTAGGTGGATTGGCCATGCTAAATTGCCCGTAGTGTAAGGTTAATGGGGGGATTGTTGGGTTACGGGTATACGGGTTACGTGGGTTTAAGTGGGGTGATCATTGCTCGGCACAACATTGAGGGCCGAAGGGCCTGTTCTGTGCTGTACTGTTCTATGTTCTATGCTCTTTGTCACTCGATATGTCAATCTGGTTGAGCTGATCCAGGCACTGGGTCACCTTGATCAAACTCACAAATGTGTGAGTGGTCTGTAGAGCTGCATAATGAAATTGTCATCAGCTCTTCCTCAGGGTCAGTCTCAGAGTTACCTTCTACTGCAATCTCCATGCCACTGTCATCACAGTCATCATCTATGTCCTCCCATCCGTCATTGGTGTCATCGATGGTTTTGAAGTGAATTAAGGAACCGTGTCAATTGATCACCACATACCTCCGAGGCCAGTTTTTCCAAGATGATTTGTTCCATCTCTGGCTCAGTCAATGGCTGATCTTCTGTTGTATCAGCAGCTTCAATTTCTAAATGTGCCATCTCCAAACTCACGCTCTCCACAGAGTCCAGCACGGTCTGGGCATCCCCCGTGACCACCTTGTTATTGCTTGCAGGCCACCGGAGCCATGCCTCTGGAACCTCATCTGTGCTGCTGGAGAAGAGGTGATAAGCAGCTCATAGTGTTTTAATCCGTCTCACCTTCCAAGCCATCACTTTCTGCATCATCATCAACAACTTTGAGCAGATATTTGTAGTAATTGTCATTGGATTCAGCATCTTCTGCAATGATTTCACCTGAAAAATGTAACATCGCATACGAAATTATTTGTCCACGAAATAGGGTGTCAAGTTCAAATCAGCCTTTTGTTTGGCTACCGAAGCTTGGCTTAAAATTTCACGTTCTGGAACTTTGGTGGGACTGAAGAAATTGAGGAATGATTTATTTGGTACAGTTCTTGTCTGTTCTTGGAGTGCTTTGTGCTTTGGTTTCGTTCGGATTGTTTTCATCGTTATATTCTTGCCCTCCATCCAGTCGATTGTGCAGCCTGTGCAGCCGATGATTTGTGGTTCAGCAAAGAATGATTTAAGCGGCCATGAGTCCAACTGAAATCAAATTAAATGAAAATCGCTTATTGTCACAAGTAGCTTCAAATGAAGTTACTGTGAAAAGCCCCTAGTCGCCACATTCCGGTACCTGTTCGGGGAGGCTGGTACAGGAACTAATACACTTTAGTGATCACCTCATTTGTGAAATACTCACTGGGCTCGAATGTGAACTCCAGGGTGAAGCTCCACAGCTTCACATTCTCTGTCCATTTAACACTCATCTCGCAGATGCTGTAATGCGGGTTCATCATGATCTCGTATCATGCCAGTGAGCCTTTGCATGTTCTTGAAGACTGTTAACCAGACTTACGGAATGCTCACCGGCAGTTTCGTCCCTTTGTCTGGTTTGTCGTTCTCCACTGGGATTTGTTCTGAATCCTCATACACTGTGCACACTGTAATGTCTTGCAGGGATCCACAATGCTCAGCTGGCCAGCTATCTTCTCAGATACATAGGCGCTCGATTAGATTCAGGGGTTCACATGATTTTATACCAAGTACTGAGTCAATGTCCATGTCTACAATGTGAAAGAGTAGTGTGTGCTTCATGTCTGCCACTGAGTGCACTACAGTAGTCCCCCGTTATACCGCGCTCCGCAATACCGCAGTTCGCGATATACCGCGGGGGGGGGGGTGCTTATGGACCCCAACTGTCAGTTGTGTCAATTTCAGCGGCCGGCTCACTTTGATCCAGAGAGGGAAGCTGCTCTCTCACTGAAACAATCAGCCGGCCGCTGAAATTGACACTGCCCGCTGCTCTCTCCCTCCAATCAGAAACATTAAAACTTAAAAGTTGGATTGGAGGGAGAGAGCAGCCGGCAGTGTCAATTTCAGCGGCCGGCTGATTGTTTCAGTGAGAGAGCAGCTTCCCTCTCCGGATCAAAGTGAGCCGGCCGCTGAAATTGACACTGCCCGCTTCTCTCTCCCTCCAATCCAACTTTTAAGTTTTAATGTTTCTAATTGGAGGGAGAGAGCAGCGGGCAGTGTCAATTTCAGCGGCCAGCTCACTTTGATCCGGAGAGGGAAGCTGCTCTCTCACTGAAGCAATCAGCCGGCCGCTGAAATTGACACTGCCCGCTGCTCTCTCCCTCCAATCAGTACCCCAGCAGCCACAGCCTGTACCTCAGCAGCCACGGCCTGTACCCCAGCAGCCACGGCCTGTACCCCAGCAGCCACAGCCTGTACCTCAGCAGCCACGGCCTGCACCCCAGCAGCCACAGCCTGAACCCCAGCAGCCACAGTACCCCAGCAGCCACAGTACCCCAGCAGCCACAGCCTGAAGCCCAGCAGCCACAGTACCCCAGCAGCCACAGCCTGAAGCCCAGCAGCCACGGCCTGTACCCCAGGAGCCACAGCCTGTACCCCAGCAGCCACAGCCTGAACCCCAACTACAGAGGGGAGGGGCGATGTGAGACCATGTTGGTCTTGCAGAGGCCCGTATGACCTCCTCCTGTGTTCTCTGCTCTCTCCCTCCAATCAGCCGGCAGTGTCAATTTCAGCGGCCGGCTCACTTTGATCCGGAGAGGGAAGCTGTTCTCTCACTGAAACAATCAGCCGGCCGCTGAAATTGACACTGCCCGCTGCTCTCTCCCTCCAATCAGAAACATTAAAACTTAAAAGTTGGATTGGAGGGAGAGAGCAGCCGGCAGTGTCAATTTCAGCGGCCGGCTGATTGTTTCAGTGAGAGCAGTTTCCCTCTCCGGATCAATGTGAGCCGGCCACTGAAATTGACACTGTTTTAATTAGATCCACGATGGGGGTTTTAAATTTATTTAAAAATCTATGCTAGCGCTTCCCATTGTGAGTCTACGGGGGTCTGACCTCTCCCCCCGCCCCCCGTAGACTCTCAATGGGAAGCGCTAGCATAGATTTTTAAATAAATTTAAAACCCCCATCGTGGATATCCGCGGCTCGGTTGCAACGCGGGTGGCTGTCTTGGACCCCAACACCCGCGTTATAAAGGGGGACTACTGTATTCGCAAAGATCAAAGGCCTCCATGGTTCTTGTTCCGAAGACTGTCATTAGCCCTGACCAATCAGCGAAGTTCCGCTGCACGTTCAGCTTTTGCAAAACAGATTGACTTACGAGGTTGGCTGTCGCCTTAGAGTCAAAGTCACAACACATGAAAGAATTGTTCAGTAGCACCATTGATTTCAATGTGGATGTAAATGTTTTCGGAAAGTTCTTACTGTCTTCATTCTTTAGGATTTTGTTTTCATCTTTGTTGTTCGGACTCTTCTGGTTCCGCGCCACTATGAGATCGATGAAAAACTGTTTTATCAGTATTCATCTCATCAACTGCATGCACCGCTCGTGCATGGTCCACGGTAGAACGCGCAAAACATTGTTTTGCAAAGTGCCGAACACGGCTGCACCTGGAGCAAACTTTTCCAAAGGCCAAACATTGCTGTGGAGCATGTCAAGTGCCACAATTTGGACACAAGATGGCGGCGGCTCTGTTGGCCGGTTACAATGGCCGCCAGCACTAAGACCACATTTCTTCATGATGTGCATCATAGCATTAATGGCGCTGGCTTCTTCTTCTAAGTTGGCGGCTGTGGTGAATGTGATTCACACCAGATTAGAATCTGTATATACATGTGCCTATATTGTAAGTGCAGTTGCACGACCTGACCACCAGGGGGAGTAGCTCTGGGAATGCTCGAGAATTGTACTGGGCTTCTCCCTTGGTTCCGCCTAGGACTCCTCCCCCGGAGCTGCTGTATAAAGATCGGTGCCACATGGTCAGCTGGCTAGCTCACCGAAAGTTCAATGGCTAACCGGCTGGCTCTGTTGTGAGTATATTAAAACCGCAATTCTAATCCTACAAGCACGTGTCCATAGAATTGTTGGTTCCAACAATTTAATATACTCAGGAAACAGTCGAAGAAATCATGGAAGCAGCCTTCAAGCCCGGATGCCTAGAACTCGACCCACAGGATGCAGAGGCTAAGGAATTTTTTTCCCACTGGCTGAGATGTTTTAAAGCCTACCTGGCAGAAGCCAGCACCGCCGGAAGAACGGAGGAACAAAAACTCAGCCTACTGCACGTGAGGGTAAGCCACAGAATCTCCACACAGCTAAATCCGGCCGGTTCTTACACCGCCATCTGCGGCTATGACCAGCAGGACCACAACGCCAACCTCCACCGTTTTCTCCAAACGGCACAGAAATTAAATCTCACTTATAACAAGGATAAATGCGTTTTCCGCACAAACAGACTGGCCATCCTCGGCTACGTCGTGGAGAACGGAGTCCTAGGCCCAGTCCCGGACCGCTTGAACTCCCCCTTCCTCATTGCCCCAAGGCCCTCAAACGGTGCTTGCGGTTCTTCTCATACTTCTCATACAGTGGGTCCCTCAATATGCGGACAAAGCCCGCCCACTCTTTAGGACCACACGATTTCCCCTGTCAGCCGAGGCACGCCAGGCCTTCGACGGCATCAAGGAGGACATCGCCAAAGCAGCCATGCGGGCGGTGGATGAATCCACTCCCTTTCAGGTTGAGAGCAACGCCTCAGAGGTAGCTGTTGCAACCACTTTAAATCAGGCAGGGATGCCCGTTGCATTTTTCTCCCGTACCCTATCCGCTTCAGAACTCCGACACTCCTCAGTTGAGATGGAAGCACAAGCCATCGTGGAGGCTGTTCATCACTGGAGGCACTACCTCGCAGGTAGGAGGTTCACCCTCATCACCGACCAACGATTGGTTGCCTTTGTGTTTGACAACTCGCAAAGGGGCAAAATAAAAAATGATAAAATCCTTCGGTGGAGGATCGAACCCTCCACCTATAGTTACGATATCAAATATCGACCGGGGAAGCTCAACGAGCCCTCGGATGCCCTATCCCGCGGGACATGTGCCAGCGCGCAGATCAGCCGTCTGAAAACCGTCCACGTTGACCTCTGGCATCCAGGGGTCACCCGGCTCGCCCACTACATCAGAGCCCGAAACCTGCCTTTCTCCAACGAGGAGGTAAAAGCGGTCACCAGGGACTGCCCGATCTGTGCGGAGTGCAAACCGCACTTCTATAGACCAGACAGGGCCCACCTGGTCAAGGCTTCTAGGCCCTTTGAACGCCTTGCGATCGATTTCAAAGGGCCACTCCCCTCCACTAACAAGAACATTTATTTCCTCAACATCATCGACGAGTTCTCCCAATTCCCTTTTGCCATTCCATGCCCTGATATGACCTCCCACACAGTCATTAGGGCCCTGCATAGTGTCTTCACCCTGTTCGGTTTCCCCAGCTACGTGCACAGCGACCGGGGTTCATCCTTTATGAGCGACGAGCTGCGTCAGTACCTGCTCGACAAGGGCATCGCCTCGAGCAGGACTACCAGCTACAACCCCAGGGGGAACAGACAGGTGGAGAGGGAGAACGCGACGGTCTGGAAGACCGTCCTACTGACCCTCCGGTCTAGAAAACTCCAAGTCTCCCAATGGCAAGAAGTCCTCCCAGACGCGCTCCACACAATCAGATCCCTCCTCTGTACAGCTACAAATCAAACCCCTCACGAGCGACTCTTCAAATTTTCTAGGGGCACTACCACGGGAGTCTCACTTCCGGCGTGGCTGAGGACACCAGGCCCCGTCCTCCTGAGGAAGCACGTCAGGGGGCACAAAACTGACCCCCTTGTTGAAAAGGTGCGCCTCCTCCATTCCAACCCCCAGTACGCATTCGTGGAGTTCCCGGACGGTCGCCAGGACACAGTATCCCTTCGGGACCTGGCACCTGCTGGATTCAGCCCCCCCCCACCCCCACTGAGGAACCCCTTATCCCGTTCCCTATGCTGCCGCCCCCTCGCGCCCCCGATTCCGCAAGCTCACCCCACCGGTTCCACGAGCCAGAACCAGCCCGCCCCCAGTCTCCGGTCGAGCCAGAGGTGTATAAAATTCGGACGAGACCCGCCCCGGAGTCTGCCATCGTACCCCAGCTCTCAACACCCACCCAGCCACCGCAAGAGGCTGCAACCCCGGTGCTCCGCAGATCGAAGCGAACAGTTCGTCCACCAGATCGACTAACTCTGTGAGCCACCACCCCCGCTGGACTCGATTTTTTTCACAGGGGGTGAATGTGGTGAATGTGATTCATACCGGATTATAATGTGTATATACATGTGCCTATATTGTAAGTGCAGTTGCACTACCTGACCACCAGGGGGAGTAGCTCTGGGCATGCTCGAGAATTGTACTGGACTTCTCCCTTGGTTCCGCCCAGGACTCCTCCCCCTGGATCTGCTGTATAAAGATCAGTGCCACATGGTCAGCCGGCCAGTTCACCGAAAGTTCAATGGCTAACCAGCTGGCTCTGTTGTGAGTATATTAAAACTGCTATTTTAATCCTACAAGCACGTGTCCGTAGAATTGTTGGTTCCAACAGCGGCAAAATATTTTGAGCAGAGTGTTCCTATTCTCTGTGCAGCTATCTCACACACCTGGCAAATCTTCACTGCCTTTTACAGCAGAAAATCTTCTTGCCGCAATAAGCCCAAAACTTATCATCAGCTATACCAAAGACAATTTGGTTGTAGGTCCACAAAGATTTCAGATCGCTGAAGTTGCATGACTGGACCTTCAGCCTTAAGTCCGTGACAAAACTGTCAAATGATTCGCCAGGTCATTGGGTACGTATACGGAACATTTCGTACTTCAACGTTTCATTCTTCTTAGAGGAACAATGTTTATCAAAGTGTTTCATCACTTCATCAAATTTCTTGTGATCCTCCCCATTATCAAACACAAATGAGTTATACAGTTCGGGCGCTTGTGGACCTGCTAAAGTTAGCAGCAATGCGATTTGCCTTTCATCAGCTGGGCCTGCAGGCCCAGGGCCGAAACATAAACTTCGAACTGCTGTTTGAACAGCCACCAGTTCTCATCTATGTAACTGGACATCTGAAGTTGGTGGGAGGGCCCCTCAGTCCGTACATCTTCAGCTTCAGCATTTTCTTGTGCGTTTGGTTGCCTCGGGCTGCAGTTCACCAGACCGGCCTTCCAGCCAAATTCCTAACGTTGTCACTGCCGCCGCTATCTTTAAATCTTCAGGACTCGTGGTACCATGTTATGTTTGGTCATCTTTCCTTATGAAGGAACCCACCAAACACCTCGACTTGTCCAAACCAGGATCTTTATTAAGTCTCGTGTGGTGAGGTAATAATCTGTTACAGGCCACATTATCATGGAGTCTCCTTATTACTCCTTTGGAACAACATCCAGCACCGACTATCCACTTGTATGTCTTATGATACTCTCAGTGGGTTTTAATGACCCATTTGCATCTGTTTAGCAGGCCCGGCATCCTTTGCTCCGGCCTCTTGTGATTCTTTGCTCCCAACGGCCAGGAATCACATGTGTGTGGATCATTTGTGGTCTCAGCAATTGTGAACCTGACATGGTGGACCACCTGGTGGGCTAGCCTTGACCCACTGAAAGGGCCAGCAAGCCAAGGCCCGTTGGTGGAGACTATCTGAGTCCATTCAAGGGCCACCCCACCCCAAGAATGCATTCTCTACCTGATTCCTCCATGCCCTCCCCCCACGATCCCTGGAATAGCGGGACCCCTGCAATAGGGGGACCCCCCGCAGGGACATCCTGCCTAGAGGAACCATCTCCATAGACCTCCATACTCAAAAGAGAGGTAAGTACAGCTAAATCACATGCTTGACTGATTGGAATGCACTTAACGCTTGGAATGCACATACATCTCTGATGTGGTCAATGTTTACAAACAGTCGGGTTTCACCACTTAGGCCACTGAAGTGTGAAGGGATATGAATGGATCAAAGCTACAGATGGTTTTTATGAGCTGTCAATCACAGACCACTACCTGAAAGCTATGAATCGCTTGCAGACAATGGATATGTGGCAACAAGATGCAGGCACAGCAGCTCTCCTTCGAAGAATTGACACATGGAGCTGCAAGGCAAGCATTACAGCCTGATCGCAGGATTCCCTGGGAATTTCCCATATTCCATGGCATGCATAAATTTGCCTGCCATGGAACACTAAATTTACACTGAACACTCCTTTACAATCACAGGGAGATCATAAAACTGTTGAAATTTGGCTCCGACTGGAGAACATAAGGCAAAACTTTCCTTTTGCTGGACTTAAATGCTTATGCCGAGACTGAATCGCAAGTGTTCTATGGCATCGAAAGCTGCATCGTTCTGGGAGCAGTTCAGGACAGGTTAATGGGCTAGCACGGACACCATGTGGAACTAGAACAAAGAACAATACAGCACAGGACCAGGCCCTCCAAGCCTGCGCTGATCACGTGTCCTATCTAGACTAACCGCCTGTACCCTTCTGTACCCCGTCTGTTCATGTGCCTATCCAGATAAGTCTTAAAGGTTGCTAACATATCTGCCTCAACCACCTCACTTGACAGTGCATTCCAGGTCACCACCACCCTCAGTGTAAAACACTTGCCATGCACATCTCCACTGAACCTGCACCCCCTCATCTTGAACTTGTGCTCCCTTGTAATTTTCAATTCCGCCCTGAGAAAAAGCCTCCAACTCCGCCCTATCTATACCCCTAATAATTTTATAAACTTCCATCAGGTCGCCCCTCAGCCTCCGTCTCTCAAGGGAGAACAATCCCAGTTTATTCAATCTCTCCTCACAGCTAATACCTTACATACCAGGCAACATCCTGGTAAACCTTTTCTATACTTTGTCCAAAGTCTCCACGTCCTTCTGGTAGTGCGGTGACCAAAATTGGACACAATGCTCCAAATGTGGCCTAACCAGCATTCTATATAATTGTAACATAATTTTCGAGCTTTTATCCTACGAAGGCAAGCATGCCATATTCTTTCTTTACCACCATTTCCACCTGTGCTGCCACTTTTAAGGATCTGTGGACCTGCACACCCAGATCTCCCTGTGTCTCTTCTCCTGATGGTTCTGCCATTTATTTTATAGTGCCCACCTGAATTTGATCCACCAAAAGCATCACCTCGCATTTGTTCGGGTTAAATTCCATCTGCCATTTCTCTGCCCAATTTTATACATCACAAAGAGCAGAGGTCCCAGTACTGATTCCTGCGGAACACCACTAGTCCCAGACCTCCATTCAGAAAAACACCCTTCCACTGCTACCCTCTGTCTTCTATGGCCAAGACAATTCTGAATCCATCCAGCTAGTTGACCCCTGACCCCATGTGATTTAATCCTTTTGCACCAGTCTGCGATGAGGGACCTTATCAAATGCTTAACTAAAGTCCATGTAGACAACATCCACAGCCCTTCCCTCATCAATCATTTTTGTCACCTCCACAAAAAACTCAATTAAATTAGTGAGACATGACCTCCCTCGGACAAAACTATGCTGTCTGTCGCTAATTAGACCATTCATTTCCAAAGATGCATAGATCCTATCTCTGAGAATCTTTTCCAACAATTTCACTATCACTGACGTCAAGCTAACTGGCCTATAATTACCCAGGTTATCCTTGCAAAACTTTTTAAATAACGGTACAACATTGGCTATCCTCCAATCATTTGGTATCTCACCTGTGGCTAACGAGGACACAAAGATTTCTGTTAGAGGTGCAGCAATTTCATCTCTTGTCTCCCTCAGCAATGTGGGAGAGATGCCTTCTGGCCCTGGGGACTTGTCTACCTTAATGTTTTTTAACACACCTAACACTTCCTCCCTCGTAATAACAACCTGTTCTAAAGTGTTTACACATCCCTCTGAGACACCACCAATCAACGTGTCCCTCTCCTTTTTGAATACCAATACAAAGTACTCACTAAGGATCTCACCTACTTCCTTTGGTTCAAACATAATTTCCCTAATTTGTCCTTGAGTGGACCAACTCTTTATCGAGCTATCCTCTTGTCCCTAATATACGTATAAAATGTCTTGGGATTCCCCTTAATCCTGTCTGCCAAGGACATTTTGTGACCCTTTTCTGCCCTCCTAACTCCCTTTTGAGCTGTTTTCTACTTTCCTTGTATTCCTCAAGTGCTTCATCTGTTTTTAGTTGCCTGTACCTCACGTATGCATCTTTTTCTTTTTGACAAGATTCGCAATTTCCCTGGTTATCCATGGTTCCCGAATCCTGCCTTTCCTGTCCTTCCTTTTTACCGGCACATGCCTGTCCTGCATTCCCATCAACTGCTCCTTAAAAGACTCCCACATGCCAAATGTGGATTTACCCTCAAACAGCTTCTCCCAAACAACAACCTCCAAATCCTGCCTAATTTGGTTGCCTTCCTTCAATTTAGCACCTTAACCCTCGGACAACATTCGTCCTTTTCCATGAGTATCCGATAGCTTACGGAATTGTGGTCACTGTTCGCCACATGTTCCCCCACTGCAACTTTGATGACCTGGCTGGGCTCAATACCTAGTACTAGGTCCAGTCTAGCCCCCTCTAATCTAGTTGGACTATCCACATATTGTTCAAAAAACCTCCTTGGACACACTTAACAAATTCCTCACCATTGGGACCCCTAGCCCTAAGGGTTTTCCAGTCAATATGAGGAAGTCTCCCACTACAACAACCTTATTATTTATACATCTATCCAGAATCTGCCTACAAATCTGTACTTCAACTTCCCGTGGGCTGTTGTGAGGCCTGTAGTACATCCCCATCATAGTGACTGCCCCCTTCCTATTTCTGAGTTCTACCCACAGTGTCTTGTTACTTGATTCTTCCATGGTGTCCTCCCTCTGTGCAGCTGCAATATATTCTCTAACCATCATTGCAACAGGCCCACCTCTTTTACCTTCCTCCCTGTCTCACCTAAAACACCACTGGGGGGGGGGGGGGGGCGCGAATCCCGCCCCGATGCCGTCTGCCGTATTCTCCAACGCCGTTTTTAGGGCGGGGCGGGATTTGCACCATGCCAGTCGGGGGCCATTGACAGCGCCCCCCCCCCCCCCCCCCCCCCAGCAATTCTCCGGGCCCTGATGGGCCGAACGGCCGCCCATTTTTGCCCGGCCACCCCGGCTCCACAGCCCACTTCCTGGCTGCTCCCTGCTATTCTCCCAGGCCCTGGCAGACACCTCCTGGCCAGAGGCACAACTGTCAGCAAACTATAGCAATGTGGACACTTTTCGTACTCTCTCTCTCCATCAGCCGCCACAGTGCCCGGTTCCCAATTTCAATATCACAAGTGAACCTCGTCAGGATTCTGCCTGGCAGAGGTAGAACATTGCAGGAGGCCCGGAAAATGCTGGACCGGGCCCGTTAATGATATGCCAACGGCCTTTACTGTGCATAGAACATAGAACATAGAAAAATACAGCACAGAACAGGCCCTTCGGCCCACGATGTTGTGCCAAACTTTTGTCCTAGATTAAGAACAAATTAATCTACACCCCCTCATTCTACCGTAATCCATGTACCTATCCAATAGCCGCTTGAAGGTCCCTAATGTTTCCGTCTCAACTACTTCCACAGGCAGTGCATTCCATGCCCCCACTACTCTCTGGACCTACCTCTGACATTCCCCCTATATCTTCCAACATTCACCTTAAATTTATGTCCCCTTTTATTGGATTGGATTGGATTTGTTTATTGTCACGTGTACCGAGGTACAGTGAAAAGTATTTTTCTGCAAGCAGCTCAACAGATCATTCAGTACATGGGAAGAAAAGGGAATTGAACAGAATTCAAGAAAATACATGAGAATCCATAATAGGGCAACACAATATATACAATGTACTACATAAGCATTGGCATCGGATGAAGCAGACATGGGTGTAGTGTTAATGAGGACAGTCCATAAGAGGGTTCATTTAGGAGTCTGGTGACAGTGGGGAAGAAGCTGTTTTTGAGTCTGTTCGTCCGTGTTCTCAGACTTCTGAATCTCCTGCCCGATGGAAGAAGTTGGAAAAGTGAGTAAGCCGGGTGGGAGAGATCCTTGATTATGCTGCCTGCTTTCCCCCAGCAGCGGGAGGTGTAGATGGAATCAATGGATGGGAGGCAGGTTCGTGTGATGGACTGGGCGGTATTCACGACTCTCTGAAGTTCCTTGCGGTCCTGGGCCGAGCAGTTGCCATACCAGGCTGTGATGCAGCCCGAGAGGATGCTCTCTATAGTGCATCTGTAAAAGTTGGTAAGGGTTAATGTGGACATGCCAAATTTCCTTAGTTTCCTGAGGAAGTAAAGGCGCTGTTGTGCTTTCTTGGCGATAGCGTCGACATGAGTGGACCAGGATAGATTTTTGGTGATGTGCACCCCTAGGAATTTGAAACTGCTCACCATCTCTACCTCGGCTCTGTTGATGCTGACAGGGGTGTGTACAGTACTTTGCTTCCTGAAGTCGATGACCAGCTCTTTAGTTTTGCTGGCATTAAGGGAGAGATTGTTGTCGTTGCACCACTCCACTAGATTCTCTATCTCCCTCCTGTATTCGGACTCGTCGTTATTCGAGATCCGGCCCACTATGGTCGTATCGTCAGCAAACTTGTAGATGGAGTTGGTAACAAGTTTTGCCATGCAGTCGTGTGTGTACAGGGAGTAGAGTAGGGGGCTAAGTACGCAGCCTTGCGGGGCACCGGTGTTGAGGACTATTGTGGAGGAGGTGTTGGTGTTCATTCTTACTGACTGTGGTCTGTTGGTCAGAAAGTCAAGGATCCAGTTGCAGAGTGGAGAGCCAAGTCCTAGGTTTTGGAGCTTTGATATGAGCTTGGCTGGGATTATGGTGTTGAAGGCGGAGCTCTAGTCAATAAATAGGAGTCTGATGTAGGAGTCCTTGTTTTCGAGATGCTCTAGGGATGAGTGTAGGGCCAGGGAAATGGCGTCTGATGTGGACTGGTTGCGACGGTATGCGAATTGAAGTGGGTCAAGGCGTTCCGGGAGTATGGAGGTGATGCGCTTCATGATCAGCCTCTCGAAGCACTTCATTACAACTGACGTCAGGGCCACCGGGCGGTAGTCATTGAGGCACATTGCCTGGTTCTTCTTTGGTACCGGTATGATGGTGGTCTTCTTGAAGCAGCTTGTAATGGTTTGTTCCACCCGAAGAAAAAGTCGCTGACTGTCTATTCCCCTGATCATCTTATAAACCTCTATATCAAGTCATCCCTCATCCTTCTCTGTTCTAATGAGAAAAGGCCTAGCACCCTCAACCTTTCCTCGTAAGACCTATTCTCCATTCCAGGCAACATCCTGGTAAATCTCCTTTGCACCTTTTTCAAAGCTTCCACATCCTTCCTAAAATGAGGCGACCAGAACTGCACACAGTACTCCAAAAGTGGCCTTACCAAAGTTTTGTACAGCTGCATCATCTTTTAAATTCAATCCCTCTGCTAATGAACGTTGGCACACCATAGGCCTTCTTCACAGCTCTAGCCACTTGAGTGGCAACTTTCAAAGATCTATGAACATAGACCCCAAGATCTCTCTGCTCCTCCACATTGCTAAGAACCCTACCGTTAACCCTGTATTCCACCTTCATATTTGTCCTTCCAAAATGGACAACCTCATACTTTTCAGGGTTAAACTTCCATCTGCCACTTCTCAGCCCAGCTCTGCATCCTATCTATGTCTCTTTGCAGCCGAAAACAGCCCTCCTCACTATCCAGAACTCCACCAATCTTCGTATCGTCTGCAAATTTACTGACCCACCCTTCCCCTCCCTTCATCCAAGTCATTAATGAAAATCACAAACAGCAGAGGACCCAGAACTGATCCCTGCAGACTGCCACTGGTAACTGGGCTCCAGGCTGAATATTTTCCATCCACCACCACTCTCTGACTTCTATCGGTTAGCTAGTTCTTATCCAACTGGCCAAATTTTCCACTATCCCATGCCTCCTTACTTTCTGCATAAGTCTACCATGGGGAACCTTATCAAATGCCTTACTAAAATCCATGGACACGACATCCACTGTTTTACCTTCATCCACGTGCTTGGTGACCTCCTCAAAGAATTCAATAAGACTTGTGAGGCAAGACCTACCCCTAAAAAATCCGTGTTGACTATCCCTAATCAAGCAGTGTCTTTCCAGATGTTCAGAAATACTATCTCTCAGTCCCCTTTCCATTACTTTGCCTACCACTGAAGTAAGACTAACTGGCCTGTAATTTCCAGGGTTATCACTATTCCCTTTTTTGAACAGGGGCAGGACATTCGCCATTTTCCAATCCCCTGGTACCACCCCTGTTGACAGTGAGGACGAATAGATCATTGCCAACGGTTGTGCAATTTAATCTCCTGCTTCCCATAGAATCCTTGGATATATCCCGTCAGGCCCGGGGGACTTGTCTATCCTCAAGTTTTTCAAAATGCCCAACACATCTTCCTTCCTAACAAGTATCAACTCGATTTGCATGCCCACATTAGCGTAAGATGTGGAACGCATTCATGCCGTCATCGAGGCACTGGAGCATGGCATTCCGTTGTGTGCGTTGCGCTGTCTTGGATTTCCAGCTGAAGTGCAATTCTCCGCCCAATCACGTTTTGCGATTCCGACATTGCTGGACAGAGAACCCCACACATGGGGCAAAATCACATTCGTCGATCTGCTGGTGAATCCCCATTTCTGCTGAAATCAGGGGCGGCGCCACTTTTGCGATGCTCTGCCCTCTCAAAGATGGCGTACTCAGGGAATATGGCGCACGCTGTATGGACGGCCGCAGAACGTCACCTGAGGCCCTCCCACAATGCTCCGTCCCTGATAGGCCGAGTTCCTGACGGCGCAGAACACTTATGTTTTTTTTGTGGACCCCGCATAGCTGCTACGGACTGCGTCCAGCACCTCCACAGTCGGGTGGGGTGGGGGGTGGGTGGACCCGTTCTGCTGGCAGGGAGGGCTACGGCGGTGGCTGAGGGAATTGATGGAGGGTGGTCCAGGGGGGTTACTGAGGGACATTATTTGGCAGGCCAGGTCCACGCATGGCTGGTGCCATGTTGCACGGAGCGGCCACGGAGGCTTCCGCTGCGTGACTGCTAACCCCCCACTGAACGGAGGATCGGTGCAGCTGTTGTCCCATTTTTTCTGGTGTAAAACACCACTGTTCCCACGCCGTCATCAGCACTTTGTCTGCAAATCGGAGAATCTAGCCCATAGTCTCCGGAACAGAGAATCCCGCCTCATGTCTTTACACCAACATTTAGCAGCAGAATGTGCTGGCTTTGCACATCGATAATCTACCAATCTCGTGATTCTTGGATGTTGATGTAGCAACCATTTTGTGTACTCGAGTACACTAACTCAATTGCTGAGCTTGCTTTGCAGTCAGCTCCATAGAAACAGTAATTTCCATAGCCTTCTGCAGGGTAAGATTGCCCTGTTAGTAAATGTTTCAGTTTAGCTTCACTGCGTAGATCACAAACCAATCTGTCCCAAACAATGTCATTCAGAAAATCTCCAAACTCTCAATATTCCGCAAGACTTTTAATTAAGCACTGCCATGAATTGCACGGTTCACTCTTCTTGGTTTCTTTTGTGGAATCTAAAGTGCTCTGAAATCACCAAGGGTTTCAGCGAAAAATGTGCTTGCAAAATAGCTACAATCTGCTTGTATATCTTAATGCTTGGTTTCTCAGGTTGCACTAACTATGGAGGACATTAAATGTTTTCCCCCCAATCACGATCAGGAAAATGGGCACCATAATATCTTCAGCTTTTTTGGGCCTGCACAAAATAGTCAAGGTGCTCAGTATAAGAGCTCCACCTCTCCACATGTTCATTAAAGGGTCACACGACACTGAAAACTCCAGCCATTTTTCTACTAGTGGAGGTTTCTCATGAGCACACTTCCCAACCGCGTTTTCAGCAGTTTCCTTGATTCATCATGCTTAAGGCAATAACCCTAGCTTCAGCCTCTTATTTATCACAGGCAGCTATTTAATCTGTCCTGCAGGCAGGTTATTGTTACCCACGTCAGGTGAAAAGTTTTCCTCTCTTAACATTTCTTGTTCCCAGGTGGCTAGCCAGCGTGCCAGTGTACGTTCGTAGTCCTCAGTTTTTACGTAGTGTTTTGGAGGTGTGATACTAGGGAGCATGGAGGTTTAAAACAAAGAGCTTTATTAATAGTGTGTGATCTCTTAGATGGCTCTTCTCTCTCTGTTTCCCGTGCTAGAATTTATGATGACACTTCCGATGAATACATCAATGCAATAAAGCTTCACTAGAGCTAATAAGAATTAATGCAAATACATAACCATAGTGGTATGAGGTCGGAAGGTTGTTGAATTGAAATGTGACACCAAGGATGTGAATGTTTTTGTTCAATCTCAGACAGTTGCCAGGAAGCAGGTTGAATCCGATGACTAGTTGGTGTCAGGGACTGAAAACATTGCCTTTGTTCTTCCCAATATTTAGTCAGAAGAAGTATCTCCTCATTCAGCACTAGATATACGACAAGCAGTCTGACGGTTTAAAGATAGGGGCGTGGGTTGAGAGAGGTGATGCCGAGAGAGCTGGGTGCCACCTATGTACATGTGGCAATGGACACTTTGTTTTCGCACCAGTGTGAGCTATTGTAAACTCACTCTGGGAGATGTCAATAAGTTAATTACAGTTACTGGGAGGGTAAAATATGCTCAACACTAAATGATGTTTGCTATTTGTCCAACCAAAAGTGTCATTGACAGGAGCGTCTCAGAGAAACTGTGAGGAATATCCTGCACCAGCCTCCCCGAACAGGCGCCGGAATGTGGCGACTAGGGGCTTTTCACAGTAACTTAATTTGAAGCCTACTTGTGACAATAAGCGATTTTCATTTCCATTTGGGGATCGGGGTCATTATAGAGCACAGATGTATTCACTCTCATCCTGTTCTGGGCTCTTACCATTCCAGTCGTTCAAATGTCACTTCACCCTGGAAGCCTGCAATTCTTGCAGCTGATCGCCATGGAGATTCCACGGCTGCCAGGTAACCATCCAATTATTTTGTTCACATTTTCCATATAAAATCTCTGCTAAAGCTTTATGTCAAAGCAGTGAAGAAGAGAATCATCAAATGATGCAGCCCATCAGGCCTGATCCAGCTCTTTAGTTGAACTATCCAATTATTCCCAGTTCCTGCTGCTCATTCTCCATAACCTGCACATCTCCCCCTTCCACTATATATTAAATTAGAAAAAGAGAACCAAATAAGGAGCAGGAAAGTAAAGAAAGAAGAGGAGCTAGAATAGAACAAGAATGAGAGAAAGAAACCGGTAAATAGGACACTGAGACAGAAGAATTACAAAAGAGAAAGGAGAGAGACACAATAGAGAGGCGGGGTGGGAAAGAGTTAAAGAGATTGAAAAAGAAATGGCTATTAAAGAGTGATTGGTATGATAATGTGGGAACAGTATAGTTAATATTCTATGTGTTAAACACTGCGAGTTACAGCTTGTCCCTGATTTCTGACAATTTCTGTGTCCTTTGTCAGAATGCTCAGAAACAGAAAATTGCCCAAACAAGCTTAAGTAACATGTTCGGTTAAATAATTTTGCCAATCGCAAACTCAAGCATCACAATTATTCCTTGTAAAAGAAAAGGTTAATACACCTGTGAAGGCAGACTTGGTCAAATCTGATTGAATTGAATCATACTTCGCTCTCCCCCACCCTTCCCATTCCCTCTCCTCAGGGAGGCCCTCATCCTTGCCCGCTTCACATAGGACTCGGCCTCATCAGTCATCCCCCCACTCCCCAACGACTCCTGTACCTCTCCCCCCACCCATGCCCCAGCCCCCATTTCCCATGCTTACAGAGTTTGTGTAACATCACACCAGGGTGATGGAACTGTGTTGGCGCTGTCAATGGGTCACTGTCGAGGGCAGCGGGTTATGATGACCAGCAGAGAGCTGAGCGCTGGTGTTCCAGTGTATGCCATAATCCGACCACTTCCTGTCTGCTGAGTGCTAGTTCACACCCATCACCTACACAAGGTGTGCCTGGGGTGGGGGCAGGAGGCTTCGGGGCGGGGCGGTGGTGGAAGAGGCATCCAGGACCTACTTGTCCAAGGAACTGGAGAATGGGATTGCCATTCTGCCCGCATTGCAGAAGAAGGTGGCAGAGGCATCATGGTGTTCTAGGTCAATGTTTTTTATTAGTGAATATAAGTGCCCCACCTACCCCAGTCCCCCAACGGTGCCGCCCCATCTCCCCACCCCTATCGACCTCTCCCCCCACACCTTGCCCCCCACCTGGTGCACCCATCCCCCTACCCAACCCCCTCCCCCCCCCAGTGGCCTATCAGTGATCCGTATCTGCTTAGCCTTCCGTGCTGTACCACAACTTTGAGGTGTGTCCCAAGGGTGCACATCAGAGGTGTAGGCAGCCTGCTGCCTACTGTGTCCCGTGTCCTTCAGTGCCTTTGATGGGACCCTGAGGCCAGAGGGCCCCGGCGCACTCACCAGCGGCACATGCCCCGGTTTTGACTCTGAGAAGCACCATTGTCAGGGGGTTAGGGGAGATTGGGGTGCTGCTGATTGCCGCCGCCACCACTCCATATCGTGGCTCCAGGTTGGCACCCGTCACCCACTCCTCCCGGTCGGTGCCCACGGTATGGAGGGGCACCTGAATCGAATCCCTGCTGCCCCTGCGTCATCTGGTTATGTCAACCCTGGCGGCTCCCCAGTGTCTGCACCATGGTGTTGCACCCTCGTGAATGCTCCTCAGTGACTGGGACCTGTGCTGGAGTGTCCCTACAATGGCCACCTGAGACTGGGTCACATTCTCCAGCAGCTGGCACATGCTCTGGAGCACATCGGCTATGTCCACCTGACACTGGGACATGCGCCGCGACGCCTTGTCAAGGTCCACTTGATTCTGGGTAATATCCCCCGGCGACTGGGACATGCTCAGCCAGGGCTGTCATTGACTTAGCTACATCTTGGACATCCCCAACCATGCTGCCAACCTCGTGCACCAGGCTCTCCACTGCGGTCGCAGTGTTAGCCTCAGTGCCAAGCATTGCCGGCATGATCTCCTGCTTCCTTAGCCTCTTGAACTCCTCCAATAGGCTATGGACCTCCTGGAGTGTCACTGACATCCCCCTCTGAATATCCCGTCCATACCCTAGCATCTGCAGCAGCTCGGGGTTAGCCTCGTCAGTATCTGACTGGGATCCAGCTAGAACCTGGGATCTATCAGACCTCCGACTGCTGTCTTGCCTGGGTGTTCCAGCTTCCACCTGATATGCATCAGCAGCTGTGCGGTGCTCACCAGAATGTGTCCCAGAAGCTTGTCTACTACATTCTCCCACTAAGTGTGTGTCTCTGCGCGAGTGGAGGGTGGGGGTATTAGCTGTGACGGGGATAAGGTTGTGTCCTTGGAACTCTCTTAAGAGGTATTCTCATGTGATGCTGGGGGGGCACCACCCCGGACGGGCCGACAGCATCCGATGCGAATCCTGCAGGAAGATGGACCTGGGGTCAGTGGAAGGGATGGGTCAGTCTGAATCAATCACAACTCATGTGTGACAGGTCACCTGGGTGGGGCTGTTTGATCCTCACCTCTGCTCTGCGCTCTGACTTCCGCGGTGGTGATGGATCTGTCCTCGGCCACTCCTATAACTTCCAGCACCCGTTCCTCATAAGGTGTGAGGACTCATATGTTCAGCACCCCAGCATCTGTCTGGGCCCTCTCCCTCCCGTTCTAGGCCTGTTTCTCCTACAGGGACAGAGTGGAGGCATAGTGGAGCTGCACACATCTTTGATCGGGGGAGGCAGGGGTGTTCATGGAGGGTTGGGGTCTTGATGGGGGAGGGATGGGCATAAGGGGGGGGATGGGTAGGAAAGGTGGGATGCGGAATATGGGGGGGATGGGAGCAGGGCCGTATGAGGGGAGCAGATAGTATGGAGTGTTGGGAGTATGGGGCGGCGTCGGCAGCACTGCTGGCCATAGGTGGGCCGGGGCATGGAACGGAGCTAGGCGGGGTCAGTACAAGGTGTATTCCGGTGGGGGGTGGGGGGGGGGGGGTGGGTAGGGTCAAGGTGTTTGGTGCGAACCCACTCGTGCTGTTTGGTTGAGGTCTTCCTCACCCTCCCCAAGCTTACGGCTGCTGCCACTTGGTCCCACGCGGCACTGGCACTTCAGGACCCTGGGGGGACAGACCTCGTGTCTGGCCTCCACCGCATCCAGCAGTCGTCCAACATCGGCATCACTAAAGCATGCGGCTCGTCTCCGTGGAGGCATGGATGCGAGTTGAGGGGTTGACTGTGCAAGAGTGGTTTAAGTGCTGCTGTCACATGTTAGCAGGGCTGGCGAGCGTGGTTCCAGGTGAATCAGCCGGCGAACCATGATTTGCGGCTGAATCCTGTGGGCCAATAAACATTTTATAGCAGTGATGGCCTCGCCGTGCTGAGCGTTGGGGAGCTCATGGCATTTACCACTTGCTACCACGCTTCGAAATGTTTTGGCAAAATGTCGCCCATTGTAAATTCTGACCCTGAAGAGACAGAGAGGAGTGAAGGAGAGACAGAGAGGGGGAGTGAGAGAGAGTGGGAGGGAGAGACAGAGAGAGGGGGAGAGGGGTGAGGGAGACAGAGGTGACGGAGAGACAGATAGGGGAGGGAGGGACAGAGAGAGGGGGAGGGAGAAAGACAGAAGAGAGGAAGGGAGAGATGAAACAAAGTGAGAAGGAGACGGAGAAAGGGGGGAGGCGGTATGGAGAGGGGGAGAGGGAGACAGAGAGTGGAGGGAAAAGACAAATAGAGAGACAGAGGGGGTGAGACAGAGAGGGAGAGACAGAGAGGGGGAGGGAAAGATGGAGAGAGTGGCAGAGGGAATGGGATGGAGAGAGACAGAGGGGGAGAGAGACAGAGGAGGAGAGAGAGACAGAGAAAGATAGAGGGAGGTAGACAGAGGGAGGGAGAAAGGCAAAGAGGGTGATGATGAGACAGAGAGTGGTGAGGGAGAGAGAGAGGGGTGAGGGAGAGAAAGAGAGGGGTGAGGGTGAGATAGAGACAGAGGGTGATGGGAGAGACAGAGGGGGAGGAGAGATAGAGAGGGGTGAGGAAGAGACAGAGGGGGAGGGAGAGACAGGGAGAGGGAGAGTGCCATACCATCAATAATACACGACAAGTGATAAACGTAACTGAGGCTTTACTACACTAAACAGCAAGCCTCCTGCCTCTGGACCCAAACTGGGTCCGGAGATGTAGACTTGCCACTTTTATACAGAAGCCTGAGGGGTCGAGCCACAGGTGGAGCCAGCCTGGACAAGCCCAGGCATGTACAATAAAGCACACTGAATATAATACAATAACGTGGTTGACCACATTCACCCCCTGTTTAAAAAAGAATCCAGAGGGGCTGAAGTGGTCTTAATGTTCAAGTCTGTCGGGGGCCTTGACCTTCCGCTGTGAACGCCTCAGTACCGGCTGTGGTGTGGGCGCCGGCGTCGAGGTCTGCGCGTCCGGGAGCGTGTTGACTTCTTCTTCACCCAGATGTTGAGTCGGCGAAGGTGGGCGCGTGTATGGGTGGAGGTGGTGGTTGTCGCCGGTGGGCCTGCGGGAGTCAGTTCGTGAGGGAGGTGGGGAAAGACTGTGTTTGGTGGGGGGTGGTGGTGATGGTCGCCGAGGAGCCTGCATTAGACAAATCCCGAAGTGAGACCGTGTCCTGCCGCTTGTCCTGGTGTGTCACGTAGGCATATTGGGGTTTGCATGGAGCACCAGGACCTTCTCGACGAGGGGGTCGGTTTTATTGCTCCTTGCATGCTTTGCGGAGAAGGACGGGCCCTGGGACTGTCTGCCAGGATGGAAGCGAGATCCCGGAGGTGGACTTCCTGGGAAAGGCAACGATACGTTCATGAGGAGTCTCGTTAGTGGCCGTATAGGAGCAACCGGATGGAGTGGAGCGCATCGGGGAGGACCTCCTGCCAGCGGGAGACTGGGAGACCTTTCGACCGTAGGGCCAGGAGGATGGCCTTCCAGACCATCGCGTTCTCCCTCTCCACCTGTCTGTTTCCCCAGGGGTTATAGCTGGTCATCCTGCTGGAGGCGATGCCTCTGCTGACCAGGAACTGACGCAACTCGTCGCTCATAAAGGAGGAGCCCCAATCACTGTGGATGTAGGCGACGACCCCGAACACGGTGAAAAGACTGTGCAGGGCCATGGTAACGGAGGCAGAGGTTATGTCACAGCAGGAGATGGCAAAAGGGAATCTGGAGTACTCGTCAACGATGTTGAGGAAGTACACGTTATGGTCAGTGTAGGGGAGGGGCCCTTTTACGTCCATGCTGAGGCGTTCAAAGGGGCGGGAGGCCTTTACCAGATGTGCTCTGTCTGGCCGATAGAAGTGCGGTTTGCACCCCACACAGACCTGGCAGTCCCCGGTCACGGACCTGACCTCCTCGATGGAGTAGGGTAGGTTGCGAGCCTTGATGAAGTGGAAAAACCAGGTGACCCCGGCTGACAGAGGCCGTTGTGTAGGGCCCTGAGTCGGTCTACTTGGGCGCTGGCATCTGGGGGCTCATTGAGTTACCCGGGTCGATACAAGATGTCATAGCTGTAGGTGGAGAGCTCGATCCGCCACCTCAGGATCTTGTCGTTCTTGATCTTGCCCCATTGTGTGTTATTAAACATGAAGGCAACCGACCGTTGGTCAGTGAGGTGAGTGAATCGCCTGCCAGCCAGGTAATGCCTCCAATGTCTCACAGCTTCTACGATGGTTTGGGCTTCCATTTCGACGGAGGCATGGAGGGTACGGGAGAAGAAAGCCACGGGCTTGCTTGCCTGGTTGAGTGTAGCAGCCAGCGTAAAGTCCGATGCATCGCTCTCCACTTGAAAAGGGATAGACTCGTCCACAGCGTGCATCGCGGCTTTGGCAATGTCGGTTTTGATGTGATTGAAGGCCAGTCGGGCCTCAGCCGTCAGGGGAAAAAAGGTGGATTTGATCAGTGTACGGGCCTTGTCCGCATAATTGGGGACCCATTGGGCATAGTAAGAGAAGATCCCCAGGCATCTCTTCAGGGCCTTGGGGCAGTGGGGGAGGGGGAGTTCCATGAGGTCGGGGTCGGGCCCGAAGACTCCATGTTCCACGACGTAGCCGAGGATAGCCAGGCGGGTTGTGCGGAAGACACATTTCTCTCTATTATAAGTTAGGTTCAGGAGTTTTGCGGTGTGGAGGAAGCGCCGGAGGTTCTCGTCATGGTCCTGCTGGTCACGGCCGCAGATCGTGACGTTGTCTAGGTACGGGAACGTGGCCCGCAGCCCGTACTGGTCAACCATTCGGTCCATTTCCGTTTGGAAGACCGAGATCCCGTTGGTGACGCCGAAGGGAACCCTGAGGAAGTCATAGAGGTGGCCATCTGCCTGAAAGGCAGTGTATTGGCGGTCCAGGCGGATAGGGAGCTGGTGGTACTCAGACTTCAAGTCAACTGTAGAGAAGACTCGATACTGCGCAATCTGATTGACCATGTCAGATAGGCGAGGGAAGGGGTATGCATCGAGCTGTGTGTACAGGTTGATGGTCTGACTGTAGTCGATGACCATCCGGTGCTTTTCCTCAGCCTTAACGACCACCACTTGGGCTCTCCAGGGGCTGGTACTAGCCTCAATGATCTCCTCTCGTAGGAGTAGCTGGACCTCCGACCTGATAAAGGCCTTGTCCCGGGCACTGTATCGTCTGCTCCTAGTGGCGATGGGCTTACAGAAGAGCGAGAGTGGAGCGACCTTAAGTGTCGCGAGGCTACAGACGGTGAGTGGGGGCAGGGGTCCACTGAACTTTAAGATAAGGCTTTGGAGGTGGCACTGGAAGTCGAGCCCCAGTAATAGGGCAGTGTAGAGATGGGGCAGGACGAAGAGCTTAAGGTTTGTGTACTCTACGTCTTGTACCGAAAGGGGCACGACACAGTAACTCCGGATTTCTATGGAATGTGATCCGGAAGCCAGGGAGATTTTCTGGTGTTGCACGTTTTACTTGAGTGTAATACGCGTTTATTACATAGAACAGTACAGCACAGAACAGGCCCTTCAGCCCTCGATGTTGTGCCGAGCAATGATCACCCTACTTAAACCCACGTAACCCCTATACCCGTAACCCAACAATCCCCCCCATTAACCTTACACTACGGGCAATTTAGCATGGCCAATCCACCTAACCTGCACATCTTTGGACTGTGGGAGGAAACCGGAGCACCCGGAGGAAACCCACGCACACACGGGGAGGACGTGCAGACTCCACACAGACAGTGACCCAGCCGGGAATCGAACCTGGGACCCTGGAGCTGTGAAGCATTGATGTTAACCACCATGCTACCGTGAGGAGGCCCCCTTTCTACCGTGAGGCCCCCTTATTGGAGTGTATTAACACACCTCCATTTAAAGGCCGTGTGCTTAACACTGCTAGGGCTCTGTATGTGTAATTTCAGCTCGGGAGTCGCCAGGTGTCGTATATAAACACCTCACAAATATTGCAAGGTCAGGTTCAAAGTAATAAAACTATACACCGATTAGTAAGTTCCAACGATCAATATTTATTATACAAATATAATAAATACGCATGCACACGCTAAAGACTAATACCTATTTCTACTATTAAACGACTAAATACTTATCTAAGTGGGAACCAGCAAGGTCAGGGGACAAGGCCTTTGTTCCTTTCTTAGCTGCACCTTCTGTTCGTTATTAGACGAGTACTGTATAAGTTCACGTAGCGAGCGTCGTTTTGGGACTTACTGAACGATGGCTGGTGCTCAACGGCTGGTGATGGAAGACAGGATCAATGGCTGGAGTCGGAGTCAGGATACAACAGCAGATCTGGGTCGAAGTCAAAACAGCAGTCCAAGCCGGAGCACAAAAACAGACCAAGCCGGAGCACGAACAGACCAAGCCGGAGCACGAACAGACAGAACCATGTGTGGGGGTCTATCTTTATAGTGGCCCCCAATGTCCGTGCCTTTTCGGGGCGGGCTTTACCTTCCATGCATTGATTGGATCAATTCCCAATCGATGTCTCACTAATCCCCCAATCTGAGGGTCCCTTCTCGATGTGTGGGGCGGTCTCTAGGGTCTTTTGAGATGGATACTTCTGGTGCCGTTTTGTCTGGGCCTCCACTTAAAGTATCTATTCAAAACCAAATGTTGCTATTGTGTGTGCCCAGATCTGGATTGCCTCATTAATATGCAAAGCGTTTTGCTATTAACACCTTTGGTTGAGATCTTCCACCTGGCCAGAAACTAGTTTTGCTGCGTGCAGAATGCTAATCAGTCTTTGCAGACTGCTTGTCTTGGCTAAACTGCTTTTTCCCTGCCGTCTTAGCAGTTCTCCATTTTGTTAGCCCAGTGTCCATCTTAGGTGGCTACATTCCCTCCTTGTGATCCTCACAATTAAAAATATTGTGAAGGATCACCTATGCACGTTGCTTCGAGTGCTTCTGGGTGCCTTCTTTGTGTTCCCTGACCTCGGCAAGTTCCTGAGTGTCTACTCTGTCTTTGACTATGGGAAGAAAATTTTTTACCTGACATCTCTACTTGGCGCTATGTCAAAGGGGACATGCATTACCAAAAACCGGGAACCTCTACCTATCACAACTATCCTTATCTTACTTAAACATTTCATTACAGACTAAACCTCATCCATTCATACCACATCACATAACATTTCCTGACTCGGCAGTCGAGTCCAGGACAATATAATACATGGGTATATTTTATTTTATTCACACAGTGCTTTATTCATCAAGGGGCAAAGGGGATTGATGAAACCGAAAAATAGGGGATCGAACTCCATAGACGGTTGAGGGGCAGGAACGGGAGGCTCTCCTCTTCCACTTCCTCAACCTGAGGGTCTGTATGATTAGGCAGAGGATTGCAATCACTAGCAGTGATTCAATCACATATGACATGGAGTACCATGTCATAAATTTTGTGCACCAGGTCTGAACTTCACTGATCAGAGCTGAGCACGGGGGAGTTGCTGTGAGTGAAACATTTACGGCGGGGGTTGTGGGGGAAACGTGTCTTGCTTTGACATAAACAAATACAACATTTAAGAGCAATAGGTAGGCTTCCATCATCTTCTCTTCGTTCTTTTTCTCTTCCTCCTGTATGGCTGATCCTTGCTGTGAACCCTTTTTCGTCCTTCGAAAGCTATGGGATCAAGCACAGTATCTGTCAATACAGTTTAATATCCGTACTTGTTAGTGTATCTGTCCTCTAATTCCAATTGACCCATTAAAATGACTGGCCAAGTCACACCCTGTGACTCCCCTCTTTTTTTTTTTCAAAAGCGAATTTAATGAACACAATACACCTAACAACTCTCTTCCTGCGAGCCGTCTCGCAGGCTTTGCTCATTTACCATCCGAATGTTCCTGGATGTAAATAGCATGTGGGATGGCGGCCTAAGGGCTGCCTAACGAAAAATGAAAACAAATTTGAAAGAAAAGGTCGAATGGGTTGCGTATGGGCCGCTACGGGTACGATTTGAATGGGATCCCCGGGTAGGGCGTGCTGTGCCATACCCGAGCTTGGCTGACCAAAGTGGGTTCTCAGACAGGGCGGGTCCTCAGTGCCGTTTGTCCACTGCCTGAGTAACCTGGATTAAACGGGCAAGAATGTGTTTACCGTGGATTTGCAGCCTCTATTCGCCGAATAGAGGGGCACCTAAAAACAAGGGAGGAGCCAAGATGCTCCTTTTGAAAATTGAGTTGGGCTTCAGACAATTTAGCTGATAAGGTGAGCTGCTCACCATAGAAAGTTCTCAGAGGTATCTGCGGACAAACTAAAGTGCGTGCGAGGTGGTCACAATATTTTCAGCTGAAAAGATCTGCAATCAAACCCTTAACATATTAACAAGGAAACAAACATAAACTGACAAACAAAAACATACGTGCAGGTTCCATCAGAAAGGAGATCGCTTCCCTCAAGCGGTTCCTATTTTACATCATCTGGACACCTCACTTTTCCTCTGTCTCTGTGAACAGGGTCACAAAGGGGTTGCCGTATCGGGATTCAGACACCGTGTCGTCCTGCTCTCCCGGATCCCACACCCTTGTGTGGATCAGGCATGAAATCTTTGAATTGTGTGACCGGGGGTCACTTTCGTCGTTGCGGACAAGTGGGTACGAATTGTCCCTGTGCCAGAGTGTTGGGTCTAAAAGTGAATGGGTATTGTCGGGGTAGTCGGGGTCGGGTGGTGGGTCTGGGTTTTTAATGTAAGTGACTTCCATGGGGTCACTGGAGTCGGGGTCATAGTCGCTGCAGTGTGGGCTGTAGTGTGGTGTGCTGTGGCTGTCCTCAGAGTCAGTGTCTGTATCGCTGTCTCTGCTGCGGCAGCTTGTGGGCGTTTCGGGGCGTGGTCTGTCGTGGTCAGTGGGCGGAGTCGTGGGCGAGTCCGATGAAGAACTGGTCTGTGAGGGGGATGGTGGAAACGTGTCTCTAGTGGGTGGGGTGAGGTGTTCTGCTGCGTCTAGCAGGACATGGTGTGCATGGTTGGCCTGTGTTCCATATGCCTTTAACTGGTTGATATGGAACCACGTGGTCTTACCATTAGGATATTTTATCCTATAAACTGAGGGGCTAATTTAATCCGAAATTGAATATGGGCCGGAATATTTTGGTGCCAAAAAACTGCTGGGGTTATAGAACATAGAACAGTACAGCACAGAACAGGCCCTTCGGCCCTCGATGTTGTGCCGAACAATGATCACCCTACTTAAACCCACATAACCCGTATACCCATAACCCAACAATCCCCCCATTAACCTTACACTACGGGCAATTTAGCATGGCCAATCCACCTAACCCGCACATCTTTGGACTGTGGGAGGAAACCGGAGCACCCGGAGGAAACCCACGCACACACGGGGAGGACGTGCAGACTCCACACAGACAGTGACCCAGCCGGGAATCGAACCTGGGACCCTGGAGCTGTGAAGCATTGATGCTAACCACCATGCTACCGTGAGGCCCCTATATACAGATAGCATTACCTGTTGCCCAACCTGGAATTCTGTGGGGTGTACGGTCTTGTTAAAGCATGCTGTGCTTTGTCTACGGCGTTTCCCTAGCTGAACTGCGGCTGCGATCTGTGCAGACCTCACAGTCTCAACTAGGTCTTTAACTGTCTTTTTGTGTGTGAGGGCCGTCACTTCGGGGCTAGTCATGTCCAGTCCTAAAAGGAATTCTGTACCTTTCATAGGGCGTCCGGTCATGAGTGTTTGTGGTGTGTATCCTGTGGAAGTTGAAACTGTATTTCTGATGAACATGAGTGCAAATGGGAGCACTGAATCCCATGTGGAGTTGTTTTCTTGTACCATTTTTCTAAGTGTGGATTTTAGGGTCCGATTCATGCGCTCTACAATCCCGCTGGACTGTGGGTGATACGCAATATGAAAGTTTTGTTTTATGCCAAATATTGTCAGGACGTTCTTCATGACCTGTCCTGTGAAGTGCGATCCCTGGTCCGAATCAATGCTACGGGGTAAACCCCATCTCGTGAAGATGTGGTGGGTCAGGATCTTTGCAGCTGTCTTAGCTGTATTCGTTCTTGAGGGGAACGCCTCTACCCATTTGGTAAAGGTATCGATTACCACCAGAACGTATTTATAGCCATTCCTACAAGGGGGCAATGGTCCTATAAAGTCGATCTGGAGGTTTGTCCAGGGGCCATTAACTGGTCGAGTATGCCGAAGCTGTGCCTTTTTAGAATACCTCTCCGGGTTATTCTGGGCGCAAATAAGGCAATTCTCGATGTAGTGACTTACATCTGTCCTTAGGTTAGGCCACCAACAGAGCTGCCTGAGGTGCCTCGTGGTCGTGTCGATTCCTTGGTGTCCATGCCCGTCATGGAACAAAGCAATCATTTGATTCCTGTCCTGCTGCGGGACCACATAAAGCTGATCCTTTATGATCACACCCTCATGTGTGGTCAGTGCGTGTCTAAACTTGTCGTACTGAGGCACAAAGTTGCCTTTAAAAATCTCCCTGAGATCCTCATCAAGTTTCTGTGCTTCAGCTAAATCCCTGATATCGGTCTGTGAGACTTGAACTGCGCTCACAGGGGCGCTAGCTGGTGCGCTAGCTGGGGGTGTCCACAAGTGTCCTCGCCTGGAACCTGCCTTAGCCAGTGCGTCGGCTTTTACATTCCCAGGGGGGGATGACCTATGGTGGCTTCTCACTTTTATGATGCTGAAGGTTCTGTCCCTCGCTTTTTCTAAAATGTGTCGGAGTAAAGGGGCTGATGGAAGGGGTTTCCCGTCTGCGGAGACAAAACCTCGTGTCCTCCACAGGGGTAGAAAATCTGTCAAACTATTACAGACATATAGACTGTCCGAATATATGTCCGCCGGGCTGGGGAAAGAATCGGGGTGGTCCACTATATATGCTATGGCCGCGAGCTCTGCTGCCTGCGCGCCTAAGTGACCTGGCAATTTTAACGCTATTTATTCGAGAGTGCGACCCTGCGCGTCCTCGACATAGATGCCGCATCCCGTGATACGCTCACCTTCTAAAACCGTGGATGAACCGTCCACGTATATCCGTAGTGGTCCACACGTGTCTGTGTGTTGGGGGCTTTGTTTTGGGTTCCCTATCTTCCTGGGGGGTGTCTTCGCTATGAAGGGTCCTGTGTTGTGTAGGGGTGCTACAATTTCACAATCATGGGTCTGTCCTGGGTATTGGAGGTTGTCGGCTAAAAATGTGTGTGTGCGGGTCCGTTTTACTGTAATGTCCCGTCCTTGTAAGAATAGTGTCCACCTAGCTGCCCTAATCTGGCTAACTGAACCGTCCTTCAGTCGACCGTCTAGGAGTAACTGTGTCGGGGTGTGCTCGGTCAAAATGGTGATGGGGTTGAGTCCGGTAATGTACGAGAAGTACTGCACTGCCCAAAAAACTGCAAGGAGGTGCCTCTCGCAGGCTGAAAATCCTTGTTCCACTGGGTCTAAGAGTCGGGAGGCATAAGCCACTGGTCTTAGCTGCTCGTGCCGTTCCTGAAGTAACACGGCCGAGAGGGTCAGATCTGTGCTCGCTACCTCTATTGCATAGGGGGAAAGTTGGTCTGGGACTTGTAGCGCGGGTGCTGCGCTAAGGGCTCTCTTTAACTCTTCCACAGCCTCTGTATGCTGCGGAAGCCATTCCCAGGGGGCTCCTTTCTTAAGGAGGTCTGAGAGTGGGGCTGCTTTTGTCGCGAATCCGTCGATGTGGTTCCGACAATAACCAACCAGCCCTAAGAACGACCGGAGGGCTGAAACATTCTGGGGAAGGGGCAATTTGACAATCGAATCAATTCTTTTGAATTCGATCTCGCGTTTGCCGTGTGTGATGACTGTTCCCAAATACATCACTTTGTTTTCCAAAATCTGGGCCTTTCTTGGGTTAACTTTACATCCAATTGAGGTTAAAAGTTCCAGGAGTTCGGCCAGAAGCGTAATGTGCTCTGCCTTTGTGTCTGTCTGCAGTAGTAGGTCGTCTACATACTGTACCAGACATTCGGGGCGGGAAAATTTTTCTAGACCATTCGCCAGCTGTCGGTGGAAAATGGAGGGGGAATTGTGGAATCCTTGTGGAAGGCATGTCCACGTATACTGCTGTGTTTTGAAAGTGAAGGCAAATTTGTACTGGCACGCCTTTGCCAATGGGATTGACCAGAAGCCATTGCTAATGTCCAATACCGTGAAATATTTGGAGTTGAGTCCCTGTTTGAGCATGGTCTCGGGACTTGTTGCTACCGTGGGGGCTACTGCTGGGGTTACTTTATTGAGTTCCCGATAATCAATGGTCAGACGCCATGATCCGTCGGGCTTTCTCACTGGCCAAATAGGGGCATTATTGGTCGAGGCTACTGTTCTAAGCACACCTTGCTCCAATAAGCTACCTATTACCTTCTCTATTTCTCCCTCTGCTTCTAGGGGAAATCTATATTGTTTCTGTGGTCGGGGGTCAGGTCCGGTAACGTGAATTTGTCCAGTCATTCTGCCACAGTCGTGCCGGTGACTGGCAAATGCTGTCCTGTGTTTGTGTAATACTGCCTTTACTTGTCTGTCCGTGTTTAGTGTAGTCGGGTCAAATGAATAGTCTCCTACTGCGCTAATCCTATTAGCGTAGTCTCCTACTGTGAGGGTAGCGGGTGCTCTGTCCGATCTCGCCATTCGCCAGACACACTGGTTCACTGGATCGAACGACAGGCTATGTGCATTCATGAAATCTATCCCTAGGATGTGTTCTGCTGTCCGGGGAAGATTTACTAGAACAACGGGGTGTTTGGTGGAAATGTTCCCTAGCTGGATTGCTACGGGTGCTGTAATGTGTCCCTGCTGCGAGTGTCCTGTGAAACCGCTAAGTGTGATGGTGGATGTGGTCGGCCACGTGTCTGCCTGTGCCGTGGTTGTGGAATTAATCGTGGTGCGGGACCCTCCTGTGTCCCAAAGTAACTCTATGGGCTTCCCTCTAACCTTCACTGTGACTACCGGTCTTCTGGATTGATCCCAGAGAGTGTCACAGACCCAAGTGGGGGAGCCCGAACACCGTCAGTCCATTCCGTCCACATTGGTCTGTCCTGACTGGATCCCTATACTATGGATTGGTTTGGCTTTATTCCTGTTCAGAGTGCCTGTCTGCTGGCCTCTCTGTGACCTTTGGGGTGCGTTACATTCCTTAGCCCAATGTCCTAACTGGCCACAGTTGTAGCATTCCTGCGACTTCTGTGGAGGGCTGCTCTTTCCTTCATTCACCCATGCGGGGCTTTGGTGTGCTCTCACTGCCTGTATGTCCGCTGCAGCCTGAGCTTCTTCTGGGGATTTCACTTTGCCTCTGCCCTGAACTGATTGCTCCCAAGCACGGGACAATCTTTTCAGGACCCACTTCTCATTATGGGCGTCCTCTGAGGGGTCGTAACTGTTGCAAGCGCTCTGTCCTGCATCTGTGGCATGGGAAATTATGGTGCGCGTCCATTTAACCATATTTTCTCGGTTCAAATGGGCTCTATTTAAATCGCCAAAAACTGCGTTAAAATGGATCCACAGCCTTCCTGCGAATGCTGTGGGGTGCTCTGTTTTCTTCTGTCGGCATTCTGTCAGCACTTATTAAGTCCTTCTACTGGGTCACCTCGATTATACCCTATGGCATCTAAAATGGAGGTGTGCATTTCCTCTAGGGTGCCTCCGCCAACGTTCTGTGGGTCGGGGAGGGCTGCTACTACCGATTGGTCCAAACCCAGAACTGTGAGTTTAACCTGCTCTCTTTCGTCCAGGCCGTACATGGTTGCCTGTTGCTTTACCTTTGCGAAAAACTGGTGGGGGTCTGCGGTGGGGAGAAACGGAGTGATCTTTTCACACGCGTCCCTTAGTTGGGTTACAGTTAAGGGGGTGGTGTAAGTAATATCGGGTGCGCCTTCTGTGGTCGCTTTCTTCTGGGTGGTGACTGGATTCATTGGGGCGGTAACTATCTGATCTGTGGGGGGTTGGGGTGCTTGTCTTTTCTGCTGCGCTGCTGGCGCACATGTTCCCTGAACATAACGCTGCGCTGTCTCACTTAACTCTTTCCAGTCTGGGGCATTCTCCTCATCTAACTGCGTTCCAAAGGTGCTTTGAAACCCATTTTGTACTGAAAGCAGCGATTGCAGCTCCGCAATCTGCTTCCTGCATTTCGCATGGTCTACAGTACTCTGTCTTTGTTCTGTGGTGGCAGCATGGAGTGCTCTCAAAGCTGCTTTAAGGTCAGAGCATTGCCTCTGCAAAGCCTCTACCTGCTTCTCTGATTCTTCTCTTATCAGGACGGCACGTTGCACGTCCTGATAGGCCTTTTCGTACTGGGTCTGGGAACTGCTGAGATGGGCTAGACAAGACTGATGTGCCCTCTTGGCATCATCCACCTCTCTACCTTTCTTTGCCAACTTCCCTCTAAGATCCATATTTTCCTTCTCGATGTCCCTGACATCCACTTTACTCATTCGATTTCTCTCCTCTAATTCTGCCCGGAGCGTCTGAACGACCTCCTCTGTGCCTCGCAATTGTGCCAAACAGGACACGATTGCCATCGGCTTGCGTGCTTTACTAAGGGTCTTCTTATGAATTTGAGAGAGGTTCTCCCACCAAGTATGTCCTATACTTCCTGGACCTGTCTCCTCATTCAAACTGAATTCTTTCCAAAGGGGCCATCCCTTTCCTTGCAGATACTTGCGGAGTTCCAGCTCCCACACGGGACACTGACCTACTCGGCTACTGCTGGTCGCTGCGACCACAAACCGTTCTGGGTTCATGAGGCGTTCCATTGCCTGCATGGCCATTTTCTCTGACTCACTTAATTTGGAACAGGGGGTGTTGAGGTTATGTCTCACGAAACGGGTAAGGCTTACGCTATGTTCCGTTCACAAAACTACCGAAAGTTTGTCGCAACAAAAATGCTTTCAGGTTTTCCTTACAACCCTGTTAGTACGCATGCACTAAACACACTTCCGAATTACGTTTATTCCTTTGAACACCTTGAATACTTGTGATTTCTTTCCTTTTTCTTTACCAGATTTCTAATTTAAATTTCAGGGTCCTCGACGGAGTGGGGGTACCACTTGTAACCGTGTCCCGGCGGAGTCGCCACTAAATGTTGCACGTTTTACTTGAGTGTAATACGCGTTTATTGGAGTGTATTAACACACCTCCGTTTAAAGGCCGTGTGCTTAACACTGCTAGGGCTCTGTATGTGTAATTTCAGCTCGGGAGTCGCCAGGTGTCGTATATAAACACCTCACAAATATTGCAAGGTCAGGTTCAAAGTAATAAAAGTATACACCGATTAGTAAGTTCCAACGATCAATATTTATTATACAAATATAATAAATACGCATGCACACGCTAAAGACTAATACCTATTTCTACTATTAAACGACTAAATACTTATCTAAGTGGGAACCAGCAAGGTCAGGGGACAAGGCCTTTGTTCCTTTCTTAGCTGCACCTTCTGTTCGTTATTGACGAGTACTGTATAAGTTCACGTAGCGAGCGTCGTTTTGGGACTTACTGAACGATGGCTGGTGCTCAACGGCTGGTGATGGAAGACAGGATCAATGGCTGGAGTCGGAGTCAGGATACAACAGCAGATCTGGGTCGAAGTCAAAACAGCAGTCCAAGCCGGAGCACAAAAACAGACCAAGCCGGAGCACGAACAGACCAAGCCGGAGCACGAACAGACAGAACCATGTGTGGGGGTCTATCTTTATAGTGGCCCCCAATGTCCGTGCCTTTTCGGGGCGGGCTTTACCTTCCATGCATTGATTGGATCAATTCCCAATCGATGTCTCACTAATCCCCCAATCTGAGGGTCCCTTCTCGATGTGTGGGGCGGTCTCTAGGGTCTTTTGAGATGGATACTTCTGGTGCCGTTTTGTCTGGGCCTCCACTTAAAGTATCTATTCAAAACCAAATGTTGCTATTGTGTGTGCCCAGATCTGGATTGCCTCACTAATATGCAAAGCGTTTTGCTATTAACACCTTTGGTTGAGATCTTCCACCTGGCCAGAAACTAGTTTTTCTGCGTGCAGAATGCTAATCAGTCTTTGCAGACTGCTTGTCTTGGCTAAACTGCTTTTTCCCTGCAGTCTTAGCAGTTCTCCATTTTGTTAGCCCAGTGTCCATCTTAGGTGGCTACACTGGGTTGCGGGTAAAATTGGGAGGGAGTAGCGCCTTACTATATCTGGGTGTAGAAAGCTGTCTGTGCTCCCATGGTCGAAGAGGCAGGCCGTCTCGTGCCCGTTGATCCAGACGGTCATCGTGGATTTTGTGAGGTGATGAGGCCGAGACTGGTCGAGTGTGATGGAGGCGAGCTTCGGAAGGTGATGGGTGGGCCGGTCGGAGGTAGTGGTGGCCAGCATATGACCGGATGAGCAGGGGTCCCGGGAGGCTGCAGTATGGTCCCAAGATGGCGGCCCCCATGGGTCGCGCGTGGTGGGCGAAATCGAAGATGGCGGCCCCCACGGGTGGCACATGGCGGGTTGTTGCTCATTCTGGGTGAGTGTGCTTAACACTCAATTTGGCTCTGTTTCGTTCGTTAGCTTTGGAGTCGCCAGGTATCGTTAAAATACCGCCACAAGTTTCAAGGTCAAGTTCAAAGCAATAAAACCATACACCAATTAGTAAATTCAAACAAGACACGTTTATTATATTACAATAATCTACTAATCATGCATATAAAACTATAAGACTAGGCTAATCCTACCGCTAATAGGCCAAATACTTATCTGGATAAGGGGACTGCCGGATCAGGGAACAACGGCTTCTAGCTTTGTCCTGGGTCCGCAGGCTTCCAGTAGTTATGGACTACAGGGGGTCAGGAGTGTCTACTCTCGTAGCATGCGTTGTGACTTACTTGTTGGCGGCTGCTGTCCAGACCTCTCCTCCTCAAGGTTCTTCTGCTGCAACGGTGTTCTGCTGGGTGGGCTGGCTGGTCAAGGACAGGCTGGCAGAGAGAGAACTGGGGTCGCGGTCTCTGTCTTATACTCCTCTTAGGGTCTTGCGCCCACCTGGGCGGACTCTCTATACTCTCGCAATCGATTGGGTCTCTTCCCAATCGATTGATTGGAATTCCCCAATAACGGGGCAGTATCTCGATCACTAGGGCGGTTCTTGGGACTTATTGTTTTGGGCTTCTTTGGCGCCGAAAAGTCTGGCCTTCCATTCAATGTATCGATAGTGTTAACTTGTTTCTTTTGTGCCTGGGGATCGCCCGGTATTGCCTCATTAATATGTTAACTGTTTTCTTTTCATAGTGCTGTCTGGTTTCTGCAGCAGTCAAAACTGGTTTCTGCAGCCGTCCAAATATACAAGCGCTTTGCAAGCTGCTTGCTTTTTACAACATGTCCACTTTCCCTGCATTCCTTGCAATCTTCCATTTTGTGTTTGGGCAGTGGTCACCCCAGGTGGCTACACTCCCTCCTTGTGATCCTCATGAGAAATCATGAAGGATCACCCAACGTCGGTGTCTTTGGGTTCCCTGATCTCAGCGAGTCCCATGGCCTTTATACTTTCCTCAATTATGGTAGGGCTTGCTGTGCTGTACCCGAGCTTAGCTGACCAGAGGGGGGGTCCTCAGACAGGGCGGGTCCTCAATGCCATTTCTCCACTGCCTGAGCCACCTGGAACGAACGGGCATGAATGTGTTCATTGTGGATTTGCAGCCTCTATTCCCAGAATAGAGGGGCACCTAAAAAAGGGGGAGCCAAGATGCTCCTAGTGGGGTAAGGGGTGAAGCCTTAAGTTGGACTCCAGACATTGCAGCTGAGACAAGTTCTCAGAGATATCTGCGGACAAACTTAACGTGCATGTGAGGTGGTCACAAGCTTTTCAGCTGAAAACAGAGTGGCCAATCTCCAAAAACAAACATTTAACAAACAAACATCACCAACATGCGTGCAGGTTCCATCAGAAAGGACACCGTTTATCTCTCAAGTGGTTCCTCTTTTTACATCATCTGGACACTTCAATTCTCTTCATTCTCTACGAACAAGGTCGCAAAGGGGTTGCCGTGTCGGGAGTCAGACTCAGAGTCATCCTCTTCTCCCGGATCCCCTTGTATGGATCAGGCATGCAATTATAGCGTTGTGTGACCGGGGGTCACTCTCGTCATTGCGGACAAGTCTCCATGAATTGTCCCTGTGCCAAATCGTGGGGTCTAAATTTGAATGAACGTTTTCGGGGTCGTCATATTTGGGCGGTGGGTTTGGGTGTGGGTCTGGAGTTTTAATGTAAGTGATCTCTAAATCACTGTAGTCGGTGTCGTAGTTGATGTGTGTGGTGTCTGTTGAATCAGGGCAGTAGAGAGGCGTGCTGTGGCTGTCGTCCAAGTCACAGTCACTGTCTCTGCTGTGGCAGCTTGTGGGCGTTCCGGGGCGTGGTCTGAAGTCAGTGGGCGGAGTCGAAGTTGAGTCTGATGAGGAACTGGTCTGTGAGGGGGAGGGTGGAAATGTGTCTCTTGTGTTCTGCTGCATCTAGCAGGACATGGTGTGAGTGGTTTGACTGTGTTCCATAAGCCTTTAACTGATTAATATGGAACCACGCAGTCCTCCCGTTTGGGTACTTGATCCTATATACTGACGGGTTGATTTTGTCCGAAATTGAGTACGGGCCGGAAAATTTGGGGGCCAAAAACGTGCTGGGGTTATACACAGATAACATAACCTGTTGCCCAACCTGAAATTCTGTGGTGTGCACATTTTTGTTGAAACAAGCTTTGCTCTGTTTCCGTTTCTTACCCAATTTTACTGCGGCTGCTAACTGAGCCGACCGTACAGTCTCAACTAATTGTTTTACTGCTGTCTCATGTGTGAGGGCCGTCACTTCTGGGCTGGTCATGTTGAGTCATAAAAGGAATTCTGAACCTTTCATAGGGCGTCCGGTCATGAGTTTTGTGTGAGGTGAAACGTGTTGATGCTGAAACAGTGTTTCTTATAAACATAAGTGCGAATGGGAGCACTGAATCCCAAGTTGAATTGTTCTCCTGTACCATTTTTCTCAGGGCCGATTTTAGAGTCCGATTCATGCGTTCCACTATTCCGCTTGACTGGGGGTGATACGCAATGTGAAAATTTTGTTTGATGCCGAATATGGTCAGGACGTTCTTCATGATCTGTCCTGTAAAATGAGATCCCTGATCTGATTCAATACCTCTGGGGAGTCCCCATCTAGTAAAAATGTGGTGGGTCGGGATCTTTGTGGCTGTCTTTGCAGTGTTTGTACGAGATGGGAATGCCTCTACCCATTTCGTAAACGTGTCTATGACCACCAGAACATATTTATAGCCATTCCTGCCAGGAGGCAATGGACCTATAAAATCGATCTGGAGGTTTGTCCAGGGGCCATTAATGGGACGAGTGTGGCTGAGTTGTGCCTTCTTTGCATACCTTTCTGGGTTATTCTGTGCACAAATCAAACAGTTCTCGATGTAGTGTGTTACATCGTCTCTTAAATTGGGCCACCAACAGAGCTGTCTAAGGTGGAGAAAGGGGAAGGGAGAGAGAGAGACAGAGAGAGGGGGAGGGATAAAGACAGAGAGAGGGGAAGGAAGAGACAAAGAGAGGGAGGGAGACACAGAGAGAAAGGGGAAGTGAGGGACGGAGCCAGGGAGAGGGGTAGATGGAGAGAGGGGCGGAGAGAGGGAGAGAGGGTGGAGATACAGAGGGGGCAGGCAGGAAGAGAGGCAGGGCTAGGGAGAGTTGAGATGGATAGAGGGGGACGTAGAGAGACAGAGAGAGAGAGAAGGGAGGGGCAGACAGAAGGTAGAGGGAGGTAGACAGAGAGAGAGGGGAAGCAAGGCAGAGAAGGAGGAGGAGGGAGGTAGACAGAGGGTGGTGGGAGGGAGACAGAAAGGAGGAAGAGACAGGAAGATAGACAGAGAGGGGTGAGAGGTAGACAGAGGGAGGGGTGGGATAGAGACAGTGAGAGAGAGTGGGGAAAACCGAGAAGGAGGAGAAGGGAGATAAACAGAGAGGGGTGGGAGGTAGACAGAGAGAGAAGGAAGAGGAGGTAGGTAGACTGAAAGAGCGGGACAGAAAAAGAGAGCGAGGGAGGCAGACAGAGAGGGGGCTGGGGGAGAGAGAGATAGACTGAGCGGGTGGTGGTGGTGTTGTTGGTGGGGGGGGGGGGGGGGGGGGGCAGAGTGAGCGACAGCCTGGAGCCACACTGTGATGAATGGCAAATATAATCACTCTAAGGAGCATCAAACTGACCGAGCCCAGGGGAAACTGATGAGCAGCCTTTCAAAAAGCTCGTCAATATTTAACATCCTGCAATCAGAAATGCCTGATGGCTATGACCAGGTTGGGATGTGTATATATATATATATATATATAAAATGCTCAAAGAATCCCTCAAACTGACAGATGTCCCTCAGGGCAAGAGAAGATAAAATTAAATAACAGAAGATGTTTTTTCCTGCTTTACGTATGGTGTTTGTGGAAGGCCAAGTGGGAGATAAAATGAAAGGAATTGTTTCTCGCATGGAAAACAGGATGTTAAATAATGCAGTTAGTGTTTAGTAAACGTTGCATCCCCATGGGAGCAGTTATTGCAGCTGCTTTCACTTTTCCAGCCACCGCAAGCCCCTCCAGTATTCTCCAGTCTCAGGAAAACAGTTTAAACTTCCTTTCCATTCACAGCCAGCACCACCACCAATCCATGTCCCCAGCCAAATCAGTAAGCCCCACTCACATACTGTCTCCTCATATCCTTCAATCCCCAACTATCCACCATCTCCCTTTGTCTCTCAGTCCCACCATGTCCCCATACCCCTTAAATCTCACCATGTCCCCTTATCCCGCAATCCCTCCATTTACCGACATCTCTCAATCCCACTTTTCCCCATATCTCTCAATCCCATCATATCCCCATACCCCTCAATACCACCTCCTCACTTCCCCACAATGAGATGGTAGGATCTCAAAAAGGTTAGGAGGGGTTATTACGGGGATAGGGTGGAAGTGAGGGCTTAAGTGGGTCGGTGCAGACTCAATGGGCCGAATGGTCTCCTTCTGCACTGTATGTTCTATGTTCAATGTTGTAATGTCACCCAGAGACTTGAATTAATGCACTGGAGACACAAATTCAAATTAATTAAGAAATATGGCATAAAAAACCTAGTCTCAGTAATGGCACCGGATTGCCATTAAAACCCATCTGGTTCACTAATAGTTTTTAGGAAATCTGCCGTCTTTACCCGATCTGGACGTCATGCAACTACAGCCGTGTGCTTGACTCTCAACTGTCCTCTGAAATGGCTGAGCATGTTAGCTGTATCAAATATCTGCAGAAAAGTCTTGTCACGAAGGATACCCTCCACTACGTTATGCAGTATTACCATCATCCAAAAGGAGATAGACTCAAACCAGATGGTAGCAACACAAAACCAGGCATCCCTGAGGTGCGGTAGGTCATCATCAGCACCATAATTGTATTCAACTGCAATCTCTTGGCCTGGCATATCCCTCAATTTCCCATATCATCCAGCCAAAGGATCAACTCAGCTTCAATGAGTGCAGGAGAGCAGCACCAAATTAGGTGTCAACCTGTTGAAGCTACAACACAGCACTACTTGCATGTCAAACAGCGGAAACCAAATTCGATAGAGGACAACAAGTCCATTACCAACAACTCAGATCTATCCTCTGCAGTCCTGCCACATCCAGTTGTGAATGATGGTGACAATGAAACAATTCACTGGAGGAGGAGGCTGCACAAATATCCCCATCCTGAATGATGGAGGAGCCCGCACAAATATCCCCATCCTCAATGATGGAGGAGTCGAGCACATCTGTGCAAAAAGCAAAGCCGAAGCATTCGCAACAAGCTTCGAGCCAGATGTGCCAAGTGGACGGTCCATCTCTGCCTGCCCCAGAGGTCCCAGACATCAGAGATGTCAGTCCTCAGCCAATTCGATTCACTCAGCCTGATATCAAGAAATGACTGAAGGCACTGGATACTGAAAAGGCTATGGGCCCTGACAAAATTCTGCCTGTAATAATGAAGACTTGTGCTCCAGAACTAGTCAGAAAGCTGTTCCAAGCCAAGCAAAGTTACAACACTGGCATCTATCCAATATGTGCAAAATTGCCCAAGTATGTCCTTTTCACAAATGCAGGACAAATCCAATCTGGCACTATCAGTCCACTCCATCATTCACAAAGTCATGGAAATTGTCATATACTGTGTTACTAAGCAGCAGCGGCTCAGCAAAAACGAGCCCACCAGTGCTGTTTATAGAGAAATACAGCACAGAACAGGCCCTTCGGCCCACGATGTTGCGCCGAACTTTTGTCCTAGGTTAATCATAGAATTTTGGACAATTTTTCATGGCCAATCCACCCAACCTGCATATCTTTGGACTGTTTAGATTCCTCCCGGATCACCCAGCTCCCACCATTGAAGTCTTGATCCAAATATGGGCAACAGAGCTAAATTCCAGAACTGGTGTGATACCCACCTCCATTCCTATCCCCAAATCCTTCTATACCTCACCATATCACTTAATCTGACCTGCCCACCTCTCCATATGCCTCAATCCCACTTTTGTTCAAATTGCTCAATCCCATGTATATGAGCATCATCTATCCTCCTACTCACTATATCCCTCAATCCTACCTACTCACCTTCTCACAATATCCCTCACCCCTACTCATATTTATTAATCCCATCGATCCACCTTCTCCCCAGATCCCTCAACCCACCTTTGCCCCAGATCTATCAATCCCACCTTCTCCCCAGATTCCTCAATCCCACCGTCTCCTCATATTTCAACCCCATCTTCTCCCCAGAACCCTCAACTCTACCTTTTAGAACAGTACAGCACAGAACAGGCCCTTCGGCCCTCGATGTTGTGCCGAGCAATGATCACCCTACTTAAACCCACGTAACCCGTATACCCGTAACCCAACAATCCCCCCATTAACCTTACACTACGGGCAATTTAGCATGGCCAATCCACCTAACCCGCACATCTTTGGACTGTGGGAGGAAACCGGAGCACCCGGAGGAAACCCACGCACACACGGGGAGGACGTGCAGACTCCACACAGACAGTGACCCAGCCGGGAATCGAACCTGGGACCCTGGAGCTGTGAAGCATTGATGCTAACCACCATGCTACCGTGAGGCCCCTTCTTCCAAGATCCCTCAATTCCAACTTCTCCCAAGATCCCTCAATCCCACCTTCTCCCCAGATTTCTCACCCCCACCTTCTCTCCAGATCCCTCAACCCAGCTTTCTCCTCAGAAGTTTTGGGAGAATGCGATGCTTGTTTTCTGAGCTCTGGTTAGACTCCACATGGAGAACACCATATAGGTCTGTACATTACACCTCAGGAACGAGATAGAATTGGATGGAACATAAGATTTCGGAGCTGGAGTAGGTAATTTGGGCTTCGAGCTGTTCTACTATTCAATAAGAAAGATTGTGGCTGATTTGAATGTGGTCTCAACCCCACTTTTCCACTTGTCCCTCCCATTATGAACCCTTGTCTATTGGTTGCAAAGTTGCTTCTGCATCCTCTTACCAGAACCAAAAGATTTAATTAATTCATTAATTTATTTTTAAATATTTGTTATTAGTTTTACATTTACTCATCATGTCACCCTCCAGGGTTATCACAGCATCCCACAGAGGAATCTCAAATAGGAAAATGGGCATACAGATAGGAAAACAAACAAAAGGAAACAAAATTACAGAATAAATGAAAAAGTATACACACAAGAGTATACTATATACAGCTGTGAGGGCCCCTACTTTTGTGCTCTGGTGGTCAGTTGCTGTAGTGTAACTGTAATGTTTTGATGATATACATACTGCCTCCTGGTATTCCAACATACCAGGGGCGTGTTTGGCGTCCACCTTGGCGTTGCTGTTACGGTCGCGGTTGTGCGCATCCCTGCGGTTTGTCCCTTCAGGGGCGCGGCTGGTTTAGCACACTGGGCTAAATTGCTGGCTTTTAAATCAGACCAAGACAGGCCAGCAGCACGGTTCAATTCCCGTACCAGCCTCCCCGAACAGGCGCCGGAATGTAGCGACTAGGGGCTTTTCACAGTAACTTCATTGAAGCGTACCCGTGACAATAAGCGATTTTCTTTTCTTTCTTTCTTCTTTCTTCTATCTCCCGACTTGCTCTGTGTTTCGCTTGATGTCCTCCCCCTGCCACCCCTCTCACCCCCCAGCTTTCCCCTCCCCACCTAACCCGCCTCCTCTCCTGCCCCTCCCCCTGCCAATCTTCCCCCACCCCCTCTTCTTCGCTCTCTTCTGTGTTTCTTCGACGCACCCTCTACTTATTGGTTGCTGGTCGCGAACAGGACTTGGAACAGGCTGGTCAATAGTCTCCACCCATTGTGGAAGCCTTCCTCTGAACCTCGGATGGCGTATTTTATCTTCTCCAGCTTCAGAAACTCTGCTAAATCATACAGTCAGTCTTTGGCCTCGGATAGCGCTGCCGATCGCTAGCTGAGCAGGCATCTTCAGCGGGCGATCAGGGAGGCAAAGGCAAGGACGTCTGCCCCTCTTCCCATAAAGATTCCGATACCCCAAAGACCGCCACTAGTGACACAGCTCCACCCTCACCCCCATAACCTTGGGCATGGCCTCGAAGAAGGTCGGACCTAACAAGCCTGGGGCAAGACCAGAACATATGGGTGCGGTTGGCGGTGCCTCCCTGGCACCATTCACGTACGTTGTTCATATCTGGGAAGAACCGCCATTTGTATTCTGGTGAAGTGCGCCCTGTACACTACCTTTAACTGTGTTAGGCTCAGCCTTGCGCATGAGGAGGTGGAGTTCGCCCTGTTCAGTGCTTCGATCCAGAGTCCTCCCCCTATCTTCATGCCCAGTTCCTCCTCTCATTTCTCCCATCTTTTCTCAAGGGGTGTAAGTACTTTGTCTAGTATCTATCTGTACATGTCAGCCCAGTTGCTGTTCCTTAGTTTGCCAGTGGTCAGAGGTCTGTCCAATAGTGAGTGTCCTGGTCTCTGGGGGAACGTCGTTGTCTCTTCTTGAAAGAAGTTTCTGATTTGTCAGTATCTTAACTAGTTCCCTATCATGAGATGGAGCATGTCCGTGCGTTCTCCCAGTGTCACTACTCTGCCGTCTATGTATAGGTCTCCAACTGTCAGCGTCCCTTATACCTTGTCTCTACCGTTTGAAGGAGGCGCCCATTATCACGGGGATGAATCTGTGGTTTTGCAGATGGAGGCCACGATGGACATCACGGTCAGACCAAAATGGTGTCGTAGTTGGTTCCAAGTCCTCAGCATAGTCACTACCACTGGGCCTTTTGACTATCTGGCTGGGGGAATGTGAGTGTGGCCTTGGCCAGCACTCGAAGGGAGGTCCCCATACAGGAACCCGCCTCCAGCCTGACCCATTCCGCCTCCAGTTCCTTGACCCATCCCCTTCCATTCCTGTAGGGACACCCATAGAATTTCTTTTTTAGAATTGACAGTGCAGAAGGTGGCCATTTGGCCCATCGATTCTACACCAGCCCTTGAAAGAGCACCCTACTTGTTCTTTGTTCTTTACTTAAGCCCACACCTCCACAATATCCCGAGGGCGGAATTGAACCCCGGGTCGCTGGATCTGTGAGGCAGCAGTGCTAACCATTGTGCCACCCGCCTGGTGGTATAATTGGAGATTCGGAAGGGCAAGCAAGACTCCCATGTTTCTCCTTCTTTATAGCACTTTTTCTCTTCCCCCTACTGCCACCCACTCCCCCAACACACACACACACACAAATGCCATGAGTAGTTTATCGAATTTGATGAAGAATGCCTTCGGGATCTGAACAGGAAAAGGAATCTGGGCAGTTCATTCACCTTGGTTGACTGTATTCTCCCTGCCAGGAGAGCAGAAGCGAGTTCCACCTCTGCAGGTGCATTTTTACCTCCTTCACCAGATTAATTAGGTTCCATTTATGGATCCGTGTCCAGTTGCGGTCTATTTTGATCCCCGGGTATCAGAATTTGGTCTGAGCATGTTTGAAACGCAACTTCCCCAGCTGTGACACGCCCCCCCAGGTTCACAGGGAAGATTTTGATATGGCTCATGTTAAGTTTGTAACCTGAGAAGACTCAGAACTGCCTTAATAGTTCAGTTGTTCTTCCCCTGCTGGTTTGAGACTTAGAGGCGCAGGTCATCCACATAGAGTGAGACTCTGTGTTCTCTGTCTCCTCTTTGCAGCACGGTAGCATTGTGGATAGCACAATTGCTTCACAGCTCCAGGGTCCCAGGTTCGATTCCGGCTTGGGTCACTGTCTGTGCGGAGTCTGCACATCCTCCCCGTGTGTGCGTGGGTTTCCTCCGGGTGCTCCGGTTTCCTCCCACAGTCCAAAGATTCAGGTTAGGTGGATTGGCCATGATAAATTGTCCAAAATTGCCCTTAGTGTTGGGTGGGGTTACTGGGTTATGGGGTTAGGGTGGAGGTGTTGACCTTGGGTAGGGTGCTCTTTCCAAGAGCCGGTGCAGACTCGATGGGCCGAATGGCCTCCTTCTGAACTGTAAATTCTACGATAATAATCTATGAATGCCTCTCTACCCCTTTGCTGATCTAAGAGCGATTGCCAGAGATTCGATTGCAGGGCAAATAGTAGCGAGGATAGTGAACATTCCTGCCTCGTACCTCTGTACAGCCAGAAATATCCAGAGCTGGTGGTTTTTGTCCATATGCTCGCCATGGGAGCACTCTACAGTAGTTTCACCTATGAGGTGAACCCTGGCTCGAACCCAAACCATTCCAGTACTTCGGTTAGCTCCATTCAACCCTGTTGAAGACCTCGGTGTCTAGTGAGATGATCACCTCTGGTGTCTCACCTTGGATGAGGTCGTGATCAAACTCAGCAGGCGCCGGATGTTCGCTGTTAGCTGTCTGCCCTTGACAAAGCCTGTCTGGCCGTCTGCAACTACACGCATGCAACTCTCCAATCGCCTTGCCAGGGCCTTCGGCAGTACTTTGGCAACAATGTCTCTGAGTGAGATGAGTCTGTATGATCCGCACTCCATCTGGTCTTTGTTCATTTTTGGGATCAGCGATATCGAGGCCTGTGCAATCGTGGGCGGATGGGTCCCTCTTGATAGTGAGTCATTGAATATCACCCACAGGTTGGTGTCAGTGCTGGCGCGAATTTTCTATAGAAGTCCGCCGGGAATCCGTCTGGACCCGGTGCGTTCCCAAACTACATGAGTGGATACTCTCCATGACTTTCCCCCAATTCTAATGGTGCTTCCAGGTCCCACCTCTTCTCGTTCCCCATGACTGGTATATCCAGCCTGTTGAGGAACTGCTTCATCTTCAAGTCCCCTCTCTGGGGGCTCAGAGGTGTACAGCTCTCGGTGGAAAGTCGCAACGGCCTCATTGATCTCGTCCAGTGCTGTGCCTAGTTTGTCGCTCCTATCTTTCACCTGCATTATTTCCCTCATGGCTGCCTGCTTTCTCAGCTGATGAGCCATGCTCATAGAAGGTCTCCTGTGTCTGGCAACGGTGGTTCACTGCTTTTCCGGTGGGAAGCAGGTCAAATTCCATTTGTAATTTTTCCTCTCTGCCAGTAGTTCCACGGTCGGGGCCATGGAGAATTGCCTGTCCACCTCCAATCTGGAGTCAACCAGCTGTTGCCCAGATGGCCTCTCCTTCCTGTTCCAGAGTGCTCTATATGCGATTATTTCCCCCCTTATCACCGTCTTCAGTGCCTCTCAGAATATGGTGGGTGAGACCTCCCCATCCTGGTTGCAGGTTACATATTCATCGATGGCTTGTGACATTCTCTCGCAGAATGCCTCGTCAGTGAGGAGGGTTGTGTCCAACCTTCCTGGGGGGTGGGGGGGGTTGACCCGGGGGTTGACCCGGCCCGTGCCTATCCATACATCCACGTTGTGATGATATTGCGCCCCTACCACCCCTGGAAGCACCAATTTCCCCACTGCAAAGAAGTTGATTCTGGTGTAGACTGTGGATCTGGGAGAAGAAGAACTCCTTCCCCCTTGGGTCCATGGGTCCACCGCCCCATCTGCTCCATAAAGGTGCTCAGTTCTCTATCCATGGCCGATTGTTTCCCTGCTCCCTGATTTTGGGTTGGATCTGTCCATCCATGAGTCCTGTACACAGTTGAAGTTCCCCTCCACTCCATGGTGAGTAGGTGGGAGTCTGTGTCGGGGATTTCTGCCATTGTCTTTTTCATGAAGTCTGCATCGTCCCAATTGGGGGCACATATATATATATATATATACATACAAGCACCATCAATGCCCTTCCCCAGGACACTGCTTACCATGACATACTGCCCCCCCCGGATCGGTCACCGTCTTTGTTGCTGTGAATGTTGTCCTCTTATTGAACAGTATGGCCACCCCCCAGCCCTTGTCCTGTAACATGCTTAGTACCTCTGTCCTAGCCAACTCTTTCTTCCCCTTCAGTCGGTCCATCTCCTTCATGTGTGTCTTTCGGAGGAAGAATACGTCGGCCCTCAGGCTTTTCAGATGGGCGAAGACTCTGGATCTTTTTACTGGGCCGTTAAGTCCTTCGACATTCCAAGTGACTGTTCTGATTGGGCGTTCCTGACCCCCCCACCTGCTGAGGGATCAGCCAAACTCACCATGTGGATGTATCCTTGCCTCCGAGGTTTCCCTTTGTTCGGGAGCCATTCAAGATAGCTGCTGTAGTCATATTCTCCATGTGCATGTGCCCCTGCACGCCGGAGTTTTCCTTTGTTTGGGGGCCATCCAAGATGCTTCGTAAGAAGTCTTACAACACCAGGTTAAAGTCCAACAGGTTTGTTTCAAACACGAGCTTTCGGAGCACGGCTCCTTCTTCACCTGAAGAAGGAGCCGTGCTCCGAAAGCTCGTGTTTGAAACAAACCTGTTGGACTTTAACCTGGTGTTGTAAGACTTCTTACTGTGCTCACCCCAGTCCAACGCCGGCATCTCCACATCATGGGATCCAAGATGCTTGTCATTGGTTCCTTTGTTCTTCTGTCACCCTGTGCGACCTGTTGCAACCAGCATTCTACCCTCTCCCTTCTCCCCCCGTCTATTCCCTGATCCCCCCCAAATCCGTTTTTCCCTTCTGTTCCCCCTCCTGTGTCCCTGTGGGCTTACTCCCCCCCCCCCCCCCCCCCCCCCTTTCTCTCCACCTAGTGTTGTGTCCCCGCTTGTGCTCGGCACTCCCTCCCTCCCTGTGGGGAGCTGCACTGTGGCCCCCCACTGTCCACTTACATCCCTGTGCTAGCATGTTTGGCATTGTGGTGGCTATCCCCCCCTCTGCCACCGGGGAGTGACTCCTCCATTCCCCACCCATTATTTTTCTATTATTCCCATCTGCCCTCTCCCCTCCCCTCTCGGATATTGATTCGACCCAAAACAAAGTAAATTTATCACTGACGCTGGACCATTTGTGGACTTTACTTCTGTGGCTTTCCCAGCCCGTTCTTGCAGACAAACTTCTCCACTTCTCCTGACATGGTTTCTTGCTTTTGTCAGTCACCCACAGTTTGGCCAGGTATAACATCCCTCACCGTACCTTGCTCTTAAATAGAGCCATTTTGGTCACATTAAATTTGCCCTGGTGCTTGGCCAGGTTGGCTCCAATGTTTTGGTACATACGGAACATGTGCCGATCTTCCCACACGCAAAACGCAGGATCTGCTCCTTTTCCTGAAATCGGTGGAGCTTGGCAATAATGGCCCATGGTGGTTCTCCTGTTTTGGCCTCTGTCAGAGTAACCTGTGGGCCCTGTCCACTTCTGGGGGCTTGGGGAAGCTTTTGTCTGCTTGGGGAAGCTTACCCTGGGCATCTGGGCCACGTACGCAGTCAGGTCCTGCCCACGATGCCCTCCGATAGTCTGAAAATCCTGAGGTTCTGGTGGTGCATCTTGTTCTCTTGGTCCTGCACCTTCCCATTGAGTACTTCTTGGGCGGCCACCAACCTCACCACCTTTGATTCCAATGGGGAGATCCGGGCTACCTGGTTGGTGGCTGGCCTTTCGAGTTTTCGCATCATTACCTCTTGCTCCCCCAGTCGCTCAGTCTTCTTGATGTACCATCAATTCGACTCAAGACACATTTAGGATCCGAACTGTGGCTTTAATCAGCTAGTTGTTAGCCCGGTGATCGACTACAGAGAATGACCGACCGCCGGGAACTCTGGGTACTTATACCCCGCCTCGGAGGCTGGGCCTACTTGCCTCTCGACCAATTGGAGAGCAGTTACATGACTAGTCCCAACCAATCGGACGAGAGGCACATGACCAGCCAGAACCAATGGGAAGCCAGTGCTCTGCACCAATGGCAGTGCTCATATCCATACCACCACACTTCTCCAGCGCCTCTTTGAAGGGGGCCAAGGCGTCTGCGACTGCCAGCTTTACCGCTGCCATAATTTCTTTCTTTATGGTGTCTCTGATCTTTAGGGGCTCCTGTGTTAGGAGCTCCATCCATTATCCTATTAATGGGTAAACTGATTTTTCTATCCGCGGCTCCCTGCCAATCATCCCATCCCTGCCGCACTCCTCGGGCGGGATTCTCCAACCCCACCCCGCCGTGTCGGAGAATCGCCGGGGGGGGGGGTGTGAATCCCGCCCCTGCCGAATTCTCCGGCGCCGGGGATTTGGCGGGGGCAGGAATTGCGCCGTGCCGGTTGGCGGCCACTGGCGGCAGCCCCCCAGGTGATTCTCCGGCCCACAATGGGCTGAGTGGCTGCCCGTTTTAGGCCAGTCCCGCCGGTGTAAATTACAACAGGTACTTACCGGTGGGACCGGGTGGCCTCCGGGGTCTTCGGGGGGGGGAGGCGTGGGGGAATCTGGCTCCGGGAGGTGCCCCCACGGTGGCCTAGCCCGTGATCGGGCGGGGCCCACCGATTCGCGGGCGGGACTGTGCCATGGGGGCACTCTATTCCTCCGCGTCGGCCACTGTAACAGTCCTCGATGGACGACGCAGAGATCAACCCGCCTGTGCATGCGCTGGGATGACGCCAGCACACGCTGGCGCTCCGGCGCATGCGCCAACTCACGGCTGCCAGCGGAGGCCCTTCGGCTCCGGCTGGCATGGCGCCAAGCCCCTTCCGCGCCGACCTTGCCCTTGAAGGTGCAGAGGATTCCGTATCTTCGAGGCGGCCCGATGCCGAGTGGTTCACGCCACTCCTTCGCGCCGGAGTTGCCCGCCCCGCCGATTCCTGTAGAATCCCTCCCCTCATGTCTGCAACTTCACCTTCCTTTCCTGGCACTTGCTTACCCCTATTCTCTCTTCAATCCTTTTGTTCGTTCGAGAGCATATCTTCAGGTATGTGATGGTTTTCGGGGGAGGGTGGGGGGTGACAGTTTTGTTGGTTTAGTGGCCAATGTTTCGGTTAAAATTACTTAATTTGGAGTTTACATGAGGAGAGCCACCTCTCCTGCAACTGCTCAGCACATCCCCCCACAAGTCCAAAGATTTAATTTATGAGGACACATTACGTAGCATTTGAGTACATATGGATAATGAATGGATGATTCAATTGAGCCAATAAAAATATTTTGATAGAGTTTAAAAAAAAAAAAATTTAGAGTGCCCAATCATTTCTTTTTTCCAATTAAGGGGTAATTTAGTGTGTCCAATCCACCTACCCTGCACATCTTTGGGTTGTGGGGGTAAAACCCACACAGACATGGGGAGAATGTGCAAACTCCACATGGACAGTGACCCAGGGCTGGATCTCAGCGCCGCAGTCCCAGTGCTAACCACTGCGCCACATGCCTCCCCTGTGAAACCATTGTCGATTGTTGTAAAACCCATCTGGTTCACGAATGTCCCTTAGGGAAGAAAATCTGCCATCCTTACCTGGTTGGCGTGACTCCAGGCCCACAGCAATGTGATTGCTCTTAACTACCTCTGAAATGGCCGAGCAAGACACTCAGTTCAAGGACAATTAAAGATAGATAACAAATGCCGGGCCTTGCCAGCAACAGTACAGCACAGGACCAGGCCCTTCGGCCTTCCAAGCCAGCACCGACCATGCTGCTCGTCTAAACTAAAATCTTCTACACTTCCTGGGTCCGTATCCCTCTATTCCCATCCCATTCATGTATTTGTCAAGATGCTCCTTAAACATCACTATCTTCCCTGCTTCCACCACCACTTCCAGCAGCGAGTTCCAGGCACCGACTATCCTCTGTGTAAAAAAACTTACCTCGTACACCTCCTCTAAACCTTGCCACTCACACCTTAAACTTATGCCCCCTTGTAATTGACCCCTCTACCCTGGCAAAAAGTCTCTGACTATCCACTCTGTCTATGCCCCTCATAATTTTGTAGACTTCTATCAGGTCGCCCCTCAACCTCCTTTGTTCCAGTGAGAACAAACCAAGTTTATTCAACCTCTCCTCATAGCTAATGCCCTCCATACCAGGCAGCACCCTAGTAAATCTCTTCTGCAACCTCTCTAAAGCCTCCACATCCTTCTGGTAGTGTGGCAACCAGAATTGAACACTATACTCCAAGTGTGGCCCAACTAAGGTTCTATACAGCTGCAACATGACTTGCCAATTCTTATACTCAATGCCCCGGCCAATGAAGGCAAGCATGCCGTATGCCTTCTTGACTACCTTCTCCACATGTGTTGCCCCTTTCAGTGACCTGTGGACCTGTACACCAAGATCTCTCTGACTGTCAATACTCTTGAGGATTCTACCATTCACAGTATATTCCCTACCTGTATTAGACCTTCCAAAATGCATTACCTCACATTTGTCCGGATTAAACTCCATCTGCCATCTTGCTGCCCAAGTCTCCAAACATTCTAAATCCTGCTGTATGCTGACAGTCCTCATCGCTATCTGCAATTCCACCAACATTTGTGTCGCCCGCAAACTTACTAATCAGACCAGTTACATTTTCCTCCAAATCATTTATCTATACTACGAACAGCAAAGGTCCCAGCACTGATCCCTGCGGAACACCACTAGTCACAGCCCTCCAATCAGAAAAGCACCCGTCCATTGCTATTCTCTGCCTTCTAAGACCTAGCCAGTTCTGTCTCCATCTTGCCAGCTCAGCTCTGATCCCATGTGACTTCACCTTTTGTACCAGTCTGCCATGAGGGATCTTGTCAAAGGCCTTACTGAAGTCCAGATAGACAACATCCACTTCCCTACCTGCATCAATCATCTTTGTGACCTCCTCGAAAAACTCTATCAAGTTAGTGAGATAAGACCTCCCCTTCTCAAAACCGAGCTGCCTCTCACTAATATGACCCCTTGCTTCCAAATGGGGTAGATCCTGTCTCAAAGAATTCTCACCAGTAATTTCCCTATCACTGACGTAAGTCTCACCAGCCTGTAGTTCCCTGGATGATCCTTGCTACCCTTCTTAAACAAAGGAACAACATTGGCTATTCTCCAGTCCTCTGGGAGATCACCTGAAGAGTGAGGCTCCAAAGATTTCTGTCAAGGCCTTAGCAATTTCCTCTCTTGCCTCCTTCAGTATTCTGGGGTAGATCCCATCAGGCCCTGGGGACTTATCCACTTTAATATTTTTCAAGACACCCAATACCTCGTCTTTTTGGATCTCAATGTGACCCAGGCTATCTACACATCCTTCTCCAGACTCAACATCCACCAACTCCTTCTCTTGGTAAATACTGATGCAAAGTATTCATTTAGTGCCTCGCCCATTTCCTCTGGCTCCACACATAGATTCCCTCCCCTGTCCTTCAATGGGCCAACACTTTCCCTGGCTTTTTATGTACGTGTAAAAAGCCTTGGGATTTTCCTTAACTCTATTTGCCAATGACTTTCCGTGACCCCTTTTAGCCTCCTGACACTTCACTTAAGTTCCTTCCTCCTTTTCTTGTATTCCACACAGGTTTCGTCTGTTCCGAGCCTTCTAGCCCTGACAAATGCCTCCTTTTTCTTTTTGAGAAGGCTACAATATCATTCGTTATCCAAGGATCGCAAATTTTGCGATATTTATCCGTCTTCCTCACACGTACATGCTGGTCCTGAATTCCTTTCAACTGACATTTGAAAGCCTCCCACATGTCAGATGTTGATTTACCCTCAAACATCCACCCCCAATCTATGTTCTTCAGTTCCCGCCTAATATTGTTATAATTAGCCTTCCCCCAATTTATCGTTGGTCTTCGAATTCCAGATTTATATGGATTCCAAATTTCACCCTCTGCAGCAATGGGATTTGAACCCAGGTCCCCGAATCTTGCCCTGGTTCTCTGGATTGCTAGTCCAGTGACAATACCATTGTGCCACCACCTCCTACAGTGGAACCCTGTGGACATCCTGCCTCAGGTAGCTGGTTGAGGTTTCTCCAGAGCTGCTCCTAGAACAGTGACCCGGGAGTCAACATCACAAAGGATGTATGTCGATGAGGGGGCCATTGCACCTTCCCAATGGATAAACAAGGGGAAGCTGCCTGGAGTCAATTGGACAGCACAGTTGCATAGTGGTTAGTACAATGGCTTCACAACGCCAGGGCCCCAGGTTCGATTCCTGGCTTGGGTCACTGTCTGTGCAGAGTCTGCACGTTCCCCACATGTCTGTGTGGGTTTCCTCCGGGTGCTCCGATTTCCTCCCACAGTCCAAAGATGTGCAGGGTTAAATGGATTGGCCGTGATAAATTGCCCCTTAGTGTCCAAAAAAAAAGGTTAGGAGGGGTTACTGGGATTGGGTGGAAGTGTGGGGATGGGCTGGAGGTGTGGGGCTTAGGTGGGGTGCTCTTTCCAAGGGCTGGTGCAGACTCGATGGGCCGAATGGCCTCCTTCTGCACTGTAAATTCTGTGTGAAATTTTGCACGTTCACCCGAGGTCCACTCTTATCCTTGTCCACCAGCACTTTAAAACTTACCGAATTTTGGTCACAGTTCCCGAAATGCTCCCCTACTGAAACTTCTACCTGGCTGTGCTCATTCCCCAATACCAGGTCCAGTACAGCCCCTTCCCTTGTTGGACTATCTACATATTGTTTTCAGAAGCCCTCCTGGATGCTCCTTACAAACTCTGCCCCGTCCAAGCCCCTAGCAGTAAGTGAGTCCAAGTCAATATTGGGGAAGTTAAAGTCTCCCATCACAACAACCCTGTTGCTTTTACTCCTTTCCAAAATCTGTCTATCTAACTGCTCCTCTATCTCCCGCTGGCTGTTGGGAGGCTTGTAGTAAGTACTAATCCAAGCTCTAAGTTCATCTGCCTTACCTGTTGTACTTCTTGCATTCAAACATATGCACTTCAGGCCACCAGTCCAGCTGTGTTCAGCAACATCTCCCTGCCTGCTCTTCCTCAGAGACATAGTGGCCCTATTTCCTAGATGTCCCTCAATTTTTTCACCTTCTGACCTATTGCTCTGGTACCCACCCCCCTGCCATACTAGTTTAAAGTGCAGAAAAAGACCATTTGGCCCATCGCGTCTGCACCGGCCCTTGGAAATCCATGCTACTTAACCTACACCTCCACCCAACCTTTTTGGACACTAAGGGGAATTTATCATGGCCAATCAACCTAACCTGCACATCTTTGGACTGTGGGAGGAACAGAGCACCCAGGGGAAACCCATGCAGACATGGGGAGAACGTGCAGACTCCCACAGTGACACAAGCCGGGATTCGAACCTGGGACCCTGGAATACTGTTGTGAAGCAACAGTGCTAACCACTGTACTACCATTCCACCCAAGGGATGGAACAAAAATTGGAAAATTGAGTTAGGATACACATCAGGAAAGGGCAGCATGGTAGCGCAATGGTTAGCATTGCTGCCTCACAGCGCCGATGTTCCAGCTTCGATCCCGGCTCGGGTCACTGTCCGTGTGGAGTTTGCACATTCTCCCCGTGTTTGCATGGGTTTCGCCCCCACAACCCAAAGATGTGCAGTCTCGGTGGATTGGCCATTCTAAATTGCCCCTTAATTGGAAAAAATGAATTGGGTACTCTAAATTTATTTTAATAAAGGATACACATCAGAAATGATCTGATGGAATGGAAGATCAAACTGAAGCGCTGAATGGCCTCCTACCTGTAACTATGTCTTGTTGTTTGGAGGCCGTGGGCAGGGATAAGTCAACATGTGAGATGGTGGGATGTGTCTGCATATTGACCTGGTGAGATTTCTGGGATCAGGAAGAGTATGAGGGTGTCTTGGAGGAGAGGAGAAGGAACGGACAAGCGTACAGACTGCTGACATTTGAGATCGGAACCGTGCTTGCAGGGAGGAAATCACAATCCCTCCAGGCAGTGTTTGCAGAAGGTGTTATACAGAGGGAGTAGGGGGATGTGCTGGTGGCGTGGTCAGAGTGCCACTACCATAAGCGATTAATACCCTAATCATCATCAACATTAAGTAAAGGTTCAACTCAATGGCTTCACTTAGTGCTGATCTTTGAATAAATCATTTCATGATGATAAGAGCAATACTGTATAAATAAAGCTGGAGGCACAGCAGCACTGATGAGCCAGTATTGAAGGGACTCCCAAGGAACACCTCTCAAACTGTGCAGAGATGGGCAGGGTAAGGAGGTTGTTGCCACTTGCCACTTAGATTCCAGTCTAATTCACTGCCAGGTACATTATTTTGGTTAATGTACGAGCCTCTCTGTCTTGTGTATAGGAAGAGCATTTTACAGAGAGCTTGATTCATCCAATTGGAAACAAAGTCCCGTAGTGAGCACGTTCATAGAATCATAAATTTACAGTGCAGTAGGAGGCCATTCAGCCCATCAAGTCTGTACCGGCTCTTGGATAGAGCACCCGACTTAAGCCCATGTCCCCACACTATTGCAGTAACCCTGCCTAACATTTTTGGACACTTTTCCTTCCTCTGGGAGGAAACCAGAGCACCTGGAGGAAACCCACGTAGAGGGTGTTTCCCGGCGCTCGCAGCAACCTGCGTTGTATAAGGGGGTCTCAGTGGGGAATACATGGCCGAGGCCGCAGAGCCCCATGTTGTACACTGGGGGGCTCCGCTCGCTTTACTCCCCAGTGTAGTGAGAGAAAATGGCACCCAGATATCTGAGGCCCCAGAAGTGACCCTCCTTCCAGCCCGAACGCACCACAAATGCAGGGCACCCATGGCCCGATTGCGCACACGGAAAAGCTGCCAACCTGGCACCATGGCACCACCCTGCCCAAAGGGCATGCAGGTGGGGGCCCCTGGGATACCCCTACGAGTGCCGTGCTGTCAGGTCATCGTTTGCGGGAAGCTGTGCTGAACAGCGCTCACCCGAGATGAAGCGGTAAATCCCAAAGCGTTAGGTACCTCGGGAATCTGCATGCTAGAGTCAGACTAACTGTTTTGCTCCAATATGCAGATTTACCAAAAATGATTCCACTCACAATGGGCGGGATTTACATCGCAACGTCTCACGAGATCCAATGCGTTGGATTTCACGAGGCATTGCGAGCCGGTTAGATCCCGGGAGCGTGGTCTCCGGGCTTTTATCGGCCACTTTGCACTGTCGTGAGCTGCTTTTCAGGCACAGCGTGGCCATTGGATCACGCCCAGAATGTAAAATGGCCTGCTGATTTACCCAATAGGAATTTAGACCCCAGTGGTACTCATTACATTGAAATGGGAGAAAGACTCGGCAGTTAGATCCAAGGAATCCCTACAATGCAGAAGTGGGCCATTTTGCCCATTGAGCCTGCACCGACACTCTGAAAGCGCACTCTACCTAGGGCCTATCCCTTACCCTATTCCCATATCCCCACCTAATCTACATATCTTTGCAAACTAAGGGGCAATATAGCATGACCAATCCATCTAACCTGCACATCTTTGGACTCTGGGAGGAAATCCGCGCACCCAGAGGAAACCTGCGCAGATATGGGGAGAAGGTGCAGACTCCCCACACAGTCCCCAAGGATGGAAACAAATCCACCACCGTGAAGCTGTGAGGCAGCTGTGCCGCAGTTTAATTTCTAGTTATTTTTTTAAATTTCCAGTTTTTAAAAAATATTTTTATTCAACCCAGGGCAGACATAAACACAGACTCAATGAAAAACATAACAATTTCCATCATTTGGCATTTTCTCCCCTTTTTCTTTTTTAAAACCCCTCCCCTCCCGCTTTCAACGAACAGGTCCTCAACAGGGGCACGTGCAGCCTCCACCCCGAAGGGCGAACCTAATCGTCTCCTGCTAAAGGAATTCTGCAATATCTCCCAACCATGTTGACACCCTTGATAGCTCCAACCTCCAGTCCAGTAGTATTCGTCACCGGAAGATCAGCATGGCAACAGCCACTACATTAGCTCCCCTTCCCTCCAACAGCTCTGGCAGTTGTGACACCCCAAAGATCACCACTAGAGGGTCCGGTGATATCTCCAACTTTGATAATGTTTCAAATATCGATGTCCACCAATCGTGGACATGACCAAAACCTGTATACATGACTTGCCGCCCCTCCTCCATACCTCACCTACCTATCTTCTACCTCTGCAAAGAACCCACTCATTGAGCTGCGTCATATCGGCCCCACGCACCACCTTGAACTACACCAAGCTCATCCAGGCACATCACGGTGCATAATCTCACTGCACACCCCCCATCCCAACTTCATGCCAGCTCCTCCTCCCACTTCCGCTTTACATCCACGATTGGCACTTTCCCAGGCCCACCAGCCACCCATAAATATCCACGGTTTTCCCATATTCCAGCTCATCTGCCAATAACAACCTGTCTAATAGGGAGTACACCCGATGCACATGGGAGAAGTGTGAAAACTCCCTCCTTCCTGGGTGTCGAAACCTCCAACGATCCACCTCACCCCATTTGAGCCATAAACACCCTTAGTTCCTTCGCCATTCCTGACCTAACCCGTGTTCTTGGGCTCGATCGGTCCAATCACACAGTTAAAATCGCCGGCCATTATTAATTTATGCGAGTCTAGATCTGGGATGTCTGCCATCATCTGCTGAACAAATTCCCCGTCGTCCCAATTAGATGCATATACGTTTACTAGCACTAGTGCGGTCCCCTCCAACAGCCCACTGACTATTACAAACCGGCCCCCCAGATCCCGCACCTTCCTCGCCATATTTTTGTTATGCTCTTGATGTAGCATAAGCTGATTCCTTGATGTGCACTCTGACAAAGGAAGGTTCAGACTTGGAGATAGCTTTAACACATTTATTGAACTGTTAACGATTCTCCTACTTGGATTCGACTCTCCTGTTAATCCTGCTGTAGCTACTCAGACTGACAAACCATTCTGCTACAATCCACGTGGCGGGTGTGATGTGTTTCAAATCAACCCTGTGTACTCACTGAGTGGCTCCACTGGAAAGAGAAAAATCATGTGTGCTGTGTCCTTATATATGGGTTGGCGTAATGCCCTCCTGTGGTAGTGTCACTTCTGTGTGTATCATGAATGACCATTCGTCGTGTCCTATCTTACTGGCCTATTGGTTGAATGTCCATGTGTCATGTCTCTGGTGCTCCCTCTAGTGTCTATCTAGTCTACGTGTATTTAATTAACCCCATGTGTATTTACAGTGATGCATATCACCACAGCCATCACAAATGTTACTCTCTTACTAAATAGGATAGCAACCTCTTTCAACTTGGAGTAAAATCCTGAACGGAATGTCTGACCCACCCACCCCTTTCACAACCTCACCTGGTCCTTAATCTGCAATTGCGTCTCCTAAAGAAACACCACCGCCGCCTTCAAACTTTTCAAATACGCTTTCCCAGCCCATTCAACCCCTGCACATTCCAAGTCACTATCCTCACCCCCCCCCACTATTTATATCCGCCATCGCAAAACCATCTCCGCCCCCATTTACTTTTCTTGTCCAAGCCTTTCAAAATGGCTGCTCACTCTCTCCCCCCCCCCCCCCCAGTCCTGCCTTCGCCCAATAAGCTATCCGCTCCACTTGCGACACCAGCACCATCCTCCCTCCCGTTCCTCCCCCAGCCCCCGACCAATCCTACCGCACTCCCTCACGCCCACGTCTAGTTCCCGTCGCAGCCCACGCCCCCACACTGCTTCTGTTCACCAGCATCCTTGCTGGCGTGGCAACACCCACCTGAAGACCGAAACAAAGGCCCATATTGCCCCACATTGCCTACCCACCTCCAACCTTCGGAGGAGTCGCGGCCCCAACCCACCCCCACGGCAACCTAGATCGTTCCATCTCCCCAGCTAACAGGAGAGAGACACCCAGGATTCTCACCCACCCCTTCCTCAACCATTGAAAATACCAACAAGGCAACCATGTGGAAATAGAACAAAACATTGGTAAACATTATACATCTCAAAACACCCAAACATCAGAAAAACATCCCATCAACCCTCCTCCAAACCATGCTCTTTGATAAAGCCATGTGCCTCTTCAGGCAACTAAATAAGACTCCTTCCCCATAAAAGTCACCCAAAGTTTGACGGGTTACAGCAAGCCAAACCAAATCATAATTCGGAAGAGTACCACCTTGCCCCAATTAAAGCCAGCCCGTCGCTTGGCCAGGTCGGCGCCAATGTTTTGATATATTTGGGTCCACTGGCCCTCCCACATAGTCTCTGGTCATCCTCGTCCACCTCTAAACTTACTCCTTCACCTGGATTCGGTCATTCTCACCATCACCGCCCTTAGTGGCTCACCTGCTCTCGGCCTCTACCTTAACGATCAATGTGCTAAATTCACCTCCGGGGCCTTCTCACAGAACCCCTCATCCACGTGCTTTGCCAACATCTTTGACACATAGGCCTTGACACTCGGTACCTCCACCCTCCATTCCCTCCGGCAGGCCCATAATGCATAGATTCTTCTGCTGCCTGAAACAATTCTCCTGATCATCCACCTTTACTTTCAACTCCTTGCAGATTACTTCCAGCATCACCACCTCTATCTCCAACTCAAAAATTTGATCACTATGATCTGTGACCGCCTTTTCCACCTCTTGGATTGTTGCACCTTGCGACTCCAGGCGCTTCTCCAAGCACTCCATGGCACCACAAAGATGGGCTCCCTCTATCGCCATCAACCAGTCCTCTTGCATCTCTGGCCGATGCTGCCAAAGTTCTCCTTTAATCAGCCCCACCAATTGCTCCACTAGCAATGGGGTGAGCAATGGCGACACCTCTGCCCTGCCTACTGCAACTGCGCCACGCAGACTCTCCATCTCCAACACCATCGCCTTATTCAATCTGTCAGGTGCAGTAACCGCTGACAATCCACCTTGGAGGAGAATTCAATTAACACCAATACTCCACAAATTGTCTGACCAAAGAGCCCATTAATCGGGCAGGAAGGGCAAAAACCGAAACCTTCAAGCAGCCTGCATGCGACCGATCAGCACATATCCACCACCGGAAGTCAACTTCCAGTTATGTATTTTACAATTTTATAATGTTTCGCTATTTACAGAAACTGAAATATCTTTATCATCATGTAAAAGTGGCTGAGCTACCACACCAGAGCAGTGAGTTCTCCACCTATGATAGTCAAAGTCACGGTTTCAACTTTCAACTCTTTCCTTTCTGCTTACAGGCTCCTGGCGACGGCTGCAACACACTTCAATCTGCGGACCCTGAGAGCAGTCCGTGTGCTGAGACCACTAAAGCTGGTGTCAGGAATTCCCAGTGAGTTCACCGTTGACGTTCAGCAGGGTCATGGGGAGGACATTTTAATAACTTGGTCATCAGTGGGTAGCGGGATTACTGAAGGGTTTGGGCACTGACAGAGAGAGCATTTTGCCCCCATCAAACACTCTGAAAGCAGGTACAGCACACAGATACAGAGTAAGGCTCCCTTTACACTGTCGCAATCAAACAACTCCCAGGACAGGTACAGGATAGGGTTAGATACAGAGTAAAGTTCCCTTTACATTGTCCCGGTCAAACATTCCCAAGACTGGTACAGCATGGGGTTAGGTACAGAGAAAAGCTTCCTGTACACTGTACTCATCCTTAGGAGCAGATTTAACTCAGTGGGCTAGACAGCTGGTTTGCAATGAAGAACAAGGCCAGCAGCATGGGTTCAATTCCTGTACCAGCTGACCCAAACAGGCATCAGAATTTGGTGACTAGGGGCTTTTCACAGTAACTTCATACTTGTGACAATAAAAGATTATTATTATCACAGCAGCACAGTGGTTAACACAGTGGCTTCGCAGCTCCAGGGTCCCAGGTTCGATTCCCCGCTGGGTCACTATCTGTGCGGAGTTTGCACGTTCTCCCCGTGTCTGCCTGGGTTTCCTACAGGTGCTCCGGTGTCCTCCCACAGTCCAAAGACGTGCAGGTTAGGTGGATTGGCCATGTGACCAAAAATGAGCAAAAATGGTTAGGAGGGGTTATTGGGTTACGGGGATAGGGTGGAAGTGAGGGCTTAAATAGGACGGTGCAGACTCGATGGGCACTGTATGTTCTATGTTCTCATCAAACATTCCCAGGACAGGGTGGCACAGTTGCTATCATTGCTGCCTCACAGCGCCAGGGACCCAAGTTCGATTCTGACCTCGGGTGGAGTTTGCACATTCTTCCCCGTGTCTGCATGGGTTTCTTCCCACAGTTCAAAGGTGCGGAGGTTAGGTGGATTGGCCATGCTAAATTGCTCCTTAGGGTGATGTTACAGGGCGAGGGATTGGGCCTCAGTAGGGTGGTCTTTCACAGTGTCGGTGCAGACTTGATGGTCCGAATGACCCCCTTCTGCACTGGAGAGATTCTATGATTCTATAACAGGTACAGCTCGGGGTTAGATAGAGAGTAAAGCTCCCTTTACACTCTCCATCAAACACTCTCAGGGTAGGTGCTGCATGGAGTTAGATACTGAGTAAGGCCCTCTACAAAAAAATTGGCAGTTGCGTAGAACCTTAGTTAGGCCACACTTGGAATATAGTGTTCAGTTCTGGTCTCCACACTAGCAGAATGATGTGGAGGCTTTGGAGATGGTACAAAAGAGGTTTACCAGGATGTTGCCTGATATGGAGGGCATTAGCTATAAGAAGAGGTTGGATAAACTTGGTTTGTTCTCACTGGAATGACATAGGTTGAGGGGAGACTGGATAGAAGTCTACAAAATTATGAGGGGCATGCATGTACAGAGTGGATAATCAGAAGCTTTTTCCCAGGGTGGAAGAGTCAATTACTAGGGGACATAGGTTTAAGGTGCCAGGGGCAAAGTAAAGAAGAGATGTGCGAGGGAAGAATTTTTACTCAGAGGGTAGTGGGTGCCTGGAACTCGCTGCCGGAGGAGGTGGTGGAAGCAGGTACGATAATGATACGATAAAGGACGTCTTGACAAATACATGAATAGGCTGGGAATAAAGGGATCTGGACCCTGGAAGTGTATAAAGTTTTAGGTGAGATGGGCAGCATGGTTGGTGCAGGCTTGAAGGGCCAAAGGGCGTGTTCCTGTGTTGCACTTTTCTTTGTACACTGGCCCCATCAAACACTCCCGGGACAAGTACAGTATGGTGTCACAAGCATCTTAGCCAACAGGACATAGCCGCCACTCCTGGTGTTCTTCTCAGTGGCAATTGAACGGGGACAGCAGATACCCTCAGGAATTTGGGGTTTAATCTATCCTCAGGGATGTTCAGGGAAGCTGAAGATAATGTCTCATCCAAAAGATGGCACGGCAGCATTGTGGATAGCACAAATGCTTCACAGCTCCAGGGTCCCAGGTTCGATTCCGGCTTGGGTCACTGTGTGTGCGGAGTCTGCACATCCTCCCCGTGTGTGCGTGGATGTCCTCCGGGTGCTCCGGTTTCCTCCCACAGCCCAAAGACGTGCAGGTTAGATGGATTGGCCATGATAAATTGCCCTTAGTGTCCATAATTGCCCTTAGAGTTGGGTGGGGTTACTGGGTTATGGGGATAGGATGGAGGTGTTGACCTTGAGTAGGATGCTCTTTCCAAGAGCCGGTGCAGACTCGATGGGCCGAATGGCCTCCTTCTGCACTGTAAATTCTATGATTACATTATTCCCTCAGTTTTGCACTGAGAGGATCCGCCTGCAATAAGTGCTCATATCTGTGCAATGAGTCTTGAAACCTGTGACTCAGGGGCGACTCAGAGAGCCATGCTGACAACCCTAGGAACAGGAGGAGACCATTCAGTCAATCAAACCCTTTCTTACATTCCTTCTGAGCATGGCTGATCTGTAGTCCAACGCCATACCTTTGCCCCATATCTCGCCTATCAAAAATCTATCCATCTCAGAATTACAGTTACCGGTGGAATACCATTAATTACATTTATGGAGAGAATTCCAAACGTCTGCCACCATTTCTCATAGAATCATAGACATGGACCCAGCAGTGCAGAAGGAGGCCAATTGGCCCATCTGGTCTGCACAAGCCCTTTGAAAGAGCACCCTACCCAGGCCCATACCCCTGTCCTATTAACCCCACCTAACCTTCTGGTCACAAAGGGGCAATTTTGTGTGGCCAATCCACCTAACCTGCACACCTTTGGACTGTGGGAGGAAACAGGAGCACCCAGAGGAAACCCATGCAGATACGGGGGGAACGTGCAAACACCACACAGTCACCCAAGGCTGGAATTGGACCCGGGTCCCTGGCACAGTGAACCAGCAGTGCTAACCATTGTGCCACTGTGCGTGCAAAAGTTTTTCCTAATTTCGTTCCTGAAAGACCCTGTGCGGGATTCTCCGATAATGGGGCTAAGTGTTGACGTCATCGTAAACACCGGAGCATTTTACAACAGCATCATCTGGCCTCTAGGAGCAGCAATCTTGCACCGCACCGGGGATCAGCAAGGCACTGGAGCGCTTCACACAGCTCCAGCTGCCGATACGGGCACCAGCGCGGGTGGCACGGGTCCAGGTATGCGCGCCACTGCCAGCGCGGGTCCGTGCATGCACGTGAGTTGCCTTCTCCACGCCGGCCCCTGGGCAACAGGGCAGAGCCCGACAGGGGCCCGGCGTGGAGGAACATAGGCCCTCCCTCTGGATTAGTCCGCCCGCCGATCGTTAAGCCCCGATTGCTGACCTGGCCACCATGGAGGCCACCCCCCCACCCAAGTCAGATCCCCCCTCCCCCATACCAGGATGGCCCCCCCAGCCAGAACGCCGAGGTCCCACAAGCGAATGATGCCAGCGGAACTCGGCCGAACCCGGCAGACATTCGGTCTGTCAAGCGTGAGAATCGCCCGGGGGGGGGGGGGGGCTGTCACGTTGAGCGTCCCCCGACTGGCGCCGCAGCGACCGCGCCGCGCCATTGCCGCCGATTCTCCAGTCGCTGGAGAATCAGCAGCCCGGCGTCAGAGTGGTGTCGCGGATTTGCGCCCCTCCCCTTCGCCGATTGTCTGTCACGAAGCGGGGCTGGAGAATCCCGCCCACTATTCCTGAAAGACCACATCCCAAACCCTCGGTTCCTCTGCCAGCAGAAATAGTTTCCTTCTCTCTACCTAATCTGCCAAACACATAAAAAGATAAGAAATAGGAGCCAGAATAGACACTTTGACCGCTCAAGCATCTCCACATGTCAGTAAGATTATGACTGATCAGATTATGGCCTTAACTCCACTTTCTGCCTATCCCCCATAACTCCTGAGTCTCTTACAGATCAAAAATCTGCTTAATTCAGCCTTGAATATATTCAATGACCAAGTCTCCACTGCTCCCTGGGGAAAACAATTCCAAAGATCAATCACAGAATTTACATTGCAGAAGGAGGACAGTCGGCCCATCAAGTCTACACTGACCCTTGGAAAGAGCACCCTACTTCAGCCCACACCTCCACCCTATCCCCGTAATTGTACTAAAGCTCATATCTCCACCCTAACCGCGTAACCCAGTAACCCCACCTAACCTTTCTGGCACTAAGGGGCAATTTAGCATGGCCAATCCACCTAACCTGCACATCTTTGGACTGGACTCTCTGAGAAAAGAAATTCCTCCTCACCTATTTCTTAAATGGAATCCCCTTTCTTTGAAACCACGCTCCCTAGTTTTAGATTCCCAATGAGGGACAACATTAGAACATAGAACAGTACAGCACAGAACAGGCCCTTCGGCCCTCAATGTTGTGCCGAGCCATGATCACCCCACTTAAACCCACGTAACCCGCATACCCGTAACCCATCAATCCCCCCATTAACCTTACACTACGGGCAATTTAGCATGGCCAATCCACCTAACATTCTCTCAGCATCTCCCTGACAGCAGCCCCCCCCCCCCACCCCCCACAATCTTATGTCTCAATAAGATCACCTCTCATTCTTCTAAACTCCAATGACGATAGGCCCAACCTTTCCTCATAAGACAACCCGTCATCCTAGGATCAGTCTAATAAACCTTCTCTGAACTGTCTCCATTGCAAATATAAATGGAGACCAAATCTGTATATAGTTTACACAGTGCGGACTTATCAGTGCCCTGTACAGTTGTAGCAAGACTTCCTTACTTTATACTTCATTCCCCATACAATAAAGACCAACATTCTACTTAATTACTTCCAATTCCTGTACGCTAATTTTTTGTGATTCATGTGCAAGGACATCCAGAGCCCTCTGTACCACAGCATTCTGCAGTCTTTCTCAATTTAAATAATATTCTCCTTTTCCATTCTTCCTGCCAAAATGGGCACCTCACGGTTTCCACATTATACTCCACATGCCAGTTTTTTCCCCCCCCATTGACTTAATCTATCTGTCACCCTTTGCAGACACTTTGTACCCTCCTCACAACTTGCTTTTCTACCTATCTTTGTCTCATCGGTAAATTTGGTTGTAACACAATTGGTCCCTTCATCCAAGCCATTAATATAGACTGTAAATAGTTGAGGACCCAGCACTAATGCCTGTGGCACTCACAAATTACTGTGTCAACCTGAAAATAAAAACATTTACCCTGACTCTCTGTTTCCTGTTAGTTAACCAATCATCTATCCAACCCCCAACACCACAAGCTCTTATTTCATGTGGCACATTATCAAAAGATTTTTGGAAATCCAAATACACTAAATTTACTGGTTCCCCCTACTTGTTTCATCCTCAAAGAACTTTAATAAATTTCCCAAACACGATTTCCTTTTCACAAAACCATGTTGACACTTCCTGATTCTATTACAATTTTATTAATGTTCTGCTGCTATCTCCTTTATAATGGGCACTGTAATTTCCCTAATGACAGATGAAAGGTTTAGCATTGCCTTTAGTTTCCTGCTTTGTGTCTCGGTCATCTGTTGAATAGTTGTGTTAGGTTTGCAAGTTTCCACTTTGCTGAAACCTTTCCAGAATCCAGGGAATTTTGGAAGATTATCATTAATTCATCTACTACCTCTGCCATCACTTATTTTCAGATCCGAGGATTCAAGCCAGCAGATCCAGGTCAGCCTTTAGTCCCATTAGTTTTTCCATTACTTTGCTGATTTCTAAATCTTGCCCAATCTTCTGGCTGACGAATAATATTACGATCCCAGACCAGACTCCAAAATGGCTAGGATACTAGACAGAAACCCCAATATTTAATTTCAATTTTGTAAGACTGTGAGGAAAGGATACCTTGTTCCAGGAGTGATTACACAAAGAAGGTAGGAATATTAAAATAAACTTCATTATTAACACAGTTTAAAATTATTTAAGATCACACCAGAAAATAGCTTACAATGACCCTTAAACAATACTACTCAGTACAGTGAATACAACACCCTTAACTGCTATCATTATTCCCACTAAACAACAATTTAAAAAATCTCAGCTCTCAATCCACTTTACCTACCAATGGCACACATAAATACTTCCTGTGATCTATTGACACTGCTTTAAAGAAAAGATCGAACACCTGACAAACCCATGCAGAAACCCGGGTTATTTTTCTTCAGAAGATATTTCTCAGCTTGTTTCAGCTCCCCCTTGCTCTCAGCCAAGTCTGTACTGCTTTAAAGACTGTTAATATATATTTTTTTAACAGACAATTTTATTGAGGTATTTTCTGACATTGTAAACAGTAACAATATACATTAGTGCAAATAACAGTACCTCTCTCGCAAATAGACCCGCCTATTCTTCCCCCCTACTCTACACTATTCTACCCCCCCCCCCTCCCCACCCGCTGATGATTAGTTCCCCGCAAAGAAGTCGATGAATGGTTGCCACCTCCGGATGATCCCCGATAGTGATCCTCGTAAAGCGAACTTGATTTTTTTCTAAGTCGAGAAAGCTTCCCATGTCCAATAGCCATACTTCGGTTCTTGGGGGCTTTGAGTCCCTCCAGGCCAACAGTATTCGTTGCCGGGCTATCAGGGAAGCAAAGGCCACAACGTCGGCCTCTATCCCCTCCTGTACTCCCGGGTCTTCCGACACCCCAAAAATCGCCACCTCTGGACTCATCGCCACCCTTGTTTTCAGTACCCGGGATATGACGTCCGCAAATCCCTGCCAGCATCCCTGAGTTTTGGACACGCCCAGAACATGTGGACATGTTTCGCTGGTCCCCCTCACATCTAGCACGCTTGTCCTCCAGCCCAAAGAATTTGCTCATCCGGGCCACCGTCATGTGGGCCCGGTGAACTACCTTGCACTGAATCAGGCCGAGCCTGGCACATGTTGCGGTTGCATTTACCCTTCTCAGAGCGTCTGCCCATACGCCTCCCTCCAACTCCCCATCAAGCTCCTCTTCCCACTTGACTTTCAGTTCCTTGGTCCCTGTGTCCTCCGCTCCCATAAGCTCCTTATAAATATCCGAGACTCTCCCCTCTCCTACCTCACCCCTGGAAACTACCCAGTCCTGGATCCCCCTTGGTTGAAGGCGTGGAAAGGACGGGACCTGTCTACGTACAAAATCCCGCACCTGCAAGTACCGAAAGTCATTCCCCCGCACCAGCCCGAACTTCTCCTCCAGTGCCCTCATGTTCGCAAAGCTCCCTTCCAGGAACAAGTCGCCCATCCTTCTAACCCCCGCCCTCCGCCACGCTCGAAACCCGCCATCCATCTTCCCAGGGACAAATCGGTTGTTGTCACATATTGGGGACCAGACCGACGCTCCCACTTCCCCCGCATGGTTCCTCCATTGGCCCCAAATCCGCAGAGCCGCCACCACTATAGGGCTGGTGGAGTACTTGGCCGGCGGGAGCGGCAGCGGAGCCGTGACCAGGGCTGCCAAGCTGGTGCCCCTGCATGAAGCAGCCTCCACCTGCTCCCAAACTGACCCCGTACCCGCCATCCATTTCCTTATCATGGCTATGTTAGCCGCCCAGTAGTAGTTGCTGAGGTTCGGCAACGCCAGACACCCTCGCTACGGTTCCATTCCAGTATCCTCCTCTTTACCCGCGGGGACTTCCCTGCCCAAACAAATCCCAGGATGATTTTATTGATTCTTTTAAAGAAGGACCGTGGAATAAAAATAGGGAGACACTGAAAAATAAACAGGAATCTCGGGAGGATCGTCATCTTCACCGTCTGTACTCTCTCCGCTAGTGACAGCGCATCCCACCTCCGATACTCGCTCCTCATTTGCTCCACCAGCCTAGACAAGTTCAACTTTTGCATCTTGCCCCAGTCACGCGCCACTTGTATCCCTAAATACCTAAAACTTTCCCCAACCTCAGCCTAAATGGTAGCCCACTCAGCCTATTCTCATGACCCCTCGCCTGCACCACAAACATCTCGCTTTTTGCCATGTTCAACTTGTAGCCTGAAAACCGGCCAAATTCCCCTAGGATTTCCATAATCACGTCCGTCCCTGCCGCTGGATCTGACAAATACAAAAGCAGGTCATCCACGTAGAGCGAGACCTTGTGTTCTATCTCCCCCCTGACCATTCCCTTCCATCCCCTTGCCGCTCTCAGAGCAATTGCCAGCGATTCTATGGCCAACGCAAACAGCAGTGGAGAGAGGGGGCATCCGTGTCTTGTCCCGTGGTGTAGTCTAAAATACTCAGATGTCGTCCTGTTCGTCCTTACACTAGCCTCCGGGGCCTGATATAGCAGTTTAACCCAGTCCACAAAGCCTTCTCCAAACCCAAACCGTCCCAGCACCTCCCATAAATAGTCCCATTCCACCCAGTCAAAAGCCTTTTTGGCATCCATTGCCACCACTACCTCCACCTCTCTGCCCTCCAGGGGCATTATAATCACATTGAGTAGCCTTCTTAGATTGGCTACCAGCCCTTAACAAACCCCGTTTGGTCCTCCACAATCACGTCCGGTACGCAGTCCTCGATTCTGGATGCCAGGATCTTGGCCAGCAGTTTAGCATCCATATTAATCAGGGAGATTGGCCTAAAGGACCCACAAGCTTCCGGATCTTTATCCCGTTTTAATATCAGCGAGATGATGGCTTGCAACATCGTCGGTGGTCGCACTCCATTGTCCCTCGCCTTGTTAAACACCCTAATCAGCAGCGGCCCCCCTATACCCGAGAACGTTTTGTAGAACTCCAGCGGTTCTATGCCCAACGCAAACAGTAGTGAAGAGAGGGGCATCCCTGTCTTGTCCCGCGGTGTAGTCTAAAATACTCCAATGCCGTCCGGCCCCGGGGCTTTACCGGATTACATGGCCTTCAGGCCCCCCATTACTTCCTCAGCTCTAATCGGGGCCCCCAGCCCCTCTACCATCACTCTGCCCACCTTTGGGAAGGTCAGTCCATCTAAGAAGCGCCTCATCCCCTCCGGCCCTGTGGGGGGTTCCGAGGTATACAGCTTGCTGTAAAAGTCTCTGAATACCCTGTTCAATCCTGCCGGGTCTCCAACCCGGTTCCCTGCCCCGTCCACTACCGTCCCTATTTCCCTGGCCGCCTCCCTCTTCCTAAGTTGATGTGCAAGCATTCTGCTGGCTTTCTCCCCATACTCATACACGCGCCCCTGGCCTTTCTGAGCTGCTCTACGGCCTTCCCAGTGGATAGCGCCCCCAGCTCTGCCTGCAGTCTCCGTCGTTTCCTAAGTAGCTCTGCCCTCGGGGATTCCGCATATTCCCTATCCGTCCGCATCATCTCCTTCACCAGTCTGTCCATCTCTGCCCTATCCGTTCTGTCCCTATGGGCTCGGATTGAGATCAGTTCCCCTCTCACCACCGCCTTCAGTGCCTCTGAGAGCACCGCTGCTGAGACTTCCCCTGTATCGTTGACCTGCAGGTAGTCCTGCATGCATTTCCCCACTCTCTCACACACCCTCTCATCTGCCAACAATCCCACCTCTAACCTCCATTGTGGGCGCTGGTAACTTTCTTTGCAGACCTGCAGGTCGACCCAATGTGGCGCATGGTCCAAAATAGTGATCACCGAGTATTCTGTCTCCCCCACCCCCTCCAAAAAGTCCCTACTCATAATAAAGAACTCAATACGAGAATAAACCTTCTGAACACGTGAATAGAACGAGAACTCCTTCCCCGTCGGCCGACTGATTTTCCAGGGGTCTACCCCCATTTGTTCCATGAACCCTGTCAGTTCTCTTGCCATTGCCAGGACCCTGCCCGTTCTGGAGCATGACCGGTCCAGGTCGGGATCGAGGACTGTATTAAAGTCTCCACCCATAATCAACTTGTGCGAATCCAAGTCGGGGATTTTCCCCAGCAGCCTTTTGATGAAATCTACATCATCCCAGTTTGGAGCGTAAACATTCACTAGGACCACCTTCACCCCCTCAAGCTTGCCCCGGACCATGAGAAATCTACCCCCCATCCGCAACTGTCTGTCCGCCTCAAATTTAACCCGTTCGTTAATCATGATCGCGACCCCTCTGGTCTTAGCGTCAAGCCCCGAATGGAAGACCTGGCTAACCAAGCCCTTCCATAATCTAATCTGGTCCGCCACTTTCAAATGTGTCTCCTACAGCAACATTACATCCGCCTTCAGAGCCCGTACGTGCTTGAAGACACGTACCCTCTTGATCGGCCCGTTTAATCCTCTAACATTCCAGGTGATCAACCTGGTTGGAGGACACCCTGCACCCCCCCGCTACGCCGATCAGCCATCCCCTTTCTTGGGCCCACCCCTTGCCCATGTGCCGCGTTTCCCCTTGTCCGCCTCTTGGCAGCTCCCACCCCCGACCTCATCCCTGTTACCTGGTTCAGTTCACTCCCTCGTCAGCAGATCATCATCCCCCCTCCCTCCCCCCCAGCAGCAACCCCTTGTAACCTAACCCTGTCCTATACTGGCTGTATACACACCCCCCACCTCGCTCCCGTTGACAAGCTCAAAGCAGCTAGCCTGGTGGCTCTCAACTCCGGCGCCACCATGTCCCCCACCTATTGTCCCCCCGCTCCCCTCCCCCCCGCCCATCAACACCACCTCCCCAGAACAGCCCTGTTCGAGCAATCGCTCTGGGACCGAAACAGAGAGAAAACAAAGAACAAAGCTCGTTCCCACAATAGTGCAATTCAAACTGTGTAATGAAAATGAAAAAATGAAAATGAAAATGAAAATCGCTTATTGTCACGAGTAGGCTTCAATGAAGTTACTGTGAAAAGCCCCTAGTCGCCACATTCCGGCGCCTGTCCGGGGAGGCTGGTACGGGAATCGAACCGTGCTGCTAGCCTGCTTGGTCTGCTTTAAAAGCCAGCGATTTAGCCTGGTGAGCTAAACCAGCCCCTAATGAGGTGGGCGCTACCCCCCACCCCCCTCCCAACATTCCCAGAAAAAAAGCAAAAAGAACCTGAACAGCCCCCCAGCTACCAATAACTTAAACTTTAACTATAACTTTGGCTTTAACTTTAAAACTTTCTAACAGGCAAACACAAACACAAGAACACCCCCAGTTTTAAGTAAAAGAGCATGCCGAACAACATCGCTAAAACGAAGGGCAATCTGCGATCAAATGCAAACATCCCTTAATACACTCTAACTTGAGTCCATGGGTCCTCAGTTCGGCCCCAGTCCATGCCCCTTAGCGAAGTCCATCGCTTCAAAATAATGTTGCTGTTCCCGGTATGTGACCCAAAGCCGTGCCGGGAAAAGTAGCCCGAACTTGACCTTCTTTTTAAACAGGATCTCTTTAATTTGTCTGTAGGCTGCCCTCCTTCTGGCCACCTCCTGGCTCAGATCCTGGTAGATGCGCAGGACACTGTTGTTCCATGAGCAGCTCTTCGTGCTCTTGGCCCACTGTAGAACCCGCTCCTTGTCCATGAACCTACGGAACCTGACCACCATCGCCCGTTCCCCCCCCCCCTCGTGGCTGCCTCGCCTTCACTCTGTGTGCCCTGTCCAGCTCCAACGGACGCGGGAAGAAATCATCCCCCACCAGCTTCTGCAGCATGTCTGCCACATATACCGTGGCATCCACTCCCTCGGCCCCCTCCGGGAGCCCAATGATTCTCAGATTCTGCCGGAGAGACCTGTTTTCCAAGTCCTCCAGCCTGTCCATCAGCCTTGATTGTTGCTCCTTCAACTTTCTAATTTCCACGTCCGCTACCGTTTGGAAATCCGCCTGCTCTTCCACTGTCTTCTCCAGTGCCTGGACCTTCTTATCCTGAGCGTCCAGCCTCCGGTCCAGTCGCTCCACCGCTTTCTGGAGCGGTTCCAAATTATCCCGCTACAGTGCTGCGAAGCTCTCTTTCATGACCTTCAGCATGTTGTCCAGTGCTGTCTGGACTGTCTGTTCCGTGGTCCGTTCATCGACTATCTTTCCTCCCACTTGAGCTTCCACACCACCTTTGTTCAGCCCCTTCTTCGCCTGTTTTCGCTCCCTTCTGCTCCTTAAGTCCATACAACTCTTTTTGGATTCATATCTAGAGTGCTATTGTTTTTCAATCCAGCGCTCAAAAGTTCAAAAAAGTCGGGGGGAAAGGTCTTAATGTCTGACCGGGGCGAGAGCCACCAAATGCGCGACTTACTCCCTCATAGCCGCCACCGGAAGTCGACTGTTAATATTTTTTAACTAAACTGCAGTAAGAGCAGAACTGCTTCTCTGCTGGCCACAACTTCATTCAACTCAGAACTAAATTGCTTTCTAAAAATGCCTGATACCTTCACTCCACTCAGCAACAACATCACCTTACCAAGCTGAAATGTAATTAAATCCACAAGGAATCCCCTTAGTCAAAACAAATTTCCATTCACCCAAACCTTTTATATTACTTTAATTGCACCGTTGGCACCCAACTGTTCAAACTAGTATTTTTAAAAAACATGACTGCAGCAGTTGTACACACACTAACCCAGGCTTTTACCCTTACTGTAGTAAATACCTATAATACAATATATCTTAAATTCCTACATTCATCACACTAATCTTCTATTAGTATGTCTGTTCGTTCAATTTGATAACATTATTTACTTCCTCCCCATAGGCTTTCTTTCTCAATGCAATATATCCTGAAAAAGAGTTATGAATTATCTTTTTAAATGTCTGTTACTGCTTCTCTATCATCTTTTTAAATCAATTTTACGATTCCACTTTTGCCATATATGTATTCCTCCCAAAGTAATTGTTATTTATCTTTAAATACTAGTTTTAGACCCACATTCCTCTCCCTCAAACAGAATGCAAAATTCCTTCATTTTATGATCACTCATGCCAAGATCCTTTACGGAGAGGTGATTATTTAATCATGTCTTAATACACATCACCAGATCTAACATAACATGTTCCTTAGATGTTTGCAGACAGATTGTTCGAAGAAACTGTCCCTAATATACTTATTAACTCATCCTATTCCAATTTGATCCATCACAGCTATATGCAGACTAAAATTGCCCCTGATTATTGCAGTACCTTTCTTACAAGCCTCTATTATTTTGTGATTAATGTTCTGTTCTACTTTCATGAGGTCTGTTACTTAATCCTACCACTGACGTCTTTCCTTTGCTTTCTCTTAACTCTGCTCAAACTGATTCGACATCTTGATCCTCCATGGCAAGATCATTCTCACTTTTCCAGTGATCTCATCCCTTATCAAGAGAGCTACCCCACACCCTTTACCTTTCTTCCTGCCCTTCTGAAATTTCAAATGCCCTTGAATATTTGGGCTCCAGCCTTGGTCACCCTGTAACCATGTCTCCATAATGGCTATCATATCACACTCATTTATTTCTATCCATGGTATCAATTCATCCATCTTGTTCCAATGCTGAGTGCATTCAGCAAATGGCCTTTAATTCTGTCAATTTACTATTTCCCCCCACTCTGACCTTATTTACTGGTTCCCGCTTATGTATATACATTCCATGCTTTCCTGTCACACTCTAACTTTCAATATCAATATCATTATGATACAATTCCCTCTTCCCCAAAACTGATGCCTGTGGTCCATGAACCATAAATTCAACACCCTGATCTTATTTACCCTGTTGCTTGAGGCTCGGGTAGTAATCCAGAAAGTATTACCTTTGTGGCTCTGCTTTCTAATGTAGCTCCCAGCTATGCATACATCCTTCACAGAATTTCTTTCCTAGACCTACTTGTGTTGTTGGTTGGTACCCGTCTGCACCATGACAATTGAACTGTTGCCCTCCCACTCAAAGTTCCTGTCTAGCCATGAGGAGACGGCCTTATCCCTGTTCCAAAATACCTACAAAAAGTCAATCAGATTATCCCTTGACTTTATAAATTCTGAGGAATACAACCTTTGCAGTCCAGATATGATTCTGGTAAATCTGCACTTCACTCCCTCCAAGGCCAATAAATCCTTCCTATGGTGTGGTGCCCAAAACTGATCACAGTAACTCCAGGTATGTTCCCACCTGGTCTCTGTCGATCCTAAACTTAATTTTGAAGCCCTTATATTTTGGTTCTCTGGATATAAAGGCCAATTGTTCTTCAGTCTATTTGATCAAAATACCAATCAGCAGGTGCAGAGCAGGTGATCAGCTGAACATTTTCAGTCACTTTATTCAAAATCATAAACACTCATAATGTCCAGACACCAAACATTAGTCAAGGGAACTTGATTTCCCCCCTCTCACCTTTCTGAAACAACAGAGTGATGTGTACAATTGTGCAAATAAAGACATTCTTTACAAGCTGAGAGAACTTTGGAAATTCACATTTTGGGCACATCGGCAATATTCTCACTGACTTTCTTCAAAACTCGGATAGACATCTGATCCTGAGGATTTGTCACCCTTTAGGGTCATTATTTTCTCCATCTCTGTCATTTTATTCCTGTTAATTTTGTTGAATCCCTGAGTCTGTATAAGTTTGCTTTTGATGTTGGGCTTGCTAACCTCTTCCTCTACTGTAAATACTGAGATAGAGTAAATAAATATTCAACATATTCACCATTTTTTCATTCACAATATCACTCTGAGCAGATTTTAACTAACCAACATTGCTCCTGACCACCCACTTTTCCAAATATAATCGGGGATGGTTTTTGTGTTGATTTTAATTGTTTGCCAGTTTAAGTCATACTCTCTTTTTATAGCTCTTATCTGTTCAGCTACTCATTCTTGGTCTTTGTATCTTTCTCATTCACCGGGGTCTGTGCTATTTTTTGTAATTTTGTCTGATGATTCTTTTAGTTTTATGTTGTCTCTTACCTCCTTAGTTTTCCATGGCTGTCTTTATGGGTAAGTAGAGCTCTTGTCCCTTAGCGGTATAAACTGGTTCTGTATCACATCAAATTCTTTTTGTGAATACGTCTCACTGATCTTCAGTTATTTTAACCATTAACAGTTTGTTCAGTTTTCTGTGGAATGTCTCTGTCTCAACCAATTGAAGTCAGTCTTACCTAACTCTAGCATTTTAACAGCTGTTTCATGTTTCTCCCTTTCAAACACTGCTTTGAATCAATCATATTATGATATAAATACAAATGTTCATGCATCATTAGGCAAATAACTAAATTTAGCTCATTACTCATTATTCAATCTAATATTACCTGCCCTCTGCTGGTTCTAAGACATTACTGCAAAAAATGACCCAACACACTACAGGGATTCACTCCCTTTCTGACATGTATTAGTCTGGTTTCCCCAATCTGAATGGAAGCTATAATCCCCAGACCTGTACACAACTGACTGACTGACTGATGTACTTTTCAAGTTCTTAGATTTATCTAGAAAGTCTTCACAGCCTGCTCACCACTCATTATATCTTCACTTACCATTGAAGTAATTTAATTCTCAATTACTATGGCCATGCCTCTCACTTGGCCATTTACTCGAACTTTCCTGGAGACATTATGGGCGGGATTCTCCGACCCCCCCACTGGGGGGTGCCGCCCCGCCCCTCCGACGCAGGCTGCCGTATTCTCTGGCACCGGTTTTCGGGCGGGGCGGGGCGGGCAGCGGCAACAGCCCCACCACGCAAATCTCCGGGCCCCAATGGGCAGAGCGGCCGGCGTTTCCAGGCCAGTCCCGCTGGCGTGAAACAGACATGGTCCATTATGGCGGGACCTGGCTTATAGGCCAGCTAGGTGAGTCCTCTAGGAGAGGGGGGGGGCGCGCGGGGGGTATCTGGCTCGGTGGGGGGGGGCCACGGTGGCCTGGCCCGCGATCGGGGCCCATCTGCGGGCGGACCTGTGTGTGGGGGGAATCTTTTCTTCCGCGCTAGCCTCTGTAGGGCTCCTCCATGGCCGGTGTGGAGAAGAACCCCCCTGTGCATGTGCAGGAAACACGGCGGCCTGTCTGCGCAGGCGCAAAACCACGACGGCGGTTCTGCGCATGCGCCAACTCGCGCCGGCCCTTCGACGGCGGTTGGCGCGGTGCCAACCCCTCCAGCACCAGCCTAGCCCCCGGAAGTGCGGAGGATTCCGCACCTTACAGTCCGCCCGATGGCAGAGTGGTTTGCGCCACTCTTGGCGCCGACGTCGGGCCAGTTGTGGGAGAATCCCGTCTGCACAAATCTGGTAGATTCTCTAATAATGGGGCTATGTCCCCACGTGGGCGTAAAAACCGGCGTGGACTACTATAGGCTCCCATGGATCCTGCCCGCCCGCCGATCGGTAGGCCCCGATCGCAGGGCAGGCCACCGTGCCCCCACCCCCCCCCCCCCTCCCCCCACCCCGCGACGGATTCCCCGCCCCCTCCCTCCAGGACGGCCCCTGCACACTCATCTTCCAGGTTCTGCCATGTGGAAACTGAGTAACCCACGTTGGTGGGACTCGGCCAAACTCGTCGGCCCATTGGGGCCCGGAGAATCGCTGCGGGGGCCACTGTCAACGACCCCCGACTGGCACGGCGAGAATCCTGCCGGCGCCTGAGAATCGGCACCAGAGAATGGGGAAGCCAGCATCAGGGCGCGATTCTCGCGTCCCCTCGGGGATTCTTCGACCCAGCGCTGGGTCAGAGAATCCCGGCCATAGTTCCCTGTAGTATCCACCTTGCAGCCATGTCTCAAAAATGACTAACATGTCATACCCTCTGAGTTAAATATTTACCTACAATTTGTTTAATTTGTTTCTTACAATCTGTGGCTATAGGAAGAACGATTCTTTGGGGCACACACCCTAATCTGTGCAACTGCTCTAATGTTTGCACTTATTGACTTTACATCTTTTAGTTTTCACTTTGTCTATGATGCTCAAACCACAAGGGGCCCGATTCTCGGTTGGCGAGATCCTCTGCTTCGCCAGCCTGCAGATTTCCCGACAGCGTGGGGGTGCCCACAACAGGAAACCCCATTGTCTGTCTGGCTGCCAGGACAGAACATCCCACGCTGGATGGGGGCACGCAGCACCGGAAAACGGGTGCGATGGGTCAGAGAATCCAGCCCAATATCTGAATATTGTTCTATTCCCTTCCCTTCCTGAAATACAGGGCAGGATTCTCCGTTGCCCGACGGCGAAATCGTATCCGGCAATCAGCTGGAGAATCCCCGTTTGCGACCGAATTGGGATCAGCGGCATTTTTCAGATGCTCTGCCCCCTGCAAATCGGCTTAATCGAGGAGCACGCCGCATGCCGTTGCACATACCTGGTCAGGAGAGAGCCGTGCTGATGGCAGGGGGGGGAGGGCTGGGGGTACTGTTGGGGGTTGTTCAGGGGGTGGTGAGGGGTGTCCAGGGTGACACTATTTCGCCGGCTGGTTCCATGCGCGGCCGGCGCCATGTTGTATGGCGCGACCGCTGCAGATCGTCGCCCTGCGCATGCATGGCCACGGATTCTCTGTCCGTTTATGTCAGGAACCCCGGGAGTTTTACCTGCTGCCACTGCTAGCCCTCCACCACGCAGAGCATCGATGCGGGGAGGCACCGACTTTTTCATTGTAAAACTAGACACTTCCTCTAGACATAGCCTCAAAATATCGGAGAATCCAGCCCACAATGTCTGACTGTTGCTTTATTCTCTTCACATCGTAAATACAATGGGCGAATTTCTCCGTCCCGCTGGCTGGTCAATGGGGTTTCCCATTGTGGGGCAGCTCCATGCCGTCGGAAAACCCCGGGCTGCCGGCAAAACGGGGAATCCTGACGGCGGAGAATTCAGCCCAATATCTGACTGTGGGCTGGATTCTGTGATTTTGTGGCTATGTCCAGAGGAAGCATCTGGCCTTATGACCAAAAAGTCGGCGCCACCCCAGCACTGATGCTCCGCCTGGTGGGGTGTTAACAGGCATGCCTTGTAAAGCCCCCGGCTTTACCTGCAGATCCGGATGCAGAATGACCGGGTCCATGGCTGCTGCGCATGCGCAAGGCGGGGGTTGCGCCATTCATGGCGGCAGCCGCGCCCGGATTGCCAGATAGTGCCCCCCTGTAACCCCCTCTCGACCCCCCACCAGTCCCCCCAGCCCTCGTCAAAGCCCCCCCGCCTGAGAATGATTCCCCCCCCCCCCCCCCCCCCCCCCCCCACCCCCCCAACTCCCGACTGTGGCAGTGCTGGACACAGTCCACAGCCGCCATGCGATATCCCCGAAAATTGAGAGGACACGCAACTGACGCTGTCGGGAAATCGGTCCATTGGGGAGGGAGCATTGGTGGAAGGCCTCAGGTGACATCCTGAGGCCGTGCCAATGATGTGCAGTATGCTGTTTTTGAGGAGGCGGAGCTCCTAAAAACGGTGCCACCCCCGATTCCCACGTAAAAACGGATTCTCCGGCCAATCGGCAAACGTGATTTCGGCGTCGGCAATCAGAGAAACCCACCCTGTTACTCTACTGTAATCACATCCTAAAACACAATGGGCTGGATTCTCATTTCTGAGGCCAAGTGTTGACACCAGCGGAGGAAGCGTGACGTTTTACGACAGTAAAATCGGCGCAACACCTGCACTGATTCAGCTAACTCAAATGGGCTAGCACCCTCGCCACGTGGAACACAACCAGTTCCATGGAAATACGGTGCTGGATTTGCCGGGTCCGTGATTGGCACAAATAAGCTTCACACGCCGCAGCCGCACTTAAACGGTCCTTCCCCCCACACACAACATCCCCGCCAACAATATGGTTGGAAGGAGAGCAGCACCACCGTTCAGGGATGCTGAGCTGTACACCCTGTTGGACGCCGTGGAGGAGGGACGGATGATCTATACCCCGGCCCGGAAGGAAGGCCGTGCCTTGGTGCAGGTGGGAGAGGCAGTCAGCGCATTGGGCAGCGTCGTAGGGACTGGCGTGCAGTGCAGGAAGAAACTGCACAACCTTCTCAGGGCGGCCAGGGTGAGTTGGCTGCTTCGTGCTCCTCGCATTAACCCCACATCCCCCACACATCCGTAATCTGGCTCCCCCCCCCCCCCCCCCCACCCCGGGGATGGCCGAATCCCCACCCATGCCATCCGCCATGGCAGGGTGCCCTCGCCACTGAGGACACCATCTACCCAACCCCTGTGCTGCATGCGCTAGACCGTCTAATGGTGTCGTTGTTTGTGTTTGCCCCGCCAGGAGAAGGCTGCGCACAACTGCTGGGAGGGGAAAAGACTGGAGTGGTCCCTCATCATGCCCAAGCAGAGGACCCTGAATGTCCCCTGCCACAGCCAGAGCCGGTGCCCCCCAGACAGCTGAGCAACGACGGGGAAAGCAGCCGGGACAAAATTCTTCCACCCGAGATTCAGGACTCCCGGAGGATGACACTGACTTTCCATCACAGCTGTCTCCAACACCCTCCACCATCTCAGAAACTATCAACTTGATTGGGCACATTAATGAAGAACCTCATGGGACACTATCTGGTGCACACCACACATTGCATCAGGTACAACAGGTGGACGTAGATGCAGCCGAGGGGCTGAACGGTGGGAAGGCAGGCCAGCCTCATGAACCAGCTGCCGTCCAGAAGGACCCCAGGCATCTGGAACATCCTGTCTCAGCCACAGTGCAGATGCAGTCAGAGAGCCAGGGGATGACGGTGAGCATCCAGGACCTGCAGGTGCAGGGGGTGGTGCTGGCCATATGTGCCACCAAGGCCGACACCGCATGGGTAGCGTCCGCAGTGGAGGCATTGGGGGTGATGGTTTCAGCTATGAATCAGCGTGTCCAAGGCCTGGGGCATTCTGTGCAGGCAGGAATCGAGACCCAGGACAGGACTGCCCTCTCACAGGCAATCATGTGCCAGAGCCACCTGGACATTGCAGCGACGCTCCTCAGCATGGCCCTGTCACAGCAGGCCATGACTGGGAATGTCGGCAGCATTGCCCAGACGCTGGCCAGCGTTAAACAGACACAGAATGTGGTGGCTCAGTCCCAGAGGGAGGTGGCCCAGTCCCGGAGGGAGATGGCCCAGTCACTGGCTGATGTGGCACAGACCAACAGGGTGGTGGCACACAGTCTCAGCGTGATGTGGTGCAGCCCCAGACGGAGATGGTCCACTCCCTGTGCTCCATGGCCACGAGCATGCAGACCCTGATCGAGACCAGAGCGGGCCTCCAGGACTGGCAGGGCCAGATGGTGGGGGAGCCTCAAGGGATGGCTCCGCTTGCATCCCCGTCCAATGAAGTAGCCCCCAGGCCATTGGGCACCCCGAGGAAGGAGATGGTGATGGGGCCCGTGCTGGTGACTCCCTCAGGGAGGTGCTGAAACACAGCAGCACCTCAAACTCCCCCATCTCCTGTGCCTAGTGCATCTGGTGCGCAGCGGGCAGAACAGGGCAGCACCACGCCACTCAGGGTACCCGAGCAGCAGCCAGGCCTATCCAGTCGCCCCAGACGACGTGGACCAACGGGGACCCTCGTCGCAGGATAGGAGTCACAGCAGGCCTCCTCCACTCCTGCTATACCGTCTGGGAAACCACCTCGGCATGGCGTAAGGCCCGTAAGGCCAGTAAGTTAGACACCAGTTAGGTTGGCACGAGTGCAGGGTACTGTTTAGTTATAGGGGCTAGGGCTCAGACTGTATGTATTCCTTCACAATAAAACCCTGTTAGCACTGTTAAAACCTGGCTGATGGGCGTGGGGGTCAGCTGGTCAGGCTGGCCGGGGGCGGGGGTACACACACCAGTGCAGGCCCTTTAGAGGACCGTGCTCCCACCCCCCCCCCCCCCCCCCCCGCCCCACCACCCCCCAACCATCCCCATCCCCACGCCAGGGATTTGACGGGACCGTGTGATAGACTGGGCAGCTCGCATGCATGGATCTCCCAGCTGGAAGGTGCTACTGTTGGCATGAGTCAGACATTGTCATATGATGTGGAGCACCAGAGCTCATCGCAGAGGGGGTTGTCATCATCCTCCATCCCATGGACCAGACCCACTGTTACTGCCAATCCAGGGCCCCCAGCTCGTAGCGTGCAGGTATGTATAACGGAGGGGTGTGCAAGCAGGTGGTGTGGGAAGTGAGGGGGTGTTGGTTTAGGATGTGGTGTCCTTGCCCCTGGCCAGCACCCCCCTCCACCCCGTCCCTCCTAGTCGGCGAACCTGGACGCGATCAGTGCGTCCCATGCGCGCTGGCCCTGGCGTAAAAGTCGTGCGGCGTCCCGTCCCTTCCTGGGCCCCATGTCCTGCTCATTATCCCCGCTTGCCCGCATCCTCCTCATCAGACGAGGCCTGCCCTTCCTCTTCATCCTCCCTCTCCAGCCCATTGCCCCTCTGCTGCAGCAGGCCACCATGATGCGGGCGACCCTCTCAGCCTCATACTGGAGGGCCCCTCCAGAGCAGTCCAAGCACCTGAACTACATCATCAAGAGGCCGAAGCACGGCTCATCACATTCCTAGTCTCTGTATAGGTGTCATTGTAGCGGGTCTCCGCGTCGTTCTGTGGCCTGCAGATAGGCTTCATCAGCCATGGCCGCAGCAGGTAACCCCTGTCACCCAGGAGCCAACCCTTCAGCCGGGGATGTGCCCCTCGAACATGTCAGGTAAGTGTGCCAGGATGAAGGAATCGTGCACACTGCCCGGGCATTGGGCGCAGAGGTGTACTATGTGCAGCTGATGGTCACAGACCACATGTAGGTTCATTGAGTGGTACCCCTTTTGGTTTGTGTACAGCGGCCGGTTATCCTCCGGTGCCCATAGGGGGACATGCAACCCGTACTCCCAGCACACGCACCTTAGACGTGCACTCTTAGCTTCATCCCAGACCCCCGTCTCACCAGGATGAGAGGAGCAAACTGGCCATTGGCAATCCAAATCCAGGGCATCTCGCTCGCTCCGAGTCAGGAAGAGCAGATTGGGGATTTCTGTTAGCAGTTCATCGGATCTCTGCATTATTGTGATTTGTCTTCTCCGGACTGGGGACAATAGAAAGGCTCATTAGTGTTTCATTTTCTGGAGGATAATTTTAGATGCCCCCTCTGGCACACCATCCTGCTCAATGCACTGCAGCCTGTGCTGACAGTCCAGACTTGGCAGGGGAGGTATCAGTGCCAGTTCACATACACATTAAACCTCCTGAGAACCCAGGGGAATGGACAGCCGACAACAACTCTCTGCGCAGGTCTGTACCATCTTTGTACTTTAAGCCTTGCCAATCACAGAAGATAACTGAACATTTTGCAGTACTGCAGCCAGATGTGGTGCATAATATTGTGCCCACTGGTCTTCCGTCCAGGCATTCTCAGTTAGGTGGGGTGGCTTTCAAAGAACAAAGAGCAATACAGCACAGGAACAGGCCCTTTGGCCCTCCAAGCATGTGCCGATCACGTGTCCTATCTAGACCAACCGCTTATATTCTTCTGTACCCCGTCTGTTCATGTGTCTGTCCAGATAAGTCTTAACGGTCGCTAACCTATCTGCCTCAACCACCTCACTTGGCAGTACATTCCAGGCCACCACCACCCTCTGTGTAAAAACGACCCCCACACATCTCCACTGAACCTATCCCCCCTCACCTTGAACTTGTGCCCCCTTGTAATTGTCATTTCCGCCCGGGGAAAAAGCCTCCAACTGTTCACCCTATCTATACTCCTTATAATTTTAGAGGCTTCTATCAGGTCGCCGCTCAGTCTCCGTCTCTCCAGGGAGAATAATCCCAGTTTATAAAATCTTTCCTCATAGTTAATACCCTCCATACGAGTCAACATCGTGGTAAACCTTTTCTGTACTCTCTCCAAAGCCTCTACATCCTTTTGGTAGTGTGGTGACCAGAATTGGACACAGGATTCCATATATGGCCCAACCAACGGTCTATATAACTGTAACATAATTTGCGAACTTTTATACTCGATAGCCCGCCCGATGAAGGCAAGCATGCCATATACTTTCTTTACCACCATTTCCACCTGTGCTGCCACTTTTATGGAATTGTGGACCTGCACGCCGAGATCTCTCTTGCTGTCCATCAGGAATAAGCACCCGACACGGACCACCTCTACCAGCACAGACAGGCACTCATCTGTGAAAGGAGGGACACCTTGACAACCCGACTTGCCCTTAACCTTCCATGGCCTCCTGACGCTGCTGCCTTTGCTGCGCAGCAATAATGTTATTGCTCCTAAGCCACACAGCGCCCTCAGCTTCTCACAAAACTCCTGGCAGCCTTCAGGAAGCTGTGTTTGGGTTAAATATCTCCACCATGTCCTCATTGGACCTGCCCCAGCCTGCGCAGAGCTCCAATCAGCAGGCGCATTGAACGCTGGATGGGCCTTTATTGGCACCCAGTGTAATGTCAGTTTAACTACACAAACCCAGGACAGAGCGGGTTTCACTTCAAGCATGCCCCAGCTGCACAATTCAGGCATATAACTCTTTTTAGCTCTTTCTAACCCTCTCAAAGACACTCTCTCTCTGACTGTCCCTGACTATCTGGCACGCAAAATGGCACTCTCTCTTACACTCCTTGTGGCATTCTCTCTGGCACTTTCTCTGACTCCCTCTGGCACTCTCTGTGCTGCTCTCTCTGTGACTCTTCCAGACATTCTCTCTGACTCTACTGGACACTCTCTGACTCTCCCAGACACTCTCTCTGGCACTCGCACTGTCTCTCTCTCTCTCTGGCACTCTTTCCTGACACTCTCTTTTCTGACACCGTCTTTCCTGACACACTATTTCCTGACACGCTCTCTGAATCGCTCTGGTACTCTCTCTGACACCCTCCATTGACACACTCTCTGGCTCTCACTCTGGCACTCTCCCACTGACTCTCTGTTACATTCTTTGTGGCTCTTTCTGTGGCAATTTCTCTGACTCCCTCTGGCATTCTCTCTGCCATTCCCTCTCTAACTCACCCTGATCTCCTGGTCACTCTCTCCGCCTCTCCCAGACACTCTCTCCAGCACTCACTCTGCCACTCTCTCTCTGGCTCTCCCGGACACTCTGACTCTGCCTGACATTCTCTTTGGCACCTGCCTTGTCTCCCTCTCTCTGGCACACTCTCCTGACACACTCCCCTAACACTCTTTCCTGACACTGCCTCAGAGTCGCACTGGTTGTCTCTCTGCCTCTCTCTGGCACTGTCTATTGCACTCCCTCTGACACTGGCTCTGACACTTGTTCTGGCATTCTCTCCGACACTACATGCTCTGAATTTATCCAACTCTCTGATACTCTTTGACACACTCTGGCAAACTCTCTGGCACCTTATTTGGAACTCCTGTTGGCACTCCCTCTACCACCCTCCCAGACACTCCCTCTGGCACTCCCTCCGGACTCTCCCAGACACTCCCTCTGGCACTCCCTCCGGACTCTCCCAGACACTCCCTCTGGCACTCCCTCCGGACTCTCCCAGACACTCCCTCTGGCACTCCCTCCGGACTCTCCCAGACACTCCCTCTGGCACTCCCTCCGGACTCTCCCAGACAGTCCCTCTGGCATTCCCTCCGGACTCTCCCAGACACTCCATCTGGCACTCCCTGCGGACTCTCCCAGACACTCCCTCTGGACTCTCCCAGACACTCCCTCTGGCATTTCCTCCAGACTCTCCCAGACACTCCATCTGGCACTCCCTGTGGAGTCTCCCAGACACTCCCTCTTTCATTCCCTGCGGACTCTACCAGAAACTCCCTCTGGTACTCCCTCCGGAGTCTCCCAGACACTCCCACTGGCACTCCCTCCGGACACTCCCAGAAATTCCCTCTGGCACTCACTCCGGACTCTCCCAGACACTCCCTCTGGCACTCCCTCCAGACTCTCCCAGACACTCCCACTGGGACTTCCTCCGGACTCTCCCAGACACTCACTCTGGCACCCTCCGGACTCTCCCAGACACTCCCACTGGGACTTCCTCCGGACTCTTCCAGACGCTCCCTCTGGCATTCCCTGCGGACTCTCCCAGAAACTCCCTCTGGCACTCCCTCTGGACTCTCCCAGACACTCGGTCTGGCACTCCCTCCGGACTCTTCCAGACACTCCCTCTGGCATTCCCTCTGGACTCTCCAGACACTCCCTCTGGCACTCCCTCCGGACTCTGCCAGACACTCCCTCTGGCACTCCCTCCAGACTTTCCCAGACACTCCCTCCGGACTTTCCCAGCCACTCCCTCCGGACTCCCCCAGACACTCCCTCTGTCACTCCCTCCAGACTCTCCCAGACACTCCGTCCGGACTTTCCCAGACACTCCCTCCGGCACTCCCTCCGGATTCTCCCAGACACTCCCTCTGGCACTCCCTGCAGACCTTCCCAGACACTCCGCCCGGACTTTCCCAGACACTCCCTCTGGCATTCCCTCCGGACACTCCCAGACACTCCCTCTGGTAGTCCCTCCGGTCTCTCCCAGACACTCCCTCTCGACTCTCCCAGACACTCCCTCTGGCACTACCTCCGGACTCTCCCAGACTATCCATCTGGGACTCCCTGCGGACTCTCCCAGAAACTCCCTCTGGTACTCCCTCCGGACACTCCCAGAAACTCCCTCTGGCACTCCCTCCGGACTCTCCCAGACACTCCCTCGGCAACTCCCTCCGGACTCTCCCAGACACGCTCTCTGGCACACCCTCCAGACTCTCCCAGACACTCCCCCCGGACTCTCCCAGACACTCTCTCCAGACTCTCCCAGACACTCGCTATGGGACTCCCTCCGGATTCACCCAGACACTCCCTCTGGCACTCCCTCCGGACTCTCCCAGACACTCCCTCTGGCACTCCTTCCGGACTCTCCCAGACACTCCCTCTTTCATTCCCTGCGGACTTTCCCAGAAACACCCTCTGGTACTCCCTCCGGTCTCTCCCAGACACTCCCTCTGGCACTCCCTCCGGACTCTCCCAGACACTCCCTCTGGCACTCCCTCCGGACTCTCCCAGACACTCCCTCTGGCACTCCTTCCGGACTCTCCCAGACACTCCCTCTTTCATTCCCTGCGGACTTTCCCAGAAACACCCTCTGGTACTCCCTCCGGTCTCTCCCAGACACTCCCTCTGGCACTCCCCCCGGACTCTCCCAGACACTCTCTCCGGACTCTCCCAGACACTCGCTATGGGACTCCCTCCGGATTCACCCAGAAACACCCTCTGGTACTCCCTCCGGTCTCTCCCAGACACTCCCTCTGGCACTCCCTCCGGACTCTGCCAGACACTCCCTCTGGGCCTTCCTCCGGACTCTCCCAGACACTCCCTCTGGCACCCTCCGGACTCTCCCAGACACTCCCTCTGGTACTCCCTCCAGACTCTCCCAGACACTCCCTCTGGCATTCCCTGCGGACTCTCCCAGAAACTCCCTCTGGAACTCCCTCCGGACTCTCCTTGACGCTCGGTCTGGCACTCCCTCCGGACTCTCCCAGACACTCCCTCTGGCATTCCCTCCACACTATCCCAGACACTCCTTCTGGCATTCCCTCCGGACTCTCCCAGACACTCCCTCCGGTCTCTCCCAGACACTCCCTCTGGCACTCCCTTCAGACTTTCCCAGACACTCCCTCCGGACTTTCCCAGACACTCCCTCCGGACTCTCCCATACACTCCCTCTGGGACCCCCTCCGGATTCTCCCAGAAACTCCCTCTGGCAGTACCTCTGGCAACATCTCTGACTCGCCCGGACACTCTCTCTTGCACTCTCTATGGCACTCTCTCTGGCACTCTTTCTGCCACTCTTTCTGCCACTCCTTCTGGCTCTCTTTCTGGCACTCTCTCTGAAACTCCCTCTGGCACTCTCTCTGGCACTGTCTCTGGCACTCTCTCTGACACTCCCTCTGGCACTCTCCCAGACATTCCCTCCGGACTCTCCCAGACACTCCCTCTGGCATTCCCTCCGGACTATCCCAGACACGCCCTTTGGCATTCCCTCCGGACTCTCCCAGACACTCCCTCCGGTCTCTCCCAGACACTCCCTCCGGTCTCTCCCAGACAGTCCCTCTGGCACTCCCTCCAGACTTTCCCAGACACTCCCTCCGGACTTTCCCAGACACTCCCTCCGGACTCTCCCCTACACTCACTCTGGGACTCCCTCCGGATTCTCCAAGAAACTCCCTCTGGCACTCCCTCCGGACTCTCCCAGACACTCCCTCTGGCACTCCCTCCGGACTCTCCCAGACACGCCCACTGGCACTCCCTCCGGACTCTCCCAGACACTCCCTCGGGCACTCCCTCCGGACCCTCCCAGACACACCCACTGGCACTCTCCCAGACACTCCCTCCGGACTCTCCCAGACACTCCCACTGGCACTCTCCCAGACACTCCATCCCTAGTCTCCCAGACACTCCATCTGGGACTCTCCCAGATACTTCCTCTGGACTCTCCTAGACACTCCCTCTGGCACTCCCTCCGGACTCTCCCAGACACTCCCTCTGGCACTCCCTCAGGACTCTCCCAGACACTCCCTCTGGACTCTACCAGAAACTCCCTCTGGCACTCCCTCCGGACACTCCCAGACACTCCCTCTGGCACGCCCTCCGGACTCTCCCAGACAATCCCTCTAGTAATCCCTCCGGACTCTCCTAGACACTCCCTCCGGACTCTCCCAGACAGTCCCTCTGGCATTCCCTCCGGACTCTCCCAGACACTCCATCTGGCACTCCCTGCGAACTCTCCCAGACACTCCCTCTGGACTCTCCCAGACACTCCCTCTGGCATTCCCTCTGGACTTTCCCAGACACTCCCTCTGGCACTCCCTGCGGACTCTCCTAGACACTCGCTATGGCACTCCCTCCGGACTCTCCCAGACACTCCATCTGGCACTCCCTGCGGACTTTCCCAGAAACACCCTCTGGTACTCCCTCCGGACTCTCCCAGACACTCCCTCTTCCACTCCCTCCGGACTCTCCCAGACACGCCCACTGGCACTCCCTCCGGACTCTCCCAGACACTCCCTCGGGCACTCCCTTCGGACTCTCCCAGACACTCCCTCTGGCACTCTCCCAGACACTCCATCCCTAGTCTCCCAGACACTCCATCTGGGACTCTCCCAGACACTTCCTCTGGACTCTCCTAGACACTCCCTCTGGCACTCCCTCCGGACTCTCCCAGACACTCCCTCTGGAACTCCCTCAGGACTCTCCCAGACACTCCATCTGGACTCTCCCAGAAACTCCCTCTGGCACTCCCTCCGGACACTCCCAGACACTCCCTCTGGCACGCCCTCCGGACTCTCCCAGACAATCCCTCTGGTAATCCCTCCGGACTCTCCTAGACACTCCCTCCGGACTCTCCCAGACAGTCCCTCTGGCATTCCCTCCGGACTCTCCCAGACACTCCATCTGGCACTCCCTGCGGACTCTCCCAGACACTCCCTCTGGACTCTCCCAGACACTCCCTCTGGCATTCCCTCTGGACACTCCCAGACACTCCCTCTGGCACTCTCTCCGGATTCTCCCAGACACTCCCTCTGGCACTCCCTCCGGACTCTCCCAGACACTCCCTCTGGCACTCCCTCCGGACTCTCCCAGACACTCCCTCTGGCAGTCCCTCCGGATTCTCCCAGACACTCCCTCTGGCACTCCCTCCGGACTCTCGCAGACACTCCAACTGGCACTCTTCCAGACACACCCTCCGGACTCTCCCAGACACTCCCTCTGGGACACTCCCAGACACTCCATCTGGACTCTCCCAGACACTCCCTCTGGCACGCCCTCCAGACTATCCCAGACACTCCCTCTGGCACTCCCTCCAGACTATCCCAGACACTCCCTCTGGCACTCCCTCCGGACTCTCCCAGACACTCCCTCTGGCATTCCCTCCACACTATGCCAGACACTCCCTCTGGCATTCCCTCCAGACTTTCCCAGACACTCCCTCCGGACTTTCCCAGACACTCCCTCCGGACTCTCCCGTACACGCCCTCTGGGACTCCCTCTGGATTCTCCAAGAAACTCCCTCCGGCACTCCCTCCGGACTCTCCCAGACACTCCCTCTGGCACTCCCTCCGGACTCTCCCAGACACGCCCACTGGCACTCCCTCCGGACTCTCCCAGACACTCCCTCGGGCACTCCCTCCGGACCCTCCCAGACACGCCCACTGGCACTCTCCCAGACACTCCCTCCGGACTCTCCCAGACACTCCCACTGGCACTCTCCCAGACACTCCATCCCTAGTCTCCCAGACACTCCATCTGGGACTCTCCCAGACACTTCCTCTGGACTCTCCTAGACACTCCCTCTGGCACTCCCTCCGGACTCTCCCAGACACTCCCTCTGGCACTTCCTCAGGACTCTCCCAGACACACCCTCTGGACTCTACCAGAAACTCCCTCTGGCACTCCCTCCGGACACTCCCAGACACTCCCTCTGGCACGCCCTCCGGACTCTCCCAGACAATCCCTCTGGTAATCCCTCCGGACTCTCCTAGACACTCCCTCCGGACTCTCCCAGACAGTCCGTCTGGCATTCCCTCCGGACTCTCCCAGACACTCCATCTGGCACTCCTTGCGAACTCTCCCAGACACTCCCTCTGGACTCTCCCAGACACTCCCTCTGGCATTCCCTCTGGACTCTCCCAGACACTCCCTCTGGCACTCCCTGCGGACTCTCCTAGACACTCGATTTGGCACTCCCTCCGGAATCTCCCAGACACTCCATCTGGCACTCCCTGCGGACATTCCCAGAAACACCCTCTGGTACTCCCTCCGGACTCTCCCAGACACTCCCTCTTCCACTCCCTCCGGACTCTCCCAGACACGCCCACTGGCACTCCCTCCGGACTCTCCAGGACACTCACTCCCACGGGCACTCCCTCCGGGACTCTCCAGGACACTCCCTCTGGCACTCTCCCAGACACTCCATCCCTAGTCTCCCAGACACTCCATCTGGGTCTCTCCCAGACACTTTCCTCTGGACTCTCCTAGACACTCCCTCTGGCACTCCCTCCGGACTCTCCCAGACACTCCCTCTGGCACTCCCTCAGGACTCTCCCAGACACTCCCTCTGGACTCTCCCAGAAACTCCCTCCGGACACCCCAGACACTCCCTCTGCACGCCCATCCGGACTCTCCCAGACAATCCTCTGGTATCCCTCCGGACTCTCCTAGACACTCCCTCCGGACCTCTCCCAGACAGTCCCTCTGGCATTCCTCCGGACCCTCCAGACACTCCATCTGCACTCCCTGCGGACTCTCCCAGACACTCCCTCTGGACTCTCCCAGACACTCCCTCTGGCATTCCCTCTGGACTCTCCCAGACACTCCTCTGGCACTCCCTCCGGATTCTCCCCAGACACTCCCTCTGGCACTCCCTCCGGACTCTCCCAGACACTCCCTCTGGCACTCCCTCCGGACTCTCCCAGACACTCCCTCTGGTAGTCCCTCCGGATTCTCCCAGACACTCCCTCTGGCACTCCCTCCGGACTCTCCCAGACACTCCCTCTCGCACTCCCTCCAGACTCTCCCAGACTCTCTCTCTGGCACTCCCTCCGGACTCTTCCAGACACACCCTCCGGACTCTCCCAGACACTCCCTCTGGGACACTCCCAGACACTCCATCTGGACTCTCCCAGACACTCCCTCTGGCACGCCCTCCGGACTCTCCCAGACGCTCCCTCTGGTAATCCCTCCGGACTCTCCCAGACACTCCCTCTGGTAATCCCTCCAGACTCTGCCAGACACTCCCTCTGGCACACCTTCCGGACTCTCCCAGACACTCCCTCTGGCACTCCCTCCGGACTCTCCCAGACACTCTCTCTGGCACACCTTCCGGACTCTACCAGACACTCCCTCTGGTAATCCCCCGGACTCTCCCAGATACTCCCTCTGGGAGTCTCCCAGACACTCACTGTGGACTCTCCCAGACACTCCCTCTGGCACTCCCTCCAGACTATCCCAGACACTCCCTCTGGCACTCCCTCCAGACTATCCCAGACACTCCCTCTGGCACTCCCTCCGGACTCTCCCAGACACTCCCTCTGGCATTCCCTCCACACTATCCCAGACACTCCCTCTGGCATTCCCTCCGGACTCTCCCAGACACTCCCTCCGGTCTCTCCCAGACACTCCCTCTGGCACTCCCTCCAGACTTTCCCAGACACTCCCTCCGGACTTTCCCAGACACTCCCTCCGGACTCTCCCATACACTCCCTCTGGGACTCCCTCCGGATTCTCCAGAAACTCCCTCTGGCAGTACCTCTGGCAACATATCTGACTCGCCCGGACACTCTCTCTTGCACTCTCTCTGGCATCTTTCGGCCCTCTTTCTGCCACTCTCTGGCTCTCTTTCTGGTAGGGACTCCCTCCGGACTCTCCCAGACACTCCTCTGGCACTCCCTCCGGACTCTCCCAGCCACTCCCTCTGGCATCCCTCCGGATCTCCGGACACTCCGCTCTGGCACTCGCTCCGGACTCTGCCCAGACACTCCCTCTGGGCCTCCTTCCGGACTCTCCCAGACACTCCCTCTGGCACCCTCCGGACTCTCCCAGACACCCCCTCTGGTACTCCCTCCAGACTCTCCCAGACACTCCCTCTGGCATTCCCTGCGGACTCTCCCAGAAACTCCCTCTGGAACTCCCTCCGGACTCTCCTTGACGCTCGGTCTGGCACTCCCTCCGGACTCTCCAGACACTCCCTCTGGCATTCCCTCCACACTATCCCAGACACTCCCTCTGGCATTCCCTCCGGACTCTCCCAGACACTCCCTCCGGTCTCTCCCAGACACTCCCTCTGGCACTCCCTCCAGACTTTCCCAGACACTCCCTCCGGACTTTCCCAGACACTCCCTCCGGACTCTCCCATGCACTCCCTCTGGGACTCCCTCTGGGACTCCCTCCGGATTCTCCCAGAAACTCCCTCTGGCAGAACCTCTGGCAACATCTCTGACTCGCCCGGACACTCTCTCTTGCACTCTCTCTGGCACTCTCTCTGGCACTCTTTCTGCCACTCTTTCTGCCACTCCTTCTGGCTCTCTTTCTGGCACTCTCTCTGAAACTCCCTCTGGCACTCTCCCAGACACTCCCTCCGGACTCTCCAAGACACTCCCTCTGGCACTCCCTCCTGACTCTCCCAGACACTCCCTCTGGCACTCCCTCCGGACTCTGCCAGACACTCCATCAGGCACTCCCTGCGGACTCTCCTAGACACTCGCTCTGGCACTCCCTCCGGACTCTCCTAGACACTCCCTCTGGCATTCCCTGCGGACTCACCCAGAAACTCTCTCTGGAACCCCCTCCTGATTCTCCCAAACACTCGGTCTGGCACTCCCTCCGGACTCTCCCAGACACTCCCTCTGGCATTCCCTCCGGACTCTCGCAGACACTCCCTCCGGGACTCCCAGACACTCCCTCTGGTAATCCCTCCGGACTCTCCCAGACACTACCTTCGGCCTCTCCCAGACACTCCCTCTGGCACTCCCTCCAGACATTCCCAGACACTCCCTCCGGACTCTCTCAGACACTCCCTCTGGCACTCCCTCCGGACTCTCCCAGAAACTCCCTCTGGCACTCCCTCTGGACTCTCCCAGACACTCCCTCTGGCACTCCCTCCGGATTCTCCTAGACACTCCCTCCGGATTCTCCCAGAAACTCCCTCTGGCACTTCCTCCGGACTCTCCCAGACACTCCCTCTGGCATTCCCTCCGGACTCTCCCAGACACTCCCTTTGGCACTCCTTCCGGACTCTCCCAGACACTCCCTCGAGCACTCCCGCCGAACTCTCCCAGACACTCCCTCTGGCACTCCCTCCGGACTCTCCCAGAAACTCCCTCTGGCCCTCCCTCCGGACTCTCCCAGACACTCCCTCTGGCACTCCCTCCGGACTCTCCCAGACACTCCCTCTGGCACCCTCCGGACTCTCCTAGACACTCGCTATGGGACTCCCTCCGGATTCACCCAGACACTCCCTCTGGCACTCCCTCCGGACTCTCCCAGACACTCCCTCTGGCACTCCCTCCGGACTCTCCCAGACACTCCCTCTTTCATTCCCTGCGGACTTTCCCAGAAACACCCTCTGGTACTCCCTCCGGTCTCTCCCAGACACTCCCTCTGGCACACTCCGGACTCTCCTAGACACTCGCTATGGGACTCCCTCCGGATTCACCCACACACTCCCTCTGGCACTCCCTCCGGACTCTCCCAGACACTCCCTCTGGCACTCCCTCCGGACTCTCCCAGAAACTCCCTCTGGCACTCCCTCCGGACTCTCCCAGACACTCCCTCTGGCACTCCCTCCGGACTCTCCCAGACACTCCCTCTGGCACACTCCGGACTCTCCTAGACACTCGCTATGGGACTCCCTCCGGATTCACCCACACACTCCCTCTGGCACTCCCTCCGGACTCTCCCAGACACTCCCTCTGGCACTCCCTCCGGACTCTCCCAGACACTCCCTCTTTCATTCCCTGCGGACTTTCCCAGAAACACCCTCTGGTACTCCCTCCGGTCTCTCCCAGACACTCCCTCTGGCACTCCCTCCGGACTCTCCCAGACACTCCCTCTGGCATCCTCCGGATTCTCACGGACACCCGCTCTGGCACTCCCTCCGGACTCTGCCAGACACTCCCTCTGGGCCTTCCTCCGGACTCTCCCAGACACTCCCTCTGGCACCCTCCGGACTCTCCCAGACACTCCCTCTGGTACTCCCTCCAGACTCTCCCAGACACTCCCTCTGGCATTCCCTCCAGACTTTCCCAGACACTCCCTCCGGACTCTCCCATACACTCCCTCTGGGACTCCCTCCGGATTCTCCCAGAAACTCCCTCTGGCACTCCCTCCGGACTCTCCCAGACACTACCTCTGGCATTCCCTTCTGACTCTCCCAGGCACTCCCTCTTTGCCTCCCTCCGGATTCTCCCATAAACTCCCTCTGGCACTCCCTCCGGACTCTCCCGACATTCCTTCTGCCACTCCCTCTGGACTATCCCAGACACTCCCTCTGGCACTCCTTCTGATACTCCCTTTGACACTTTCTGACTCCCTCCGAGGCTCTGCCAGACTCTCTGACGTTCTCTCTGACTCTTTGGTAATCTCTATGGCACTCTCTCTGATATTCTGCCTGACTCATTCTGACCCTCTCCGTCACTCTGTCTCTCCGGCACTCTCTCTGACACCCTCTGGCATTATCTGGCACTCTTGCTGGCACTCTCTCGGACTCTCTGACCTATCTCTGGGACTCTTTCTGGGACTCTCACTGGCACTTTCTCGGGCACTCTCTTTGACTACACAATCTCGGGTCAGAGCGGGTTTCACTTTGAGCACGCGTCAAGTGTAAACTCCAGTCCCATAACTCTCTCTCTCTTTCTAAATCGCTCAGTAACACACTGACATACTTTGGCTATCTCTGTTCCTCTCTCTTTCACTCTCGCTGGTAATAGCTCTCATTAGCTCTGGCTCTCTCTCTCACTCTCCTGACACACTCCCGGATATTCACTCTGGCTCTCACTCTGGCATTCTCTCCAGCATTCTCTCCTGGTAATTGATCTGGCAATAGCTCCGGCATTACCTCTGGCAACAGCTCTGACTCGCCCGGACACTCTCTCTGGCACTTTTTCTGGCACACTCTCTGAAACTCCCTCTGGCACTCTTTCTGCCACTCTTTCTGGCTCTCTCTCAGGCACTCCCTCTGGCACTCTGGCACTCTCTGGCACTCCCGCTGGCACTCACTCTGGCACTCTCTCTGGCACTCTCTCTAGCACTCTCTCTGGCACTCTCTCTGGCACTCCCTCTGGCACTCTCTCTGGCACTCTCTCTGGAACTCTCTCTGGCACTCCCTCTGGCACTCTCTCTGGCACTCTCTCTGGCACTCCCTCCGATACACACTCTGGCACTCTTTCTGCCACTCTTTCTGCCTCTCTCTCTGGCACTCTCTCTGGCACTCCCTCTGGCACTCTCTCTGGCACTCTCTCTGGCACTCGCTCTGGTACTCTCTCTGGCACTCGCTCTGGCACTCGCTCTGGCACTCTCTCTGGCACTCTCTCTGGAACTGTCTGGCACTCTCTCTGGCACTCTCTCTGGCACTCTCTCTGGCACTCGCTCTGGCACTCTCTCTGGCACTCTCTTTTGCACTCTCTCTGAAACTCTCTCTGGCACTCTCTCTGAAACTCTGGCATGTCTCTGGCACTCTCCCAGCCACTCTCTCTGGCACTTTCTCTGACACTCTCTCCTGACATTCTGTCATCAAATCATAGAATCCTTACAATGTAGAAGGATTCTCTTTTTGTCTCTGTCTAACTCGCTCAATAACACTCTGGCTCTCTTTGGCTATCTGTGATACTCTGATCTATTACAGGCACTCTCTGACTCTTACTCTCTCTGGCGCTCTCCAACTTTATCTTTGGCTGTCTCTGGCATGTTTTCTGACACTCTCTCTGACTTTCTTTCTGACACGCTTCTTGACTCTCTGGCACTCTCTTTGACTCTCTCTGAGTCTCTTTGATCCTTTCCAAATATCTCTGGCTCTTCCTGGCTCTTTCCTGATCTTTCTGTCTCTAGTTCTCAGGCTCAACTGCTGCTTTTATATGTTGTCTTCTCGTGCCGTCTTCCTCAGGCAGATTCTCTCTGTCTCTCCAAGGTGGAGACAAGTGAGCTGAGAGGATGGCAGAGCATTTTTGGACTGTGACATGAGGCTGCTCTGAATGTTGCATTCTGACACATGTTTTGTATTCCTCCCTGTAGGTTTGCAGATTGTGCTGAAGTCCATCATAAAAGCAATGGTCCCCCTTCTCCAGATCGGCCTGCTCCTCTTCTTCGCCATCCTCATGTTTGCCATCATCGGCCTGGAGTTCTACTACGGCAAGCTGCACCTCACCTGCTACACCAATAATACTGGTGAGTGCCATCAGGAGTGCCCTTGACCAATCACAGACCAGGAGAGCCCTCGACCAATTACAAAGCAGGAGAGCCCTTAACCAATCACAAACCTTGACCAAACATAAACCAGGATTGCCCTCAGCCAGTTACAAAACAGGACCCGTGTCAAACAGTAACTGTGAGGTCCCATAACCAATCACAGACCAGGATGGCTGATAACCAATCACAAACCAAAATAGTTCTTCGGCCAGTCACAAATCAGGATGGCACTCAACCAATCACAAATAGGGATAATCTTTGGATTTTTCCCAGAGTAGGAAGGGCAGATGTATGTGAGCAGATATAAACCAGGTTAAAATGGAGATGTACCAGGGATGGAGCAAAGTAAATGTAACCTTGCAAGGGTGAGGAGTGAGCAGTAATGATATGCAGAAGTGGGTGAGGGTGCAGTTTGGAGGGGTTTTGAGGTTGTAAATAGATATATACAATTGATTTATGGGAAGTTAACAGTCACACAGCACACTCTCATTATTGGACGACTCTTTCCAGACTTGAAATGTTAGCTTCCTTCACTCTCCACAGATGCTGTCAGACCTGCTGAGAATGTCCAGCATTTTCTGGTTTTGTTTCAGATTCCAGCATCGCAAGAATTTTCTTTTATTTTCGCATTCATTATTTCTTATTCTCTCCCTGACCTGACATTCAATCCACCCTTTTTCATTCACCCACCTTCTCATTCCTTCTGCTACCGCTTTCACGTTCCTGAAATTTCATTGGTTAAGAAGTCACCATGTTGGCGGTCCCATTCACTAAGGTCTCAACTGTACTGTTTTTCCTCACTGTTATTTTCAGATTGCGAAACATGCTTTGGGCTGATGGGTGCAGGGAATGTTGTGTTCTGTGACCTTGCCTTTGCAACGATTCATACAGAACGGATGGTGACTTAACTAGAATGATGATTTATTGATTTACACGTGGTAAGGTAACAATCAGAATGCTATACAGACTAGGTTACTGTTTGAAATGCATAGACTCTCCTGGAACTACCCCTATGTGCAACTGTCCTGGTGTACATCTTACACTCTGCTGAGAGCTGGATGTCACATGACTGATGTCTGACGCCACCTGCTGTTGGAGGTCACACTGCTAATATGTATACAATAATAATAATAATAACCTTTATTAGTGTCACAAGTAGGCTTACATTAACACTGCAATGAAGTTACTGTGAAAAGCCCCTAGTCGCCACATTCCGTCGCCTCTTCGGGTACGCAGAAGGAGAATTCAGAATGTCCAAGTTACCTAACAGCATGTGTTTCGAGACTTGTGGAAGGAAACCGGAGCCCTTCGTTCACCCGGAGGAAACCCACTCAGACACGGGGAGAACGTGCAAACTCCATACAGACAGTGACCCAAGCTGGGAATTGAACCTGGGACCCTGGAGCTGTGAAGCAATGGTGCTACCCACTGTGCTGCTGCCCTGCCCAATATTATTCACAGGCATATCACCACATCCCCCTTCTTTTGGAGATGTTGATCTTTATATACAACCATGATTGGTATCATTCCTTTACACATGTGGGTTATGTAAAACAGATTTAACTCATGCATCCAAAGACATGATCTGCCTGATAGGTGTGAGTCCCTTGTGCACAGGTCACTGTGCCTCCCTTACAAGATCACCCCGCTGATCGTCTGGGCACTTGTCAGCTTTTTTGAAGACTGGTTTTCATGCCTGTTTTTTGCTCCTTATCCTTTCGACGCAATGCTTTTTTGACGGGATGTATTCTTGTTGGCCACATCTGCGTCACCAGCTTCTTCTTTTTCTATGTCCTTACACGGTGGTCTTTGTTGCTGCTATATCATTGTGCATTCTCTGGCTTGTCAGCCACAGTATCAATGTCTTCTCTCTTGGTGTCATCAATGGGACTCATGGCCTCTCCCATTCTCCTTCTCTTCCTCTTTTTTGTTTGGATTATTATTTTGTGACTGATTGTGTGAGTTATCCTCTTTTTGGGTTTGGTAACCCCGTCTTGCTACTGGTCTACACCATGGGAGCAGCAATGTGTGTATCATCAGTTGGGACTTTTCGTGCCAGCGTGTGTCCGAGGGACTGTGTGGTCACGACCACGTCTGTGCCTTCAGTGGGTGGTTACAGAGTCTCGAACTCTGATGCCTAGGTTGGAGCCACATCTATAACATTGGGTGCTGACCCTTCATTACGTGTTTGAGCTCCGTGTGATGGCACCTCATCACACAAAATCACAATATATGTGTTCTCTGGTCTTGATGAACCAAGGGATGGCTCCTCCTGGTCTTGCAATATTATGTACGCATCATCCGTCGTCATAGAACTACATACTGATATAGGTATCATCTCCTCGTATCATCGTTCAGTGGGGTGGCCTCGAGCATCGGGGAGTCAACTACTGGAACCATTTCAGAGGCCTGAGACGATTCACCATATCCCTCTGGAGCCAGTTTCTCCAAAATTGGTATTATGTCTTCCGTTATTAGTTTATTCGAACACTGTTCCTCCGAGGTGTCAGCTACTGCAATTTCACTTTCCATGTTGGCATGCGCCATCTTAACCTTCACACTTCTTGGTGTCCTGCATAGCCTGGGCGTCCCTTGTGACCACCTCGTCATTCCCGACAAACCACTGGATCAGCGCTTCACAGGCATCTTCAACTAGTTTGCCATCACTCCCATGAAACAACCTCACCAGCATTTCATAGCCGTATTCCTCTGGTTCATCTTCTGAGTCTTTACTTTCTGCATCGTCTTCATGGTCTTCGTATATGTCATCGTAATACTCATCATCAGAGTCAGAATCAACTGCAAGGATTATGTAAAATACAACAGTGCACACGGAATTCTGTGTTCGCGCAGGAGGCAGCCAGTTTCTAAGTCAGCATTGAGTTTTGCTGCAGAATTTTTATTTAACATTCCATGCTGTGGAACTTCAGGTGGACTGAAGAAGATGAAGAATGAGTCGTTTGGTACAGTTTTCATAACTGTTTTGCGGGTACTCCGATCCTTATGCTTTGGCTTTGTTTTAATAATTTTCAGTGTGACATTATTTCCTTTCTTCCAGTCGATCTGGCAGCCTGTGCATCCCGTGATTTCTGATTCATCAAAGAATGAAGATTCAAGCTTGTCAGGCCGCGATTCCAGCTGGTATACTTTCGTAATTACCTCATTTGTAAAATACTCATTAGGCTTGAACTTAAACTCCAGAGTGAAGCTCATTGGCTGTTCACGCTCTGAACAGTTAACATTCCCATCTTGTAGATGCTTTAATATTGGCTCATCATGCTCCTGTATCATGCCACAGAGGATATAAACCTTCTTGAAGACTGCTAAGCAGAAGTCTAGAATACCCTTTGGCTCTTCCGTCTCTTCATCTGATTTGTCATCGTTGAGATTTGTAAAATTAGGCTGGCCACACGCTGTCTGGAACGGACAGTCACTCAACTAAGTTCAGGACCTCACATGCATCCGTTCCTATGATGGACCCACTTTTCATGTCCACAATGAAAAATAGTAACATCTACGTTGTGGCGTGCACGCTTAACTCAAGCTCACATTTCACCCAATGTCTCGATCTTCTTACTGTATCGGCAGTCTTGGTTGATCGATAACTTCCGGCTGCACGTTCAGCCTGTGCAATGTGGACCAACTGAGGAGGTTAGCCCCTCATTTCCATGTCGAGGTCGCATTTTACCAATGTGTCGTTCATTCACACTAAAGTTTTCCATCTGGTTTCAATGGTTTCAGGTTTGTCCTTGCAAACGTCGTGATTTTTTGAAATTACTTCTTCACTTTTATTGGTCGGACTCTTCTGGTCCTTGGTTGAAATGAGATCAATGAAGAACTGTTTGTTCGGAAGCATCTCATAAATCACGTTAACTGATCTTATTTGGTCCACAGTAGGACATGAAAAATGTTGCTTCGGGCACCGCTGGTCCTTTTCCTTCGGCCATTTCCCTCCTGAAGGATTTCAGCCCTTCATTAAGCAGCCATGGCCCCAAGTCTGAATGGAATGATCCTGAACCCCTATTCCCACAAGGACTGGCAGAAAAGAGTCCGCACTTGGTTTAACCAGCCAGCCAGAAAAGTCCGCAGGCACGGTTGGCTAAAGCACGTCACGTCGCTCCACGTCCAGTTGCTGGCCCCCTTCGACCAGTTGTTAGGTGTCCCACTGACAGATATCACACCAAAGTATGTGCTGGACAAGGCTTCAGCCTGGAGGAGCTAAAGGCTGCAGGCATTAACAGGAGGGTGGTGCATACTATTGGCATTGCTGTTGATCACTGATGGCGCAACAAGTCAACTGAATCTATTCAGTGATTCAGTATAATGAAGGAATATCGCTCCAAGTTAATCATCTTCCCAAGAAAGGCTTCAACGCCGAAGAAGGGAGGTTCTTCTGCTGAAGAAATTAAGGTAGCAACTCAGCTAGGACCTGTCATGCCAAACAAGAATATATACAAAAGCGAGAAGGCCCGGGTGATCTCTGAGGATGAGAAGAATTTTAAGGGCTTTGCAAGTCTCCATAAGGCTCGTGCAAATACACGTTTGTTTGGAATCCGTGCTAAGAGAGCAAAGGAAGTAGCAGAGCATGACGTTGAGAAGAAGTAAAATATAAAACATCTGGAACATCTGCAATAAATAACCAATACATTTTTTAAAAAAAGAAATACGTTGTGTCGCAAAAAGATTTGTACGGCCACATCTGGAATATACTTTTCCATATGCTGGTCATTGCCGTGGGCCATGTCGGTTGCCACATTTCTGGCGTAAGTTGGCGGCTCCTGTCAGCCACTTAAAATGGCTGCCTTCACTGAGACCACGTTTCTCATTGACCTGCTTCATGTAGCTATATGCATCACTGTATATACACAAGGGGTTAATGTAAATACACTACAACTAAGTAACCACTAGAGTGAGCACCAGAGATGTGTGTGTATACACGCCGCACAGCGAGTACTGAATGACTCCGTTGTGGGAGCACAGATCGACTCCACAGAGAGAACACTGCACAACTCCACACAGAGAGCGATGAAAGACTCCACACAGATAATGATGCAAGCCTCCACAGAGGGCTCGTAGATAGACTCCAAAATGGAAGCAACTAAAGACTTCAGAGCGAAATCCGTGCATGAACAAGACCATGAAGGTCTATCAACCTTATCTGAGCAACCAGAAACAGACTATGAAAGTCTACCAAGCTCACATAATCAACAAGAAGACAATGTAAGTCTACCCACTGTATGTGAGACAAGTGACGAAGAAATCACAGTTCCCATACAAGATGGGCAAGATCACACCGAGACTGACAGATCTCAGCTCGCCTGTACAAAAGAACTTGACAATCAAAGCACAACCACACATGAGTCTAATGAGACCACATCAATTGAAATCTCATCTATCAAATCCACCACAAATGACTGATGTTGGCAAGATCAATGCACCATCAGATCATTCTCACAATCCACAAGAGGAAACGCTCAATGAACAAAGAACAAAGAACAGTACAGCACAGGAACAGGCCCTTCGGCCCTCCAAGCCCGTGCCGACCATGCTGCCGACTAAACTGCAATCTTCTACACTTCCTGGGTCCGTATCCCTCTATTCCCTTCTTATTCATGTATTTATCAAGATGCCCCTTAAATGTCACTATCGTCCCTACTTCCACCACCTCCTCCGGCAGCGAGTTCCAGGCACCCACTCCCCTCTGTGTAAAAAACTTGCCTCGTACATCTACTCTAAACCGTGCCCCTCGCACCTTAAACCTATGCCCCCTAGTAATTGACACCTCTACCTTGGGGAAAACCCTCTGACTATCCACTCTGTCTATGCCCCTCATAATTTTATAGACCTCTATCAGGTCGCCCCTCAACCTCCATTGTTCCAGTTGAGAACAAACCGAGTTTATTCAACTGCTCCTCATAGCGAATGCCCTCCATACCAGGCAACATCCTGGTAAATCTCTTCTGCACCCTCTCTAAATCCTCCACATCCTTCTGGTAGTGTGGCAACCAGAATTGAACACTATACTCCAAGTGTGGCCCAACTAAGGTTCTATATAGCTGCAACATGACTTGCCAATTCTTATACTCAATGCCCCGGCCGATGAAGGCAAGCATGCCGTATGCCTTCTTGACTACCTTCTCCACCTGTGTTGCCCCTTTCAGTCTCCAAACGATCTAAATCCTACTGTATCCTCTGACAGTCCTCATCGCTATCCGCAATTCCACCTACCTTTGTGTCGTCTGCAAACTTACTAATCAGACCAGTTACATTTTCCTCTAAATCATTTAGATACTACGAACAGCAAAGGTCCCAGCACTGATCCCTGCGGAACACCACTAGTCACAGTCCTCCAATTAGAAAAGCACCCTTCCATTGCTACTCTCTGCCTTCTATGACCTAGCCAGTTATGTATCTACCTTGCCAGCTCACCCCTGATCCCATGTGACTTCACCTTTTGTACCAGTCTACCATGAGGGTCCTTGTCAAAGGCCTTACTGAAGTCCATATCGACAACATCCATTGCCCTACCTGCATCAATCATCTTTGTGACCTCTTCGAAAAACTCTATCAAGTTAGTGAGACACGACCTCCCCTTCACAAAACCATGCTGCCTCTCACTAATACGACCATTTGCTTCCAAATGGGAGTAGATCCTGTCTCGAAGAATTCTCTCCAGTAGTTTCCCTACCACTGATGTAAGGCTCACGGGCCTGTAGTTCCCTGGATTATCCTTACTCCCCTTCTTAAACAAAGAAACAACATTGTCTATTCTCCAGTCCTCCGGGACATCACCTGAAGATAGTGAGGATCCAAAGATTTTTGTCAAGGCCTCAGCAATTTCCTCTCTAGCCTCCTTCATTATTCTGGGGTAGATCCCATCAGGCCCTGAATATGTTTCAAGACGCCCAACACCTCGTCTTTTTGGATCTCAATGTGACCCAGGCTATCTACACATCCTTCTCCAGACTCAACATCCACCAATTCCTTCTCTTTGGTGAATACTGATGCAAAGTATTCATTTAGTACCTCGCCCATTTCCTCTGGATCCACACATAGATTCCCTTGCCTATCCTTCAGTGGGCCAACCCTTTCCCTGGCTACCCTCTTGCTTTTTATGTACGTGTAAACATCAGATACCACAAAGGACACTGACACCAATAAATTTGAGAATGACTCAAATTACCCACATGGAACAGTCATTGAACGCAACAAGAACAACAAAAACCACAAGAAGCACAACAGAAACAACAACAGCAACAACAAAAACAACAAGAAGCACAACAACCACAAAAACTACAAGCACAACAACACTGAGCTAAATTGCTGGCTTTTAAAGCAGACCAAGCAGGCCAGCAGCACGGTTCGATTCCTGTATCAGCCTCCCTGGACAGGCGCTGGAATGTGGCGACTAGGGGCTTTTCACAGTAACTTCATTTGAAGCCTACTCGTGACAATAAGCGATTTTCATTTTCATTTCAAAAACTACAAGAACAACAACAAAAACACCAACAAGAAGCATAACAAAGACACAACAAGCACAACAGAAACAACAAGAACAACAACAAAAACAACAAAAATAGAAACAACAAGCACAACAAAAACAACAAGTACGACAACGAAAACAACAAAGACAGAAACGACAGAAACAACAACAAAGAAACAACGACCTTCACAACATGGTGCAACTCTGCACATGAAGGACAATGCAACAGCACTCCCAAACAATGACAAGACTACAAACACACCATTGCATGTCAACGTTTGCTCCGGAACAAACAAGCACACCAGCTTTCAAGGCAGATGACACACAAAATCGATATGACAAGCACAGAAACAGTCCACATCAGTCAACATCAGTGGTTTGACCATTCGAACATCTTGTGATGATTTGTTGCAAACTTAAAAACAAGAACACTGATGACATTAACAAAGAAATTTTAATATCAATATCATCACGTCAACAACAGACAAAAAAAACTCAACCAAACAAATTCATAAAGTTTGGACTCATACATTTTTTAAATTAAGATTGGACTCATAAATATTAATTGGCTTTGTATAATCATCAATATCATCACAACTTGTTTATCTACCTGTTTAATACAATTTTCTTTAACAAAGTACAGAAAATATGTAAAAAGAAGAAAGTGGGGATGTAGTGATATGCATCACTGTATATACACAAGGGGTTAATGTAAATCCACTACAACTAAGTAACCACTAGAGGGAGCACCATAGATGTATATATAGACACACAGGAAGTCAACACACTCTTCACAGGAACAGCAGCTGGTGAGCAGGACACAGACAGGCAGCTCAGATGTAACATAGTATGAGCGCTGGAGAGAGAACGAACTCATACAAATACAGCATCTACTTCAACTGTGAGACTACAAGCTTTATTCAGGCACAAGGAATAATACGGGTCAAAGTGCTGATGGCGCTGGAGTTGTTAATAGTTAAATTCTTCATCCGGTCGTCTGGCTCAATAAAATGAGAGATGGATTTGTAGGTATAGTATCATTTAATAATAACCAACTTGCAAGGCTGGCTTACTCGTAGGACCTCATAACACACACACAGCCGTCTTCTGGGAGCCAGGAGCAAGAGAGACCAAGGACAAAAGGATCTCTGCAGATATATTCAAAATCACATTAAGATTCACATATAAGCTTCCCATTGGTCATTCTATACACCTCCTGACCTGGCCATATATCCTGATTGGCTCACTTTTCATTTCTCAATCCTGGGCCCTTGTTACCCAGCATCCTTTTCACCATTCTCTCCATGAGGCTACCCTCCCCTTTTCTAGCCAGGCTTTGCTGAATTCCTTTGTCCTTTGTCTGTGAGCTCACTACCATCGGCCCTATTATCTATACTATTTTAACTAATAATCCTATTTTATATCACATTCATTTGTTCAATTCCTCAGAGTCTTCTTCTATTTTGGCTGGCGCCAAAATGTTTCAAAGTGAGTGCACGGATTTGCTGTGCAGCCAACTCACTCATATGACAAATCTTAATCACGTTTTCCAATTTCAGGTCTTCCTCCTGTAACAATCTTTCACAGAGCTTATCATTTGACATGCCAACTACTATTTGGCTGCATATCATTGATGATTTTAGATCACTCAAATTGCAGGACTGGACCTTCAGCCTCAAGTCTGAAAAATATATCTTTTAAATGTTTCATTCTTTTCGGAGAGCAATGCCGATTAATCACCTCATTGTATCTCTTGCTTTTCTCTTCGCTGTCAAAAGCAAAGATATTGTAGGTTTCAATTGCTTGTCAAGTTCCCACCATGAGCGGCATCGCAATGCGCCTTTCGCCTACTGTGCCTGCAGGCCAAGGGCTGAAACACGGAGCTTAAACTGCTGTTTGAAAATGCGCCAGCTTTTGTCCACATTACCTGAGATTTGAAGCTGGTGCGGTGCCTTTAAACCTTCCATCTCGAACTTCAACGTTGTTTGTTACGTTGAGTCGCCAATGGCCGTATTTCACCAGGTCGGTGGAAGAATCTTCTCTTTTTCGTTCTTCGGACGATTTCACTTTGTCTTTTCTGCTGTTACCTTCAAATCATCAACACTCCTGGAACCATGTTGTGTTCTGTGACCTTGTCTTTGCAATGATTTATACAGAACGGATGGTGACTTAACTAGAATGATGTTTTATTGAATTACCCGTGATAAGGTAACAATCAGAATGCTATCCAGACTAGGTCACTGTTTGAATTACATAGACTCTCCTGGAACTACCCCTATGTGCAACTGTCCTGGTGTGCATCTTACACTCTGCTGAGAGCTGGATATCACATGACGATGTCTGATGCCATCTGCAAGTTGTACGTCACTCTGCTAAGTGTATACAATTCACAGGCAAATCACCACAGGGAAGTGTGTGGCTAACTGGGGACACACCGTGAAATGTTTCCTTCCTGCCAAATGCCTGCCGCCTCAGAAGAATTTGAATGGTTTTAAATAAGCAATCTGTATGCCTAATCGTCAATGAACCCATTCGGTGGTTAGCAGACCTTGTACTCTGGTGATTTGAACATGTCATGCAAGCTGATGCTCCCAGTGCAGTTCTGAGGGAGCGCTGCACTGGCGGAGGTGTTGGATATCGGTTGAGATGTTCAGCCAAGGTCTTGTCTGCTCTTTTGAGTGGATGGAGTGGCTACCATAGTTATCCTGAGGAAGGACAAGGCTATTTTTCATAACGCCCAGAGCTACTCTGTACCAGCATCAAATCGAGGATCATGTAGTCATCGGACTTTTGTTTGTGGGATTTTGCTGTGATTTAATTGGTTGCCTCCTTTGTGACAGTGCAGCAGTCACTACATTTCAAAGTATTACATTGGGTGTAAAAACTTTTTGAGGCACCCTAAGGTTATGAATGGCACGATAGAAATATTAGCCATGAAAAATGCTCATTATGAACCTCTTGTCTTTGCGATTCACCCTGACAGCTGCAGAACCACTGGAGTTACAATTCCCCTGCGGCACTCGGGAACCGGCTCGACGCTGTCCAAACGGCACAGTGTGTCAGTACTGGATCGGACCCAACGCTGGCATCACCCAGTTCGACAACATTCTGTTCGCACTCCTCACCGTCTTCCAGTGCATCACCATGGAGGGATGGACCACAATCCTATACAATGTAAGTTTGTGACAAACTGAGGGGAGAGTAAATGGAGGTGTTCAAAAGCAGGAAAGGTTTTGAGAGAGTAAAATAAGGAGAAAATCTTTCCAATGATGGGCGGGGCGGGCGAGGGTGAGTAACCAGGGGGACACACAGATTGAAGGGAGCAGAATGAAGTTGTTCTGATCTGCAGTGTGCTAGCTGAAGCAGGTTCAGTTCTACCTTTCAAATGGGAATGGACAAGCACAAAGGGGAAAAGAAATACAGGACAGGAAAGTAGAACTATCTCTCGGTGCCAGTGCAGGCACAATTGTCCAATTGGCCTCTTTCTGTGCTCTATCATTCAATGGTTCCATATCCTGTTCTCATGACCACTGCCTGAGAGTCAGCAGCTAACTTTCCCCACCAACCCCAACCCATTCGCCCCAGGTGTCAACCGGCTACCTCAGAATATTGGCACCTCATTTTCTCAACTCATTTGTCAGGTTGACACAAAACAAATATCAGACTTTCAATTTGCTCAATCTGACAGGTACAAATCCCTTTCCAGTTCCCTGCACTGCATAGGGGTTCCTTAACGGCACTTGCTTTCCAGTACTGATGGATTGTCGCATTGTCAAAGGGCCAGTACTGAGGGAGTGCCACACTCTCAGAGGGCCAGTACTGAGGGTGTGCTGCACTGTTGCAGGGTCAATACTGAGGGTGTGTTGCACTGTCTGCTTTTCAATTATCTGTTAACGTGCTGCCACGACATAATTTCAAAGAACAGCAGGAGAGTTCTGCCCATTGTCCTGGCCAATAATTTTCTCTGAACCAACATCACTCAAACAGATCATCTGATCAGTATTGCATTGTGGGTGCTTACTGTGTGTACAAGTTAATATTACATAGTTGTGACAGACACTTGTGTGCTGTATTGGTTTTGATACTCTTTGGGAAGATGTGAGGTGGTGGAAGGTGCTATTTAAATTCACCTTTATTCTGTTTTCTGGATGAATATAAGACAGAGTAAATGATGGAGCAATAAACTGACGAAGTTTGTTAGTATCTGGATGATTGACATGACTAGTTGAACACCTCTGCAGAACATTCAGGGTGGTAGCTGCAGTGTGTTAATATAATGAAGTTGTTTAACAGGGCACTTTTCATTTTCCAAGTTGTGCCCATTGATTAAGGGTTGTTTTCGTAATGATGTCCCTACTCACTGTCGCCCCCTCGCAGGCCCCCCCTCCCCCCCATGGCCTCACTAACCTAAAATGTCCATCTAGAAAATCTTGCCTGATCATACAAACTGAAGCTGTGATCCTGCAGTAATGCTGTTAATTTATCTAATTGCTAACTCTTGTTTCTTAATTCTGGCCAAATGTGTCATTCACATTATATTTACACATCTACATCTCACTCGGGCAGCTGATTACTGCCACACGTCAGGTTTTGAGTGTCTATGAAGTCTGCCAGCCTATCGACCGAGCATTTAACACCAGTGACTGCTCATTGAAATAACATTTGATCCCTCACTTTGGAATTTGATCCATCTCACCTTATGTTTTTTTTTCTCCTTTCAGCTAGTTTAACCTCATCAACACAAGTTGTAAAATCTACATGTACACAAGAACCAAACATCTTCATTTTGACTGCATCACTATTTGTGTTTGCAATCAGAATTTTTAGCATTTCATTCTTTTCTGTTTAGCTAACTCCACTTTTCACATCGTACAGAGTATCACTGAACTCTCCCAAACAATTGTCTCTCGCCTAACGTGTGAGGAGAATATCTTAAAGTGATGACTGCTGCTCTCTTAACTAGTTCCAAACAGATTGAATTATCATCTAAAACTGCACAAAGAATTGAGGGATTATTTTTTCACCTCTGGGTGCCCTGAGCAACCTGTGGCCAATGAAGCAGCATAAGAGGTGCTGGCTCCAGGTTCCCCTGGTAACCTGCAGCAAATGGAGTGAGCAAATTGAGAGGCTGTTCAGGTAACCATGGTAACTTGCAGCCAATAAGCCAACGGAACTGAGAGCTTTACTTTGGTATCCTCTGTTTTGTGACATTGGTAATATCTCTCTAGATAGCCATTCGCCCTGTGGAACATTATTCTGGGAGAGACCATGGCCATTCAATTAGATTCCGAGTTACTGATATCTTAACTCCCTGATTTCCACTACTCGTGGAAAGAAATGCTTACTGATATCACCTCTGAATTCCCTAGCTCCAATTTTAAGATCATGTCCCTTTAGACAGTGGAACAGCAATGACAGGAGTTTTTGGGGGTTATTCGGGAGGGACAGCAGAAATTCATCCCAAGGAGGAGGAAACATGCTAAGGGCAGGACAAGGCACCCATGGTTGACGAGGGAAGTCAAGGACAGCATAAAAGCAAAAGAAAAAGCATACAAAGTGGCGAGGATTAGTGGGAAGCCAGAGGATTGGGAATCATTTAAAAGCGAGTAGAGGACAACTAAAAAAGCAATAATGGCAGAGAAGATGAAATATGAGTGAAGTTAGCTAGTAATATAAAAGAAGATAGGAAGAGTTTTGTTCGATATACAAAAGGTAAGAGAGGCAAAAATAGACATTGGACCACTGGGAAACGTGGCTGGAGAAGTAATAATAAGAAACAAAGAAATGGCATATGAACTAAATAGTTACTTTGCATCAGTCTTCACGGTGGAAGACACCAGTGGGATGCCAGAGCTCCAGGGAGCAGAGGTGAGTGCAGTGGCTGTCACTAAGGAAAAGGTTCTCGGGAAACTGAAAGTACTGAAGTTGGATAAGTCACCTGGACCGGATGGACTGCACCCCAGCGTCCTAAAAGAGATAGCTGAGGAAATTGTGGAGGCATTGGCAGTGATCTTTCAGTAATCACTGAAGGGTCCCAGAGGACTGGAAAGTGGCTAATGTACCACCACTATTTAAGAAGGGAGGGAGGCAGAAGACGGGAAATTATAGGCCGGTTAGCCTGACTTTGGTTATTGGTAAGATTTTAGAGTCTGTTATTAAAGATGAGATCGCAAAGTACTTGGAAGTGCATGGTAAAATAGGACTGAGTCAGCATGGCTTTGTCAAAGGGAGGTCATGTCTGACAAATTTGTTAGAGTTCTTTGAGGAGGTAACAAGGAAGTTAGGCAAATGAGAACCAGTGGACATGATTTATTTAGATTTCCAGAAGGCCTTTGACAAGGTGCCGCATGGGAGACTGTTAAATAAGTTAACAGCCCATGGTGTTAAGGGTAAGATCCTGGCATGGATAGAGGATTGGCTGACTACAGAAGGCAGAGAGTGGGAATAAAGGGATTCTTTTCAGGATGGCAGCCGGTGATTAGTGGTGTGCCTTAGGGGTCTGTGCTGGGATCATAACTTTTCACAATATACATTAATGATCTGGAAGAAGGAACTGAAGGCACTGTTGCTAAGTTTGCAGATGATACAAAGATCTGTAGAGGGACAGGTAGTATTGAGGAAGCAAGGGGGCTGCTGAAGGATTTGGACAAGCTCGGAGAGTGGGCAATGAAGTGGCAAATGAAATACAATGTGGAAAAGTGTGAGGTTATGCATTTTGGAAGGAGGAATTTAGGCATACACTATTTCCTAAATGGGGAAATACTTAGGAAATCAGAAGCGCAAAGGGACTTGGGAGTCCTTGTTCACGATTCTCTTAAGGTTAGTGTGCAGGTTCAGTCGGTAGTTAAGAAGGCAAATGCAATGTTAGCATTCATGTCAAGAGCGCTAGAATACAAGACCAGGGATGTACTTCTGAGGCTGTATAAGGCTCTGGTAAGACCCCATTAGGAGTATTGTGAGCTGTTTTGGTCCCTGTATCTAAGGAAGGATGTGCTGGCCTTGGAAAGGTTCCAGAGGAGGTTCACAAGAATGATCCCTGGAATGAAGAACTTGTCATATGAGGAACAGTTGAGGACTCTGGTCTGTACTGGTTGGAGTTTAGAAGGATGAGGAGGGATCTTATTGAAACTTACAGGATACTGCGAGGCCTGGATAGAGTGGACATGGAGAGGATGTTTCTACTTGTAGGAAAAACTAGAATCAGAGGATACCATTTCAGACTAAAGAGATGATCCTTTAAAACAGAGATGAGGAGGAATTTCTTCAGGCAGAGGTAGATCATAGAATTTACAGTGCAGAAGGAGGCCATTCGGCCCATCGAGTCTGCACCGGCTCTTGGAAAGAGCACCCTACCCAAGGGCAACACCTCCACCCTATCCCCATAACCCAGTAACCCCACCCAACAAGAAGGGCAATTTTGGACACTAAGGGTAATTTATCAAAGCCAATCCACCTAACCTGCACATCTTTGGACTGTGGGAGGAAACAGGAGCACCCGGAGGAAACCCACGCACACACAGGGAGGGTGTGCAGACTCCGCACAGACAGTGACCCAAGCCGGAATCGAACCTGGGACCCTGGAGCTGTGAAGCAATTGTGCTATCCACAATGCTACCATGCTGCCTACGGAATCTGTGGAACTCTTTGCTGCAGAAGGCTGTGGAGGCCAAATCACTGAACATAGAACATAGAACATTACAGCGCAGTACAGGCCCTTCGGCCCACGATGTTGCGCCGTCCTGTGAAACCCCTCTAAAGTCCCTCTACACTATTCCCTTATCGTCCATATGCCTATCCAATGACCATTTGAATGCGTTTAGTGTTGGCAAGTCCACTACTGTTGCATTGTAATCGAATTGTGGTCACTATCACCAAAATGCTCACCTACCTCCAAATCTAACACCTGTCCTGGTTCATTACCCAGTACCAAATCCAATATGGCCTCGCCTCTTGTTGGCCTATCTACGTACTGCATCAGGAAACCCTCCTGCACACATTGGACAAAAACGGATCCATCTAAAGTACTCGAACTATAGTGTTTCCAGTCAATATTTGGAAAGTTAAAGTCCCCCATAACAACTACCCTGTTATTTTCGCTCCTATCCAGAATCATCTTTGCAATCCTTTCCTCTACATCTCTGGAACTTTTCGGAGGCCTATAGAAAGCCCCTAACAGGGTGACCTCTCCTTTCCTGTTTCTTAACTCAGCCCATACTACCTCAGTATTCGAGTCCTCATCAAATGTCCTCTCAGCCACCGTAATACTGTCCTTGACTATCAATGCCACCCCTCCCCCTCTCTTACCACCTTCCCTGAACTTACTGAAATATGTAAACCCCGGCACCTGCAACAACCATTCCTCACCCTGCTCTATCCACATCTCCGAAATGGCCACAACATCGAAGTCCCAGGTACTAACCCATGCCGCAAGCTCACCCACCTTATTCCAGATGCTCCTGGCATTGAAGTAGACGCACTTTAGACCACCTTCCTTCCTGCCGGTACACTCGTGCAACTTTGAAACCTTACTCATGACCTCACTACTCTCAGCTTCTTGTGTACTGGAGCTACAATTCAGGTTCCCAATCCCCTGCTGAACTAGTTTAAACCCTCCCGAAGAGCATTAGCAAACCTCCCCCCGAGGATATTAGTACCCCTCTGGTCCAGGTGTAGACCATCCCGTTTGTAGAGGTCCCACCTACCCCAGAATGAGCCCCAATTGTCCAGGAATCTGAAACCCTCCCTCCTGCACCATCCCTGCAGCCACGTGTTCAACTGCTCTCTCTCCCTATTTCTCGACTCGCTAGCACGTGGCACGGGTAACAACACAGAGATAATAACTCTGTTTGTTCTAGCTCTAAGTTTCCACCCTAGCTCCCTGAATTCCTGCCTTACATCCCTATCCCTTTTCCTACCTATGTCGTTGGCACCTATGTGGACCACAACTTGGGGCTGCTCCCCCTCCCCCTTAAGGATCCCGAAAACATGATCTGAGTGTCTTTAAGACAGAGATGGATAGATTCTTGATGAATAAGGGGATCAGGGGTTATGGGAAGAAGGCAGGAGAATGGGGATGAGAAAATATCAGCCATGATTGAATGGCGGAGCAGACTCAATGGTCTTTGTTCTGCATTTCCCATTGGAAGATATAGGGCATGATCTAACGGACAAGTTTCTTCATTTGTGGTGGGTTTTGTTGGGAGTTCCTTGCCGGTTCTGTCAGCGAATTCCCCACTGTTATCTAACCACAATTAGTCATTTTTCTGGACCCTGCAGAGTTTCTGACCGATTTAGCCCACACTTAGAATTATTTTCATCATTGCGGAGCTGAACTCACTGGCCAGACCGGCTCCTCAGAGATCGGGCACCATTTTGAAAAGGTGTCCCGATCTTTAAGTCAACTTGAGGGTCTCCCACACCCCCACGCACAGACAATGTCACCCCCACACACATTGGCATTACCCCTCCCCCCCAAGTGAGGACACCCCACTATGGAGTCCCTGTGGGCTCACTCTTCCAGGACCCCAACCTACTTACCTGCCCTAACCCCCAACCCCATCTTCATTCCCCCACCCTCCTGTCCTGGGTATGGCCTCCCTCAGGCCCTCACTCTTGGCAGTGTCTCCCTGACATCTGGACTCCCTGGGAGTGCTCCTGCTGGCTTTGCAGTGCCACAAACAGACAGTGCCATGGTGCCTGTTTTCCGGGGGGGAGGGCCTAGCCTGCACTATCAAATTTGCCACGCAGGTTGATAGGGTTGTTAAGAAGGTGTGTGGTGTGTTGGCTTTCATTAACAAGGGGATTGAGTTTAAGAGCCGTGAGGTTTTGCTGCAGCTTTATAAAACTCTAGTTAGACTACACTTGGAATATTGTGTCCAGTTCTGGTCGCCTCATTATAGGAAGGATGTGGATGCTTTGGAGAGGCTACAGAGGAGATTTACCAGGATTCTGCCTGGACTGGAGGGCATGTCTTATGAAGAAAGGTTGAGGGAGTTAGGGCTTTTCTAACTGGAGCGAAGAAGGCAGAGAGGTGACTTGATAGAGTTGTACAAGGTGATGAGAGGCATGGATAGAGTGGATAGCCAGAGACCTTTCCACAGGGTGGAAATGGCTGTCATGAGGGGACATAATTTTAAGGTGATTGGAGGAAGGTGTAGGGGAGATATCAGAGGTAGGTTCCTTTCACAAAGAGCGGTGGGTGTGTGGAATGCACTGCCAGCAGAGGTGGTGGAGTCAGAGTCAGTGGGGACATTTAAGCGACTCTTAGACAGGCACATGGACAGCAGTAAATTGAAGGGTTAGGTTAGGTTGATCTTAGATTAGGATAAATGGTCGGCACAACATCGTGGGCTGAAGTGCCTATACTGTGCTGTACTGTTCTATGTTCTATCTCTGGCTACCCAGAGGCCCCCGATGGCCTGGGAGACCTCCTGGGTGCCGTTCTGCCTGGTCCACATTTGGCTGGCTGGTATTAAACGGCGCCCGGCTGAGGCCTCACTGGGGTGGCCAATAGATCACGGGTAAGTACGCTTAAGTAGACCGCGCCCATAGTTTCTCTCGATCTACACTGTGAATTCCTTTAATCATCTTAACCTCCTCGATTTTATTGCCCCTTCATCTTCTATACACAAGGGGATTCAGGGTTCGTCCATGCAAATTGTCTCTCAGTATATTAAGCATACCATTGCTCCTTCACTTGACTGACCAATTTGGTAAGACATTAACAAGTCAATCTAAAGAGATATGGGAGGGATCAAACGGCACCTCGGCACCAATGAAAACTGCCAATTATAACTGGCAGTGAGAAAACAAACAAGAAAATGAAACTACGGCAAAATGAAATCACTTTAGATACTTCTGCTGAAGTTTTTGTGTTGCCATTTGGGTTTGGCAACAAGAAAATAGAAGCATGCAGGAGTATGCCATTCAGCCCTTTGAGCCTGCTCGGCCATTTTATATGATCATGGCTGGGTAGCAAATCAGCACAGTGGTTAGCATTGTTGCCTCATGGTGCCGAGGATCTGGGTTCAATCCCGGCCCCGGGCCACTGTGCATGTGGAGTTTGGACATTCTCCCCGTGTCTGATTGAGTCTTATCTCCACTACCCAAAGGTGTGCAGGATAAGTGAATTGGCCACGCTAAATTGCCCCTGAATTGGAAAAAAATAATTGGGTTCTCTAAATTTATTTAAAAAAACAATATGATCATTGCTGACCCTCTAACTCAACACCATACTCCCCTGCTCTCTCCATACCAGTACCCAGCCCAGTTGAACCAATCTCTCCTCATCCCTACAATCGTAGGAATCAGCCGGTGAACCTTTACTGAACCTCAATGGCAACTATACCTTTCTTAGATAAGGAGACCAAAGCTGCACACAATATTCCAGATGTGGTCAGACTAGGATCTTGTACAGTTGCACTAAGACATCCTTGCTCCTGTACTCAATGAAGGCCAAGATACCATTTGCCTTTCTTTTTTAAAATAAATTTAGAGTACCCAATTCTTTTTTTTCCAATTAAGGGGCAATTTAGCATGGCCATTCCACCTAGACTACACATCTTTTGGGTTGTGGGGGCGAAACCCACGCAGACACGGGGAGAATGTGCAAACTCCACATGGACAGTGATCCAGAGCAGGGATCGAACCTGGGACCTCGGCGCCGTGAAGCAGCAGGGCTAACCCACTGCGCCACCGTGTTGCCCTCCTGCCATTTGCCTTTCTAACTGCTTACTGTACCTGCATACTTGCTCTCAGTGACGGGTATGCTCGGACACCCAGGTCCCCTATCACCAGTTAAATATTACTCTACTGTTCTGTTTCTCCGATCAAGTGGATAACTTATCTACATTGTACTGAATCTGCCATGTATTTGTCCACTAACTTAACTTGTCCAAATCATAGAATTTATAGTGCAGAAGGAGACCATTCAGCCCATCGAGTCTGCACCGGCCCTTGGAAAGAGCACCCTCCTTAAGCCCACACCTCCACCCTATCCCCATAACCCAGTAATCCTACCCAACATCCAAATCAGCTTGAAGCGTCTTAACATCCTCCTCACCACTCACATTCCCATCAGGTTTTGTGTTTAGAAATACAGTATAGGAACAAGACTTCCAGCTTTGTTTGTGTTTATCCTTTACAGGAGCAGTAATCTTATTTCCGTGTGTCTGTTCTACTCTCATTTCATTCTTTCTCATGCGCCTAATCAATCAAACATGGATATAGTTCCTGCTCAATCACTAACCCTGGAAGTGAATTCCACAGTCTCTCAGCTCCCCTTGGTTTCAAGAGCTTTCTCCTGCCCTCTGTCCCAATCCCATATTGGATGTTTAATTCCTGTCTCCTTTTAGAACCTTTTAAATTGCTGCAAATAGTTTATTGCAATCTCACCCATTTTACTTAAAAGGGTTTTATACCTCGAAACCCCTAACTCTTACACCATCCTTCATCATTTGAAACACCTTCTCAAATCATTACATAATCTTTTCTGTTCCACTGAAAACATTTTTAAGTCTTCAGAATTACAAAGAGAGACTGAGAATTACATGGTGAGAGACAGAGAACTGCACAATGAAACACTGAGAAATACAAACAGAGAGACTAAAACCCACATGGCAAGAGACAGAACTGTACACTGAGGCACAGAATTACACAGAGAGACACTGAGAATTACACAGATAGAAACTGAGAACCACATGGTGAGGAACAGAGAACATGGTGCCTGGGGGACCTAATGGAGTTCTTTCCTTGGAAAAGGTGAAATTTTCCCTCAGGGGACGAGTGATGGGTTCCACAAGAGTTGGGGTTTGTTCATTCTGCATTTGGAGAGCTGGTTATCGTCGACTATTAAGGGGGGAGGCGTTTCTTGTGTTGAGGGTTTATTGTGTTGGGGATGTTCTGTGTTTTTGCAAAATGTACAATGTTGAACATTGGAAGCGAAATCTGTTACAAATATGTGAAAAGTAAAAGAGTAACCCAAGTAGCATTTGGTCCCCCAGAGGATGTGACTGGGAAGTTATTAATGAGAAACAAGTAAATTGTTGAGACTTTGAACAAATATTATATATCCATCTTCACAGCAGGAGAAACAAAAAACAGCCCAAGAATGATAGAAAATCAAGAGATGAAAGTGAGGGAGGAACGCAAAATAATCTCAATCATTAGAGAAAAGTAATGGGAAGACCAATAGGACTAAATGCTGACAAGTCTCATGGATCTGAAGACCTGCAGCCTAGGGTCTTAAAAGAAGTGGCAGGAGAGATAGTAAATGCATTGGCTTTGATCTTCTAAAGGTCCTTTGATTCTGGAAAGGTCCTAATGGATTGGGAAACTGCAAATATTGCACCTCTGTTCAAGAAGGAAGAGAGATAGCAAGCAGGAAATTGTAGACTAGTTCGCCTGACATATGTAATTGGGAAAATTCTAGCATCCATTATTAAGGACATAGCAGATATTTAGGAAATCATAATGCAGTCAGGTAGATTTAACATGGTTTTGTGAAAGCGAAAAGCAGCCCCCCCCCCCCCCCCCCGCCCCGCCGGGGGGAAGAATGGAGAAGCATGCTGAATCGAGAGCTAAACGCTATGAAGGAGGTGATCAGGACGGAGCTCCACATGATGATGAAAGATGTGCTGTCGGAGGCGACAAACAAAATGCAGCGAACCATCAAAGGCCTGGGAGGGAAGCTGCAGGCGCAGGAGAAAACAGTCTTGGAGTTTGAGAAGGCCGCCTGGGACCAGAGAAACAGGATTGTAGCTCTGGAAACCAGGGTGAAAGGTTGGTGACGACCCAGGGGAGCCTAAGAGGGAAAGTGGAGGACCAGGAAAACAGGTCCAGACAGCAGAACATCAGAATAGTGGGCCTGCCAGAGGGAATAGAGGGCAGACGCCCAATGGGCTACATCGCCCAAATGCTGGGCAAGCTAGTGGGGAGGGAGGGCTTTCCAAACCTCCCAGAAATTGACAGGATGAACAGGTCATTCCGACCCTGGCGCAAAGCCGGGGAGCAGCCCAGAGCGATTATCGTGAAGCTGCACAGGTTCCAGGATCGGGAAAAAATCCGAAGGCGGGAACGTCAGATGAAATTGTGCACGTGGGAAGGGAAGAATATAAGGGTGCACCAAGATATTGAGGTGGACCTGGCAAAAAAGAGGGCCGAGTTCTACAGAGCAAAAGCAGCATTCTACAAAAGCGGGGTGAGATTTGGGATGTTATTTCCGGCCAGATTCTAGGTAACATTCAAGGGAGAGGAACTGTATTTGAACCCCCTCCTGCGGAGGCTGACAAGTTTGACAAACAAATTGGGGGAGGAACAACCGCAACAACAATAAAAGCTGCAGGGGCGGAAAAAAGAACCAGAACAAAGAGCAGAGGATAGACCGCAAACAGAGACAATAATATCACAAACTGTATGCATATCTTTTCTGTTTTCTGCGGGCCTTGTTTTCAGGCTCATCTCTTCTCTCAATGTGATGAGCGGGAGCAGAACAAGGGGAGCGAGTGTGAGGAATGCAGACAGGAGGCCGAGATAGGGGGTGGAAGGAGGAGGGTAAAGCAGGGCCAGAGCCAGACAACGACTGGGAGGGGAACCACCGTACTAGCGAAGAGGGCCAACACGGGAGGGCAGAAAGAAAGGAGGGCCGCAGCACACCTCTCAGGGGTGAGGGAGCGCCTGGCACAAAGACGGGACAGAACAGAAGGGAGGGAAGAACACAGGGGTGGGAAAGAGGGACAGAGGCTAGGGGGGGAGAGGGGTTGGGGGGGAGCACAGAACAAAAAAGAAGCAAAGGGAAGGTTGAGGTAGAGAAACAGAACAGACAGGCATTGGCAGACACGGACCAGGGCGAGGAGCCAAGATGGCGCCGCAAACAGCCACTCGGGAGGGCCTCAGAGCGAAGGGAGACCCTGGATTGCAGGGGTGCATCCACGTGGCGTACACATAGTTGGCAGCCTTGTTGGGTGCCCCCTGGACAAAGAGAAACCCCGGAGCGCTGGGGCCTGACCTCATGGTGAGAGCGGCGACCGTGGCCATTTTGGACGGCCCCCTAACAAAGGGAAACCCCGGAGTGCAGGGGCTCGTTCAACAGGCAAGTATGGGTCATCACGCGGGGGGGGGGGGGGGGGGGGGGGGGGGGTCAGAAACCCCCCACCAGGATTGCTACCTGGACTGTAAGGGGACTAAATGCCCAGTGAAAAGATCCAGAGTGTTCGCCCACCTAAGAAGCATAAAAGCAGACATAATCTACTGACAAGGGACACACCTCAGGGAGAAGGACCGATTTCTAGTAAGGAAGGACTGGGTGGGACATACATACCATTCATATTACGGGGCGAGGGCAAGGGGAGTAGCAATACTAATTAACAAGGGGACGAGGTTTACAGAAACCAAGACAGTTACGGACCCAGGGGGACGGTACGTCATGGTCAGTAGTGTCATGAGCAGCATGGTAGCACAAGTGATTGGCACTGTGGCTTCACAGCGCCAGAGTCCCAAGTTCAATTCCCTGCTGGGCCACTGTGTGGAGTTTGCATGTTCTCCCCGTGTCTGCGTGGGTTTCCTCTGGGTGCACCGGTTTCCTCCCACAGTCCAAAGACGTGCAGGTTAGGTGGATTGGCCATGATAAATTGCCCCCAAAAAGGTTTGGAGGGGTTATTGGGTTACGGGGATAGGGCTTAAGTGGGCCGGTGCAGACTCGATGGGCCGAATGGTCTCCTTCTGCACTCTATGTTCTATGTTCTATGTCCTGGAAGGGGCACTTGTCATATTGGTAAATGTGTACGCTCCCAACTGGGACAACACAGAATTCATAAAGAACACCATGGCGGAAATCCCCAACATCGACACACAATGACTGATTATGGGGGACGACTTTAACTGTGTCCAGGACCTACTGACCGACTGATCCAATCCCAAAACAGGGAAAAAGACTGGCATGGCTAGGGAACTATAGGGGCTTTTATGGAGCCGATGGGGGCGGTGGACCCATGGAGATTCCTGCACCGAAGAGAAAAGGAATTCTCATACTTTTGCAAGTGCACAAGGTTTACACCCATATCGACTTCTGTGCAGTGGGAAAATTAATGCTTCCAGGGATCACGGGAGCGGAATACTCCGCGATCGCCATCTCCGACTGACCACATTACATGGATGTGAGGCGGAGACATGCCGTGTCCAGCGCCCCACAGGGAGGCTGGACACGGACCTCCTGGCTGACAAGGACTTCTGCCAAAAAACATTGCGGGCCATAGGCAATTACGTTAGTAACAACCAAAACGGGGAGGTCTCACTCTCTACGTTTTGGGAGGCACTGAAGGCTGTGATTAGAGGAGCGATCATAGCCTACAAGGCAAGCAGAGACAGGGAAGAGAGGGTGGCCAGGCAGCGACTAGTGGACTCCATTCTGGAAGACGACAGAAACGAGGCTCCGACCGTAGAGCTGCTGGTGGAGAGGAAGAAGCTGCAAATGGACTTTAACCTGATATCCACCAGGAAAGCAGTAAACCAACTCCACCAGACACGGGGGACCTCCTACAAACGTGGAGACAAGGCTGGCTGCCTATTGGCGCACCAGCTGAGAATGCAGACAGCCACGAGGGAAATAGCGTAGTTAAAGGATGGCAGAGGGATACTGGGAACAGAACGTAAGTAGGTCAACTGGGCATTTCAGACCTTCTACCGGGGACTGTACACCTCCAAGCCCCCCAATGGGTACCATAAGACAGCAAAGCAGAATTAGGCCACTCGGCCCATCAAGTCTGCTCCGCCATTCAATCATGGCTGATATTTTCTCATCCCCATTCTCCTGCCTTCTCCCCATAACCCCTGATCCCCTTATTAATCAAGAATCTATCTGTCTCTGTCTTAAGGATACTCCATGATATGGCCTCGACAGCCTTCTGCGGCAGAGTTCCACAGATTCATCATCCCTCTGGCTGAAGAAATTCCTCTTCATCACTGTTTTAAAGGATCATCTCTTTAGTCCGAGATGGTGTCCTCTGGTTCTAGTTTCTCCTTCAAGTGGAAACATCCTCGTCACGTCCACTCTATCCAGGCCTCGTAGTATCCTGTAAGTTTCAATAAGTTCCCTCCTCATCCTTCTAAACTCCAACGAGTTCAGACCCAGAGTCCTCAAACGACAAGTTCTTTATTTCCAGGGATCATGCTTGTGAACCTCCTCTGGACCCTTTACAAGGCCAGCACATCCTTCCTTAGATACAGGGCCCAAAACTGCTCACAATACTCCTGATGGGGTCTGACCAGAGGCTTATATAGCCTTAGACGTACATCCCTGGTCTTGTATACCAGCCCTCTCGGCATGAATGCTAACATTGCATTTGCTTTCCTAACTGCCAACTGAACCTTCACGTTAACCTTCAGAGAATCATGAACAAAGACTCCCAAGTCCCTTTGCGCTTCTTATTTCCTAAGCATTTCCCCATTTAGAAAATAGTGTATGCCTAAATTCCTCCTTCCAAAGTGCATAACCGCACACTTTTCCACATTGTATTTCATTTGCCACTTCATTGCCCACTTTCCTAGCTTGTCCAAATCCTTCTGCAGCTCCCTTGCTTCCTCAATATTACCTGTCCCTCTACAGATCTTTGTATCATCTGCAAACTTAGCAACAGTGCCTTCCTTCAGTTGCTTCTTCCAGATCATTAATGTATATTGTGAAAAGTTGTGGTCCCAGCACAGACCTCTGATGCACACCACGAGTCACGGTGATGAAACAGTTCCTAGATGGACCGGAACTATCAGTTGTGGGGAAAGACAGAAGACTGGAAGCACCAATAGGTCTGGGAGAAATCATGGAGAGCATTATCTCCATGCAGGCGGGGAAGGCATCAGGACCCGACAGTTTCCTGGCGGACTTCTACAAAAGATTTGCACCAGTCCTGGCCCCACACATAAGGGACATGTTTGAGGACTCACTGGCAAGGGCACTCTGCCCCCCATGCTAGCGCAGGCCACAATCTCACTGATACCCAAAAATGATAAAGATCCGACGGAATGTGGATCATACAGACCCATTTCACTGCTGAATGTGGACACGAAAATACTCTCAAAGGTCCTGACAAAAGACTGGAGGGCTGCTTACCGGAAGTGGTCGCAGAGGACCAAACGGGCTTTGTCAAGGGTAGGCAGCTCACAGCGAACATCAGGCGGCTGCTGAATGTAATAGTGACTCCCCCCCTTCCCCCCGCCCGGGAGAGAGCACCAGAGGTGATCGGCTCCCTGGACACAGAAAAGGCCTTCAATAGAGTTGAATGGTACCTCCTCGAGGTACTGGAATGGTTTGGGCTAGTCACGAGGTGAGGCTCCTGTACAACGCTCCCAAAGCGAGTGTTCGAACTACCACCAGCTCTGAATACGTCCAGCTACAGAGACAGGGCTGCCCCCTGTCCACACTCTTGTTCGCGCTAGCGATCGAACCCCTGGCGATAGCCCTGCGGGATGTGAAATGCTGGAAGGGAATCCGGAGAGGAGACAGAGAGCACAGAGTCTCACTCTATGCAGATGACCTGCTCCTCTCTGTCTTAAAGCCACAGGAGGGACTGAAGGCAATACTGCAGATCCTGAAGGAGTTTGGAACCTTTTCAGGCTACAAACTTAACCTGGGCAAAAGTGAGGCATTCCCAGTGAACCCAAACAGGGGAGGGACAGAGCTGGTGGGGCTCCCATTTAAAACGGTTCAGAACAGAGTCCGTTACCTGGGGATCCAGATGGCCAGAGACTGGACACAGATCCACAAGTGGAACCTGACTAGTCTGGTGATGGAAGTAAAAAAGGACCTACAAAAGTGGAGCTCTTTCCCACTCTCCTTGGCAGGGAGAGTGCAGACGATCAAGATGAACGTACTGCCGAGGTTCCTTTTCCTGTTTAGATCCATACCCATCTTCATCTCCAAGGCCTTCTTCCAAAATGGAAACAGTCTAATCATGGTGTTTGTATGTGTGTGTGTGTGTGTGTGTGTTGTGGGGGGTAAGGACCCCAGAATTTCCAAACCAACACTGCAAAGAAGGAAAATCAAAGGGGGCTTGGCTTTACCAAACCTACAATACTACCACTGGGCAGCAACGGCAGAAAGAGTGAGAGGATGGGGACACGAACCCGGCACAGATTGGGTACAGATGGAGTGGGCCTCCTGTAAAGGAACAACCCTCTGAGCCCTGGACTCAGCAGCACTCCTATCCTCCGCAACAACATACACAACAAGCCCAGTGGTAGTGGCCAAGCTGAGAACTTGGGCCCAGCTGAGACAACACTTCGGGCTAACTAAAATGGCCCCCATCTGCGGCAATCACAGATTCCCCCCCAGCCATGCTAGATACCAGTTTCGAAAGATGGAGGCGGGGAAGGGGCACACTGATGGTCGCGGACTTTTACGTAGGGCACAGACTGGCTACACTGTAAGAACTGACGAGGAAGTGGAAACTACCAAAAGAGAAGGAAATGAGACATCTCCAAATAAAACACTTCCTCCACAAAAAGACAGTAGGGTACCCCGGGGCCCCACAGAACACACTACTAGAGGACCTGATAGGCACAGGCAGCAAGGAGGGGGGGTCTATGTGGGAAAATATACAGACAGTTATTGGACAGAGCTCGAACACCACTGGACGAACCAGACAAAAATGGGAGGAAGGTGAGGGGGACGGAAGGAAGGTGGAGAAAAAACAAAAAGAAGAGAAGAGGCGGTAACCTCCCCCCCCCTGCCGAAAATCAAAGCAAAGCACAGCTGAAGCCAACGGGGGGAGGGGATGAAGGGCCAGGGAGAGGGACCATAGGCCGACCCAGAGGGCGGCGAAATGTACATAGGACCAATTAAAAGAAAGACAAAATAAACCTTTCTGTACAATAAAATAAATTAACGCGGGGAAGAAACATTTCCCCTTGCTCCCACACCTCCATCAACGTCTTTGTCAAAGCTGCCTTTATTGGGAAAGTGTCTCCTCCACCCACTCTTTGAGCAAAGTCATCCTCTCGCTCCAGTGCACCTCTAAATGTTTGACGAACAGCCGTTCAAATTCCCCCGATATCACCTTGTTTAAAGTTTCAATCAAATGGTAGTGGACCCACTCGACGAACCAGCACTCGTCATCTTCCCTCCTGTTGGGCTCACAACAGCACTCTTCAGCACACAACAGCAGACTTCCTTCCCTGATCTTTCTTCTGGAACTTCGACATTCCACTGATTCTTCAAAACTTCCCACACCAGCTTATCCAAAACGTACCCCTGAGACTTTGCATACACATCCAAAAAACAGAGACTTTAGCAGGAAGTCCCCAATTTGATATCATCCTTAACTTCATCCCTTACTGGTGGAATGGAAGCACAGTGGTTAGCACTGTTGCTTCACTGCATCAGAAACCCGGATTCGATTCCCGGCTTGGGTTGCGATCTGTCTGGAGTCTGCATGTTCTCACCATCTCGGCGTGGTGCAGGTGCTCCGCTTTCCTCCCATAAGTTCCCAAAAGACGTGCTTGTTCGGTGAATTAAACATTCTGAATTCTCCCTCTGTGTACCCGAACAGGTGGCGTAGTGTGGCGACTAGGGGATTTTCACAGTAACTTCATTGCAGTGTTAATGTAAGCCTACCTGAGACACTAATAAATATAATTATTATTCTTTAGTTAGCAACTGGTGGTGCATACTTCTCATGGAACTCTCTCATTGGAATATATCTTTGTTGAGTGTTATGAAATTCCAACTACTGCCTTAGCTTTCAATCTGTTTTCATATTCCACGTTAATCAATTCTGTTTTCAAACCCTTCTAGTTAGCTTCAGAACAAAGAACAAAGAAAAATTACAGCACAGGAACAGGCCCTTTGGCCCTCCAAGCCTGCGCCGATCCAGATCCTCTATCTAAAACTGTCATCTATTTTCTAAGGATCTGTATCCCTCTGCTCCCTGCCCATTCATGTATCTATCTAGATATATCTTAAATGACGCTATCGTGCCCGCCTCTACTACCTCCACCGGCAATGTATTCCAGGCACCCACCACCCTCTGCGACAATAACTTTCCACGCATGTCTCCCTTAAACTTTTCCCCTCACCTTGAACTCGTGACCCCTAGTAATTGAAACCCCACTCTGGGAAAATGCTTCTTGCTATCCACCCTGTCTATACCTCTCATGATTTTGTAGACCTCAATAAGGTCCCCCTTCAACCTCCGTCTTTCTAATGAAAATAATCCTAATCTACTCAACCTCTCTTCATAGCTAGAACCCTCCATACCAGGCAACATCCTGGTGAACCTCTTCTGCACCTTCTCCAAAGCATCCACTTCCTTTTGGTAATGTGGCGACCAGAACTGTACGCAGTATTCCAAATGTAGCCGAACCAAAGTCTTATACAACTGTAACATGACCTGCCAACTCTTATACTCAATACTACTCCCGATGAAGGAAAGCATGCCGTATGCCTTCTTGACCACTCTATCGACCTGCAATGGACCTGAACACCCAGACCTCTCTGTACATCAATTTTCCCCAGGGCTTTTTCATTTACCGTATAGTTCGCTCTTGAATTGGATCTTCCAAAATGCATCACCTCTCATTTGCCCGGATTGAACTCCATGTGCCATTTCTCCGCCAAACTCTCCAATCTATCTATATTCTGCTGTATTCTCTGACAGTCCCCTTCAATATCTGCTACTCCATCAATCTTAGTGTCATCTGCAAACTTGCTAATCAGACCACCTATACCTTCCTCCAGATCATTTATGCATATCACAAACAACAGTGGTCCCAGCACGGATCCCTGTGGAACACCACTGGCCACAGTTCTCCATTTTGAGAAACGTCCTTCCACTACTACTCTCTGTCTCCTGTTGCATAGCCAGTTCTTTATCCATCTAGCTAGTACACCCTGGACCCCATGAGACTTCACTTTCTCCATCAGCCTACCATGGGGAACCTTATCAAATGCCTTACTGATGTCCATGTATTTGACATCTACAGCCCTTCCCTCATCAATCAACTTTGTCACTTCCTCAAAGAATTCTATTAAGTTGGTAAGACATGACCTTCCCTGCACAAAACCATGTTGCCTATCACTGATAAGCCCATTTTCTTCCAAATGGGAATAGATCCTATCCCTCATGATCTTCTCCAGCAACTTCCCTACCACTGACGTCAGGCTCACCGGTCTATAATTACCTGGATTATCCCTGCTACCCTTCTTAAACAAGGGGACAACATTAGCAATTCTCCAATCCTCCGGTACCTCACCCGTGTTCAAGGATGCTACAAAGATATCTGTTAAGGCCCCAGCTATTTCCTCTCTCACTTCCCTCACTTACCTGGGATAGATCCCATCCGGACCTGGGGGCTTGTCCACCTTAATGCCTTTTAGAATACCCAACACATCCTCCTTATATCGCCTTGACCGAGAGTAATCAAACATCTATCCCTAACCTCAACATCTATTATGTTCCTCTCCTCGGTGAATACCGATGCAAAATATTCTAATCTAACCCATTTTCTCTGACTCCACGCATAACTTTCCTCCTTTGTCCTTAAGTGGGCCAACCCTTTCTCTCGTTACCCTCTGGCTCCTTATATATGAATAAAAGGCTTTGGGATTTTCCTTAACCCTGTTTGGTAAAGATATTTCGTGACCCCTTTTCGCCCTCTTGATTCCTCGTTTCAGATTGGTCCTACATTCCCGATATTCTTCCAAAGCTTCGTCTGTCTTCAGTCGCCTAGACCTTATGTATGCTTCCTTTTTCCTCTTAGCTAGTCTCACAATTTCACCTGTCATCCATGGTTCCCTAATCTTGCCATTTTTATCCCTCATTTTCACAGGGACATGTCTGTCCTGCACTCTAATCAATTTCTCTTTAAAAGCCTCCCACATGTGGATTTACGTTCAAACAGCTGCTCCCAATCCACATTCCCCAGCTCCTGCCGAATTTTGGTATAGTTGACTTTCCCCCAAATTAGCACTCTTCCTTTAGGACCACTCTCGTCTTTGTCCATGAGTATTCTAAAACTTACGGAATTATGATCACTATTCCCAAAGTAATCCCCGACTGAAACTTCAACCACCTGGTCCGGCTCATTCCCCTACACCAGGTCCAGTATGGCTCCTTCCCAAGTTGGACTACTTACATACTGCTCTAGAAAACCCTCCTGGATGCTCCTTACAAATTCTGCTCCATCTAGACCTCCGACACTAAGTGTATCCCCGTCAATGTTGGGAAAATTAAAATCTCCTATCACCACCACCCTGTTGCTCCTACATCTTTCCATAATCTGTTTACATATTTGTACCTCTATCTCACGCTCGCTATTGTGAGGTCTGTGGAACAGCCCCAACATTGTCACCGCACCCTTCCTATTTCTGAGCTCTGCCCATATCGCCTCACTCCTCGAGTCCTCCATAGTGCCCTCCTTCAGCACAGCTATGATATCCTCTCTGACCAGTAATGCAACTCCTCCACCCCTTTTACCTCACTCTCTATCCCGCCTGAAGCATCGATATCCTGGGATATTTAGTTGCCAATCATGCTCTTCCCTCAACCAAGTCTCAGTAATAGCAATAACATCATACTCCCAGGTACTAATCCAAGCCCTAAGTTCATCTGCCTTACCTACTGCACTTAGAACATAGAACATAGAACAGTACAGCACAGAACAGGCCCTTCGGCCCTCGCTGTTGTGCCGAGCCATGATCACCCTACTCAAACCCACGTATCCACCTTTACCCCCAACAACCCCCCCCCCCCCTTAACCTTACTTTTTAGGACACTACGGGCAATTTAGCATGGCCAATCCACCTAACCCGCACATCTTTGGACTGTGGGAGGAAACCGGAGCACCCGGAGGAAACCCACGCACACACGGGGAGGACGTGCAGAGTCCGCACAGACAGTGACCCAGCCGGGAATTGAACCTGGGACCCTGGAGCTGTGAAGCATTTATGCTAACCACCATGCTACCATTCTGCCACTTCTTGCATTAAAACAAATGCACCTCAGACCACTAGTCCCTTTGCGTTCATCACCTGCTCCCTGCCTACTCTTCCCCTTAGTCACGCTGACTTCATGATCTAGTTCCTTTCAGGCTTCAGTTACTACCTCCTTACTGTCCACTAACCTCCTCATTTGGTTCCCATCCCCCTGCCACATTAGTTTAAACCCTCCCCACCAGCGTTAGCAAAAGCACCCCCAAGGACATTGGTTCCAGTCCGGCCCAGGTGTTGACCGTTCAATTTGTAAAGGTCCCACCTCCCCCAGAACCGGTCCCAATGTCCCAAAAATCTGAAATCCTCCCTCCTGCACCATCTCTCAAGCCACGCATTCATCCTGCCTATTCTTTCCTTTCTACTCTGACAACCATGTGGCACTGGTAGCAATCCTGAGATTACTACCTCTGAGGTCCGACTTTTTAACTTGTCTCCTAACTCCCTAAATTCTGCTTGTAGGACCTCATCCTGTTTTCTACCTATATCATTGGTGCCTATATGCACCACGACAACTGGCTGTTCACCCTCCCCATTCAGAATGTTCTGCAGCCAATCTGAGACATCCCTGACCCGTACACCTGGGAGGCAACATACCATTCGGGAGTCTCATTTTCGACCACAGAACCGCCTATCTACTCCCCTTACAATTGAATACCCTATGACTATAGCCTTTCCACTCTTTTTCCCGCCCTTCTGGACAGCAGAGCCAGCCACGGTGCCGTGAACCTGGCTACTGCTGCCTTCCCCTAGTCAGCCATCTCCCCCAACAGTATCCAAAACGGTATACCTGTTTTGGAGGGAGATGACTGCAGGGGACACCTGCACTGCCTTCCTACTTTTTCTCTGCCTTTTGGCCACCCATTCTCTTTCTCCCTCAGCAATCCTAATCTGTGGTGTGACCAATTCGCTAAACGTGCTATCCACGACCTCTTCAGCATTGTGGATGCTCCAAAGTGCATCCGCAGCTCCAGAGCCATCATGCGGTCTAACAAGAGCTGCTGCCGGACACACGTCCCAAACGTGAAGGAGCCAGGGACATCAACCACTCTTAAGCTTACTTAAGCTTAAGACACTAGTTTTAGACCCACATTTCTCTCCTGTGAGTGAAATGTGAAATTCCTTCATGTTATGATCACTCTTGCCATGAGAATTTTTTACTGTGATGTCATTGATTCAGCCTGCCTCAGAATGAGGCATTTTCACCCCTAAAATTGCATATTCTCTGTTGGTGTGAGAATGAATTGTTCTAAAATATGTCCCAAATACACTCTATGAACTCATACTCCAGTCTATCTTTGCCAATTTGATTCTTTCATTTTTTTTTGGAAAATATTTTTATTTTTATTTCAATTAATAGCTACAGAGTAAACAAGAAAGGAAAAGAGAAAAAAAACTGGTTTCACATATAAAGTATCGCACAATGACATAGGTTTGAACAGACAGCCTTGGGCCCCTCCTTTGCACCACAGCCATGACTGGGGCTCTAACGCTGGATAGTATATACATTTATACAACAATGTTTGATTTTCAGAACCGTCTGTCAGGTTTCACTAAGTTCCCAATAGCTTATCGGGAGGAGTCGTTTCTCGTTTCCCCCTTCTGTATCCTGGTGTGTTTGAGGTCTCTCTCTCCACCCCCTCTCTAATTTATCTGCAGCCTTCATTCCGTTCGGGGGGCGGCCACCCGTGCTTGCTTGGCTCCCCCTTGGTCTTTGGGCCTTGGAGATGGGATGGGTCTGCTTGCTACCCCTGTTTGTCCCCATACAGGGGAGGCCTGTCCTGCACCCCCCCCCCCCCCCCCCATTCACCAACGACTGGCTGCTAGTTGCATAGAGATCCGTGAATAAGTTTGGGAATTTGCTCCACATGGTGTGGAACCTCTGTTCGGACCCTCTTATTTTAAATTGCATTTTCTTTCAGCCTCAGGAATTCGGCCAGGTCTGTGAGCAATTCCGAGGGTTGGGGCGATGCTGCCGATTTCCATCCGAGCAGAAGTTTCCGCCTGGCGATCTGTGACGCGAAGGTCAAGGCATCCGCCACTTTTCCTGTCCAGAGTTCTGACTGCTCTGACACCCGAAAACCACCACAGGGCACGACTCCATCTCGATCCCCACCACCTTGGACAAAGCCTCGAAGAAGGCCATCCAAAATTCCCCGAGCCTGGGGCATGACTTGAACATGTGGGTTTGGTTGGCCAACCCCCAACGCACCTTTCACACTTGTCTTCACCTCGGGAAGAACCCGCTCATGTTCCTTGGTGAGGTGTACTCTGTGCACCATCTTGAGCTGCATTAGGCTTAGCTCGGTGCAGGAGGAGGTGGAGTTGACTCTGTGCAGTCCTTCAATCCAGCATCTCCCCCTATCTCTGTGCCAAATTCCTCTTTTCCTGTCTGAGTGCTCTGATACCCCAAAATCTGCCATAGACAGCATTCCTCCATCCCCTCCCCACATCCTAAAGGTAGTGTCCATCCCCGTGGACATCTTTCCCAGTTCAAAATGGCGTCCAGGCTGGTTCCACATCCTAAAACCCAACAATACAGACCCACCTCTCTATCACTGGGCGGCCAACTCGGAAAGGGTAGAAGGGTGGCTAAGGGAGCCAGAGGCAGATTGGGTACGAATGGAGGAGGCCTCCTCACGGGGAACTCTCTTCGAGCACTGGCCACCGCACGACTCCCAATCTCCCAACACACACCCCCGGAGCCCGATGGTAGAGCGATAGCCAGCAGCCCAATTGCTCTTGCAAACATCAATGGGGGTAGTGGGCACCCCTGCCTCATCCCCTGTGCAGCTGAGTGTATTCAGAGCTGGAGCTGGTGATGCTTATCCATGCACTTGCCATAGGAGGGCTGTACAGGAGCTTCACCCACGTGGTGAATCCCTCTCCAAACCATGAGGTATCTACATTCTATTCGATCAAAGGCTTTACCAGTGTCCAGGGGGACGATCCCTGGATGGAATCATTACTACGTTCAGTGGGCATTTAATGTTCACTGTTGATTTCTTCCTTTTAAAAACCCGGTCTGATCTTCCGTGATCACATCTGGCAGGCAGCTCTCCAGTTGCCTCGCCAGAACTTTCGCCAGGATTTTCACGTCAGTGTTTAGGAGAGAGATGGGTCTGTATAATCCACACTCTGTCGGGCCTTTGTCCCTTTTGGCGATCAATGAAATGGAGGCCTGGGCCAGCATGGCCGACAGGGCCCCTTAGAAAATTTCCTGCAGGTGCGGGGTCAGAGCTGCTGAGAATTTTTTGTAAAAGTCTTTTCGGGAACCCATCTGGTCTCGGTGGTTTCCCTGATTACATAGAGTTGATGCACGCCGTAATTTCGCCCAGCCCTCGGGGTGCTTCCAGCGCCTGTTTTTGTTCTTACCCACTGCCGGTATGTCCAACCTTTTGAGGAACTGTTCCATCCACGAGGCCCCCTCCGGGGCTTGGAGGTGTATAGCCCTCGGTAAAAATCCATAAAGGCCTTATTGACTTTGTCTGGGTCCGCTAGCATCACACTATTACTGTCCCTGATCTGAGCTCTCCATTTCGCAGCAGCCTGTTTTCTTAGCTGGTGTGCCAGCATGCAGCTGGCTTTGTCTCCATGTTGGTAAAAGGCCTCCTATGCCTGGCAGAGCTGGTCGACTTCCTTCCGTTTGGAGCGCAGGTCATATTCCATTTGCAGCTTTTTCCTTTCTGCCAGTTAGAGCTGTGGAACACTGCTGATCCACCTCTAGTATGGAGTCTTCCTGTCCTGAAAGGCCTTATAAGCTGTGAATTGTCCCTTGATCACCGCCTTCAGTGCCTTCCAGGACATGAATGGTAAGACCTCCCCATTCCAGTTGCAGGGTACATTTGCTTGGTATATTTCAGTGTTGAATTCCTTATTGGCAAGGAGGGCTGTATCCAGCCTCCAAGGGTGGCATTGGGCCCATCTCTTCTCCAACCACATGTTGATGTAATGTGACACATGGCCGTAAATTACAATGCGGAGTACTTGGTAGGAGGAGGAGAATTATTTTTCCCCCAGGTGATGGAACCTCCACGGGTCTATCCCCCCTATCTTCTCCAAGAAGGTGCTCAGTTTGCGTGCCGTGCCATGCCTGACATGTTACCTGTCCTGGAGTTGGATCTGTCCAACGTTGGGTTTTGCACACAGTTAAAGTTGCCCTCCATGATTAGTCGGTCGGTGTCCAAGTACAGCCATCGTTTTTCTTGATGAACTCTGCGTCATCCCAGTTTGGGGTGTCCATATTTACCAAATCTAACTGGGCCCCTGGACCATAACGAATTGCTCTTGTACAGGGTGGATTTGGCACTGTTAAATTCAGCCCGGCGCTTAGCCAGGTCCGCCCAAATGTCCTGGTACACCCGGATGGAATGTCCCTCCCAATTTAACCCTCGCACTTTTTGCCCATCTCAGGATCTGTTCTTTTCCTTGGTAATTGTGGAACTTCACAATCATCACTCATGAAGGTTCCCCATCTCTTGGCGGATGTCGAAGCAATACACCTCCGGGGTCTTGATGAAGTCCTCTTTACCAACCATCTCCGAGGTGTGTTCCATGGGGTTTTCCCCTCCATCACCTCTGGCAGCCCCACAATTCTCAAGTTTTGGCGGCGAGATCTATTTTCTTGGTCATCGATTTTCTCCCTTAGGCCCTTCGGAGTCTTGGTCAGCCTTGCCACTTAGATCTCCATTTCCACGATCCGGTCTCTTTGATTTGTGGCAGCCTTCTCCAGATCTCTCATCTTCAATTCCTGGGTCTCCAGCCCCTGCTCCATTTTGGCCATCAGTTGCTTTTGGGGGCCGTCGGCATTTCCACCACTTTCTCAATGGCTGCCAGGAGGTCCCTTATCTGCTCCTCTCTGTGCCTCTGTATCTTGGCAGTGATGAAGCCCATGAGCTTCTCCATCAATGCCTGGGTTTGTGCTGAGAACTCTGCTTTCCTTTTTTGTGCCACCTCGTGTGGCTGCGGCTCCGAGGTTGAGGTTTCCTTTCCCTCGTCCTTGTCGTTGGCCTTCTAGGTGGGTGGTTGGCTCTTTCCCATTTTTGTCTTTTTTGGATCTTCTTTGACGTGGCCTGATAGGTTTAGGTTGGGGTGGTGGTTTTGGGTAATTTTGATGCCTATTTGATGGGGTTAAAAGGTTGTTTTTGCAGTATTCATACAGTAGCCACCTTGCGTGCGACTACTCACCTCATGGTCGTCACCGGCAGTGACCATTTAATTTGATTATTGTTTGCCTGTGGGCTTCAAGTCAGCCTCCTGCCTCACTCGCCTTCTCCTCATGGCTAGGACTTGATAGGGGGTGTTGCACCTTAACTGTTGCTGACCTGTTGCCATGGGTCGAGACGTAAATCTGCTTGCCTCACCTGCTCAGTGGCTGACCTCACCCCGTGATGGCTTGAATTTGGCACTTTGCGCCTTGCTATTGCTGGCCTGCCCTGGTCGAGTCTCAAATCTGTTCGCCTTGCTTGCTCCCCGCGCTCGCCAGATGATTTGACCTTGTGGTGGCTTTCAGCGCCTTGCTGTTGCTGTTGCTGACTTGCCCTCAGTCCTGGGTCGAGTTGCCTGTACCCGAAACTTGGTGGCTGACCTCACCTCTTGGTGACTTTCAGCACCTCGCGCCTCATTGCTGTTGACCTTCGCTCAGCCCTGAGTCGAGTCGTCTGCTCCCTGTGTTCGGCGAATGACCTCACCTCTTGGTGGCTTTCGGCGTCTCACACCTCTGTGTTGCTTGCCTGCCTTGATCAAGTCGCAACCAGCCGCCTTCACCTTTCAAATTGAATTCCTCTAGTTCCTTATACGCAAAGTCAGCGTGCTGTACCTTGGATACTCTCTCTGTCTCTCCTTCTCTGATCTGCGTTAATACATTAAGATGTGGGCTATTGTTTTTTTCAGGGTCAGATGATTCTTTCAATCTTCATGAAATTAAATATCCCATGATTATCCTTACAAGCAGCCATGATTTCTGATTTATATTCTGTCCTGCAGTGTAGTTACTGTCATGGGGACTATACTTTATTGCCACCATTGACTTCTCTTTCTTTTGCTGTTCCTCATCTCTTTCCAAACTGATTCTTGACCCTCCAAATCCAGACCCTATTCACTGTTGTTCTAATCTCATCCTTTATTAACAGGAGCTTCTGGATTTCTGGTCCAGTGACATTACCACTGCATCCCCACCCAACTGTCTATATGGTGCAACTCTCCCTTTCCCCAAATAGTCCCTGTGAATCTACATCCATTTCTCCCTCACCAATCTTTAAGCCATGCATTCAACTCTCTGATCTAACTTTCTTTTGCCAATTTGGACATGACTCTAGTAGTAATCCCCTTTGGTTCTGATCTTTAAAATCTAGTGCCTAGTTTCTCATTTGTTTCAGCAGAACCCTTTTTCCGAGTCCTACTGATATCACTAGCACCCACGTGATCATGATAACTGGATCCTTCCCCTCCCATTGCAAGTTCCTGTCCAGCCTTGAGGATATGTCTTGAACCTTGGCATCAGGCAGGCAACACCGTCTTTGGGACTCATGGCTACAGAGAACAGTGTCTATCCCCCTAACTATTCTTACAACCCCAGACCAGACACCAACAGTTGTGAGGATACTGGACAGAAACCCCAATATTTTATTTTAATTTTGTAAAACTGTAAGGAAAGGATAACTCCCTCCAGGACTGAATACATGAAGAAATAGGGATATGGTATTTTAAAACAAACTTTAATACTCACATAGTATTCATCAAAGCAGAAAATAGCTTACAATTACCCCTTAAACAATACTACTCAATACAGTCAATACAATACCCTTGCTTGCTACCATTATTCCCACTTAAACAACGAAGAAAAAAAACCCAGCTCTAAATCCACCCTAACTACCAATGGCACATAAGCTTTACAGAAATGTTTAAGAAAGAGAGATCTCTTGAAACTGATTTAAAAACAAGGTCTGACTCCTGTCAGACCAATGCAGGAACTCTGGCTGTATGTTTTCACAAACTGTTTCTCAGCTTGTTTCAGATCTCCCTTGTTCTCAGTCATGCCTGCAATGCTTTAAAGACTGTTAATCTCTTAACTGAGCAATAATTTCCCTACCACTGACGTGAGAGTCACTGGTCTGTAGTTACCTGGCTTATCTCTACAACCTTTCTTAAAGAGTGAAACCACATTAGCTGTTCTCCAGTCCTCTGGCACAGAGAAGAAGAATATATTTGGGTCAGAGCCCGTGCAATCTTCTCTCTCGCCTCCCACAGCACACTGGGACACAATTTACCCAGACCTGGAGATTTGTCCACTTTTAAGCTTCCCAACACCTCCAATACCTTGTCATTCTCTATGACAAATTGCCCAATAACCTCACAGTCTCTCTCCCTCAGTTCCATATCTACCTCCTCATTCTCTTGGGTGAAGACAGATGTGAAGTATTAGTTCAACACCCTACCAATGTCTTCTTGCTCCCCCACATATCTCCCCCTTTGTCCTTAATGGACCCTACCCTTTGCCTGGTTATCCTCTTCCCATTGATATAGAATATCTGGGGATTTTCCCTGCTGGTTTTAAGGGACATCCGCGAGGAGGAAAGTGAGGGAGAGAGACACAGGTGTAAGGAGGATATTATAGAGCTGGAGCCAAGGCAGCTGAAGGCACAACCAGCAATGGTGGAATAATTAAATCAGAGGTAGTTGGGAGACCATTTGGACAGCACGGTAGCATTATGGTTAGCACAATTGCTTCACAGCTCCAGGGTCCCAGGTTCGATTCCCGGCTTGGTTCACTGTCTGTGCAGAGTCTGCACATTCTCCCCATGTGTGCGTGGGTTTCCTCCGGGTGCTCCGGTTTCCTCCCACAGTCCAAAGATGTGCAGGTTAGGTGGATTGGCCATGCTAAATTGCCCTTAGTGTTCAAAATTGCCCTTCGTGTTGGGTGGGGTTACTGGGTTATGGGGATAGGGTGGAGATGTGGGCTTGGGTAGGGTGCTCTTTCATGAGCCGGTGCAGACTCGATGGGCCAAATGGCCTCCTTCTGCACTGTAAATTCTATGAATTAGATGGGCGCAGGCATCTCGGAGGCTGGAGAAGGTGACGGAGATAGAGAGGGAGGCATGGCTATGAAGGGCATTGATAACAAGGATGCGAACATTAAAATCAAAACTTTGCTTGACAAGGAGCCACAGCGATGATTGGGGAACAGAAGCTGATGCGGGTTAAGACATGGGCAGCAGGGTTTTGGATGACCTCAGGTTTATGAAGGGAAGAATGTGGGAGGCTAGACAGGAGGGCATTGTGGCAATCAAGTCCAGAGACAACAAAGACTGGAATGAGAGTTTCAGCTGCAGATGATCTGAGGCACGGGTGAACCAGGCGGCTACGTCGGTAGAAACAGATGGTCTTGGTGATGATGCGAATACATGTTGGAAAGTACGACAGCAAGATTGTGGACAGAGTGGTTTGGTATCTTGTGTTGCCAGGGAAAGGGATGGAGTTAGTAGGTGGGAAATGGATTATGGAGCAGGAACCAAAAACAATGGCCTGGATTTTCATTAAATCGGAGTGACTCGGGAGCCCTTTAAAATGGTGGATATGCCACAATTCTGGGAATAGCGACCCCATTCACCAGCAGTCTGATTTTAGGGAGTGTCTTTAAAGGGCGTGGGACAGTTGTTGTCAGAAGCTCATATCCGCTACCTCCCGGTCTGGCCTGCCCCATTGTGTTGGTAGGTGATGTACCATCAATTGGACTCGAGACACGATTAAGATCCAAACTGTGGCTTTAATCAACTAGTTGTTAGCCCGGTGGTCGACTACAGAGTAAGGCCGACCGCCAGGAACTCTGGGTACTTATACCCCACCTCCAAGGCGGGGTCTACTTGCCTCTCGACCAATTGGTGAGCAGTCACATGACTAGTCCCAGCCAATCGGACGAGAGGCACCTGACCAGCCAGAGCCAATGGGAAACCCATGCTCTGCACCAATGGCAGTGCTCACATTTATACCACCACAGTAGGTATCTCCAACTCCTCCACAGTTTTCATGCAACCGGGCCAAGTATTTAAAGTCATGGGGCTGGATTCTCCCCCCCCCCCCCTGTGGTGATATGATTTGCATACCTGTCTGCCATTGGGCCAGAACACCGGCTTACCATTGGCCCTGGTCGGTCATGTGCCTCTCGACCGATTGGCCGAGAGGCTGAGTTAACCACGCCTCCGTTAACGAGGTATAAATGGACAAACGCCCGGCAATCGTCCATTCCATTGTAGACGATCGCAGAGCTATGTTCTAGTCTATTAAAGCCTGACTTTTGTAAAGCACTCGTCTCTCGTACAATTGATGGCACATCAATTTAATAGACTAAGACTTTGAAGATGGAGTTCCGGATCAAGCCCGAATGCCTCCGCATCAGCCCGCAAACTCCGAACTCTGCAGAACTTTTCCAACTCTGGCTGACATGCCTCGAAGGGTTCCTGGCATCTACAACCCCCCCCCCCCACCGGGGCACAGAAACTGCACGTCCTCCACTCTAGCGTGGGTATCGATGCCTACGCAATAATCAAAGAAGAAACGACTTCTGATGAAGCAATACTAAAGCTATAGGGACAATTCATCAAACCAGTCAACAGGGTATTCGCCCGACATCTGCTGGCCACCAGACGGCAGCTCCCCGGTGAGTCACTAAACCAATATTACCGGGCCCTCCATACCCTGGGGAGGAATTGCTCCTGCGTCGCAGTCTCAGCTACGGAGCACATGGAACTACTGATCAGAGACGCTTACGTGGCTGGAATGCTGTCCCCCGCTATCCGCCAGTGGATGCTGGAGAGAGACGACCTCAGCTTAACTGAGACACTGACTCTCTCCTCCTCTCTGGAGGTCACTGATCAAAACGCCCGCTTCTATGACCCCAGCCAGGCCTCCTGGCACGCTTCCCAACTGCCATCCGCCGCTCCCGACCTCCCTCAGGCCTGCGCCGCGGGACACCCCGTTTTGCAGGTTTGCGAAACACCCTCGCGCGCGCTGCCCAGCCCACTCCGCCCTCTGTAAGAGCTGCGGGAAGAAGGGCCACTACTCCACGATCTGCCAGGCCAAAAAGGTGGCTGCGGCGCTTCTGGACGCCACGCAACACTCTCACCCCGCCACCAGGCCCCTGCGACCGGCCTGTGCGCCTCTCTCTCTCCTCCGGGCCCTCCCGGTCCCCTCCTAGCCACCACGCAACACTCTCCCCCCCGCCCCCAGGCCCCCGCGCCTGGCCTGCTCACCTCTCTCTCTCCTCCGGGGCCGCTCCAGCGCACCGAGCTCCTCCCAGCTCGCGCCCCGCCGGCCGACCTGCGCGCCTCTCCGGGCCCTCCCGCTCCCTGCCTGCCCGCCGCGCAAGTCTTCCCCCCCGCCCCCGGGCCCCGGCGCCCGACCAGCGCAACTCTCCGGGCCCTCCCGGTCCCTGCCTGCCCGCCGCGCGCGTTTCCCACCCCCGCCCCCGTGCCCCCGCGCCAGGTCTGCTCGTTTCCCTCCCTCCCCCGGGGCCGCTCCTCCCAAACCGTTGCCCCCGGGCCCCGGCACCGTACACGCACGCCTCTCCGGGCCCTCCCGGTCCCTGCCTGCCCGCCGCGCGAGTCTCTCCCCCCCGCCCCCGGGCCCCGGCACCGACCAGCGCGCCGCTCGGTCCCTCCCGGTCCCTACCTGCCCGCCGCGCGAGTCTCTCCCCCCCACCCCCGGGCCCCAGCACCCAATATGCACGCCTCTCCGGGCCCTCCCGGTCCCTGCCTGCCCGCCGCGCGAGTCTCCCCCCCCCCCCCCCGCCCCCGGGCTCCTGCTCCTAGCCTGCGCGCCTCACCTCCTCCGCTCGCAGCAGCTCCACTCGGCTCGCCGGCACCGCTAGCCCCGCCCCCAGCGACCACAAGGGCCTCATGGGCGCCGCCATCTTGGGGCGCCGACCCCACGTGCGGGTCCTGGGCACCGCCATCTTGGGGCCCCGACTCAACGTGCGGGTCCTGGGCGCCGCCATCTTGGGATCCCGACTCCACGTGCGGATCCTAGCCACCGCCTTCCGGGACTGGCACGCAAGGTTCCTTCAGCATCGACTCGGACGGCGACGACGGACACGGATTTTCTCTACGGTTCGCGGCCGTTCAGCTCGACCAGTCACGTCCACGCACGCTCGCCAAAACGACAACGCTGATCCACCTCAACGGCCACGAGACGGGCTGCCTGCTGGACTCCGGGAGCACGGAAAGCTTCGTTCACCCTGACACGGTAAGACGCTGCGCGCTCCCTGTCCATCCGGTAACACACAGAATCGGGTTAGCCTCAGGTTCGCACTCCGTCCACATCACCGGGTGCTGCATCGCGGACCTCACGGTCCAGGGGAAGGTTTTTAAAAATTATAAATTCCTTGTCCTCCCTGACCTTTGCGCAACGGCACTCCTAGGACTGGACTTCCAGTGCAACCTGCAGAGCTTGACCTTCCAATTCGGCGGCCCTCTACCCCCCTCACTGGCTGCAGCCTTGCGTCCCTCAAAGTGGACCCCCCCCTCCTTGTTTGCCAATCTCACCCCCGATTGCAAACCCGTCGCGACACGGAGCAGACGGTACAGCGCTCAGGACCGGTCCTTCATCAGGTCCGAGGTCCAGAGGCTGCTGACGGAAGGGGTCATCGAGGCAAGCAACAGTCCCTGGCGAGCCCAAGTGCTGGTGGTCCGGACTGGGGAGAAAAACCGGATGGTCATTGACTATAGCCAGACCATCAACCGGTTTACACAACTGGACGCGTATCCTCTCCCCCGTATTTCCACCATGGTAAACGAGATCGCGAAATACAAGGTCTTCTCCACTGTGGACCTTAAGTCCGCTTATCACCAGCTCTCCATCCGCGCGAGTAACCGCATGTACACCACGTTCAAGGCTGATGGGCGTCTCTACCACTTCCTTAGGGTTCCGTTTGGTGACACAAATGGGGTCTCGGTCTTCCAACGGGAGATGGACCGAATGGTCGGCAAGTACGGATTACAGGCTACCTTCCCGTATCTTGATAATGTCACCATCTGCGGCCACAACCAGCAGGACCATGACGCCAACCTCCAGAAATTCCTCCAAACCGCAAAACTCCTTAACCTCACGTACAATAAGGATAAGTGCGTGTTTAGCACCGACCGCCTAGCCATCCTCGGCTACGTAGTGTGTAAAGGAGTGATAGGCCCCGACCCCGAACGCATGCGCCCCCTAATGGAACTCCCTCTCCCCAATACCCCAAAATCCCTCAAACGCTGCCTGGGGTTCTTCGCGTACTACGCCCAATGGGTTCCCAATTACGCTGACAGGGCCCGTCCCCTCATTCAAACCACGACCTTCCCACCATCGAGAGGCCTGCCAGGCTTTTAGCCGCATCAAAGCGGACATCGCAAAGGCCACGATGCGCGCCATCGACGAGTCCCTCCCCTTCCAGGTCAAGAGTGACGCATCAGAAGTTGCTCTGGCGGCCACCCTGAACCAAGCGGGCAGACCCGTGGCCTTCTTCTCCAGAACTCTCCAGGCTTCCGAACTCCGCCACCCCTCTGTGGAAAAGGAAGCCCAGGCCATAGTCGAAGCAGTGCGACATTGGAGGCACTATTTGGCCGGCAGGAGGTTTACCCTCCTCACAGACCAACGGTCAGTAGCCTTCATGTTTGATAATGCACAAAGGGGCAAGATCAAGAATGACAAGATCTTACGGTGGCGGATCGAGTTGTCCACGTACAACTATGATATCTTGTATCGTCCTGGGAAGCTCAATGAGCCTCCTGATGCCCTGTCCCGTGGTACCTGCGCCAGCGCGCAGATAGACCGCCTCCGCTCCCTCCACGCGGACCTCTGCCATCCAGGAGTGACCCACCTCTACCATTTCATTAAGGCCCGCAACCTGCCTTTCTCCATCGCGGAAGTCAGGTCAGTAACCCGTGACTGCCACATCTGCGCTGAGTGCAAACCGCACTTCTACCGCCCCGAGCCCGCACACCTGATCAAAGCATCCCGCCCCTTCGGACGTCTCAGCATTGACTTAAGGGGCCCCTTCCCTCTAACAACCGCAACATTTACTTCCTGGCGGTGATTGACGAATTCTCCCGCTTTTCCTTCGCCATTCCCTGCCCCGACATGACCACATCGACCGTCATTAAGGCACTCCTCTCCATCTTCTCACTGTTCGGCTACCCCACGTACATTCACAGCGAGTGGGGGTCCTCCTTTATGAGCGACGAGCTGCGCCAATTCCTGCTCGACAGGGGCATTGCCTCTAGCAGGACGACCAGCTATAACACCCGGGGTAACGGACAGGTCGAGCGGGAGAATGGTACCATCTCGAAGACCATACTACTGGCCCTACGGTCCCGATATCTCCCTATTTCCCGATGGCAAGAGGTGATCCCCGATGCCCTTCATTCTATCCGCTCACTCCTCTGTACCGCAACTAATCAGACACCCCATGAACGTCTTCTTGTTTTCCCCAGGAAGTCATCCTCCGGATCCCCTCTCGCAACGTGGCTGGTCACCCCCGGACCCATTTTGCTCCAGAAGCATGTGCGGGTGCACAAGTCCGACCCGTTAGTGGAACAAGTCCAGTTACTCCACGCTAACCCGCAGTACGCGTATGTGGAGTACCCCGACGGTCGACAGGACACGGTCTCCCTCCGGGACCTGGCACCCGCCGGCGTGCGGTCTTCCCCCCCCCCCCCCCCCCCACCACAGACCCCCCTCTGTTTTTTCCCCCCAGCACCCCACTCAGGTTCCCCATTCCACATCCATGGCGTCTCCAGGTGACGGAGACCATTCAAGGACCATCGCTCCCGGACTCCAGGACGTCAGCGGAACCATCGGCCGACCCGACGTCAACTCCTCCACTGCAGCGGTCTGCCAGAACGTCACGGGCCACAAAAAGACTGATCGAATCTTTCTAAAGTTCTACAGCTCCATGGACTTTTGTGTACATATCGCTTCTTGTCTGGGCCAGTGGGAAGCCCCCAAATTCGATAAGAGAAAGGAGAGAAAATGTTATCCTCCCGGCTGCTACTCATATCACCAGTTCTCTCCCCCCCCCCCCCCCCCCACCCCCCCACCACGGCTCTCGTTCATACCCCCCCCCCGGCTTCCTTCTCCGCAAGGGGTGAATGTGGTGATATGATTTGCATACCTGTCTGCCATTGGGCCAGAACACCGGCTTACCATTGTCCCTGGTCGGTCATGTGCCTCTCGACCGATTGGCCGAGAGGCTGAGTTAACCACGCCTCCGTTAACGAGATATAAATGGACAAATGCCCGGCGATCGTCCATTCCATTGTAGACGATCGCAGAGCTATGTTCTAGTCTATTAAAGCCTGACTTTTGTAAAGCACTCGTCTCTCGTACAATTGATGGCACATCACCCCCCACGCCACATTTCGGCCTCTACCCATTGGCGGGATTTTCTGTTACGCCGGCCCATCAATCGGGTTTACTATTGTGGGGCAGCCCCACACTGTCGGGAAACCCCCGGGCACCAGCAGAACAGAGCATCCTGCCAGCGGAGAATCCTGCCCATGGTAACCCCCTACAGGAACCTTGAACCTTAGTCTGCTTGTGGTGACCTTTTAAAAGGTAAGTTCAAAAGGCCCTACTCGTGTCCCTTATGCCAAGCTTGATTGATCCATCGGCAGTTCCCCCCCCCCCTCCTCCCCACCCTATATAGCCCGTCATACCCTGTCCACTCTTTGAGGGATGTTTGGAAGGAGGGGGTGTGCAGGGTGAGGCCTTTGAGGGTCTTTGTGTTTTTATTTTAACTGGGCCTGAAGTCCCACAGCACCAGGGTGGGTGGGCCTTTTAAATGTCCCATCCCAGTGGCTGCCTCCAAACATTTTCCCAGGTTGGCTTGTACGGCTCCAGCCAGCCCCCCCCCCCCCCCCCCCCCCCCAACCCCACAGCAATAAGGATCCTGCCTTTGCAGGCACTTTCTCCTAAGGCAGGCAGGCCAAGCCGGGAATTTTCCCAACTCTCCCCACCCACCTCGAGGGTGCAAGTCCAGGCCAATGGCTTCAGTCTTCCCAACATCCAATTGGACATAATGACACTGGACATTTCAGTGTCTTCACCTGTGGGAAGATGGAATTGGCACAGGACACGCTTTCAGCCTCCGTAGGATTTTACAGTCAATTAAGTTCTCCTGAACTATTGCAATGTAGGAAAAGTGACAGCCAATTTGCGCACAACACCTCCCACAAACAGCATGTGAAGGGCTGTTCGGTGGCCCAGTGGTTAGCACTGCTGCCTCAAAATGCCAGGTACACGGCTTCAATTCCGGCCTTGGTTAACTTTATGGAGTTTGCACATTCTTCGCGTGTCTGCGTGGATTTCCTCCAGATGCCCTGGTTTCCTCCCACAGCCCAAAGATGTGCCGGTTAGGTGGACTGGCCTTGATAAATTGACCCTTAGTGTCCAAAGGTTATGTGGGATTACGGGTATAGGGCAGGGGAATAGGTCTCGATAGGTTGCTCGTTCAGAGGGTCAGTGCAGACTTGGTGGACTGAATGGTCTTCTTCTCCACTGTGGTTCTTATGATTCTATGACAGGGAGGAGATAATCAGTTTTAGTGATGTTGGTCAGGAGAGAAATTATGGTCAGGACACTGGAGAACTCACCATCTCATACAGTGTTGGGATTATTCTTGTTCACCTGAGATGGGTCTCTCTTCCACTGAAGTAACACTGCCAGTCTTAACCCTACCTCAGTCAAGCACCTACAGCCCTCACCGAAATCTCTGCTACTCATGTCTGAACTTGCTTACCGAGTCTCGTTCACACAATACCCCGATACTCCCTGTCCTACAACAGTTCCCTATCGAGCAATACCTCAATTTGAAAATGTTCATCCCAAACCAAAGGCCAACTCTCCAAGGGGGACACTGTGGATCCTGCAGTGCTGGGAGTGCTGGTGAGGAGGAGGAGGGCAATACATGGAGAGTGACAAAACAGAGTTGAATGGTGGAGATGTGAGGGAGGATGAAGGCTTATAAAGTCTGGATAACCTCAGAAGCTGAGTCTGTTAATCTCCATCCAAAACTGGCCTAGTCCCATTAGGCTTCAGTCATGTCTATCCATGAAGTAGGGCAAGTGGATGTCATGTGGTTCTGAGGGTCAGATGTAAAGGGAGATTTCTTCTCGTATTCTGCAGACCAATGATGCCTTAGGAGCAACGTGGAACTGGCTGTACTTCATCCCACTCATTATCATCGGCTCGTTCTTCGTGTTGAACCTGGTGCTTGGAGTCCTGTCTGGGTAAGTGTAAACCTCTAAGCCAGATATCATCCAGTCCAGGGGGTCACTGCCTACACAGTACAGGGTTACGGGTGTCTATCTGCAGAATAATGCTGTTCGGAAAAGCAAAATACTTCTCACGACATATCAATGCTCAGGTGCAATGTGATGGAACTTGAGCTGGAAAGAGCCAGTTCCAGTGAATGAAAATGAAAAGATGAAATGAAAATCGCTTATTGTCACAAGTAGGCTTCAAATGAAGTTACTGCGAAAAGCCCTTAGTCGCCACATTCCGGTGCCAGTTCGGGGAGGCTGGTACAGAAATTGAACCGTGCTGTTGGCCTGCCTTGGTCTGCTTTAAAAGCCAGCGATTTAGCCCTGTGCTAAACCAGCCTCTGAATGAGGATTCAAAGGACAAAACCTACCCCAACAGATGTGTAAAATGGGAAAACCTGTCACAGGAACTAAGTCCCATGATGGGACAGTGTTACATAATCCATGAGTTTCTGATGGGACAGTGTAGAGGGAGGAGCTTGACTCTGTATTTAACCCTGTGCTGTACTTGCCCTTGGAGTGTTTGATGGGGACACCATAGAGGGAACTTTGTATCTAACCCCGTGCTGTAGCTGTCCTAGGAGTGTTTGATGGGGACAGTGTAGAGGGAGCTTTACTCTGTATCTAACCCCATGCTGTACCTGTCCTGGGAGTGTTTGATGGGGACAGTGTAGAGGGAGCTTTCCTCTGTATCTAACCCCATGCAGTACCTGTCCTAGGAGTGTTTGATGGGGACACCGTAGAGGGAGCTTCACTTTGTATCTAACTTTGTGCTGTACCTGTCCTAGAAATGCTTGATGGGGACAGTGTAGAGGGAGCTTTACTCTGTATCTAACCCTGTACTGTACCTGTTTTGAGAGTGTTTGATGAGGACTGTGTGGAGGGAGCTTTACTCTGTATCTAACCTCCTGCTGTACCTGCCCTGAGAGTGTTTGATGGGGACTGTGTAGAGGGAGCTTTACTCTGTATCTAACCCCATGCTGTACCTGTCCTGGGAGTGTTTGATGGGGACAGTGTAGAGGGAGCTTTCCTCTGTATCTAACCCCGTGCTGTACCTGTCCTAGGAGTGTTTGATGGGACACTGTAGAGGGCGCTTTACTCCATACCGAAGCTGAATCTAAATGTGCTTGGAATTGAGTATCTGAAATATTCCAATTTTGGTAATTTAATCTTTCGGACTGATGAGCTTTTAAGATGAATGAAGTTTTTACAGCTTTTTTTAAACGTTCCACACTTTCCTGAGCTGGTCAGTGTTCACTATTACGCTGGCATTTTGCGCACCTGTTTGCCGTGGGCAGAAATGTGGACGGGGCACAAACTCTCGCAAGAATCAAAATTCAAGGTATGTATCGACGAGATTCCCCGGCACATTGTTGTCGTCAATGATGGAATTAGCGTTCTAGCCGTGCTCCGCCATGCAATCAGGGAAGCCTGTTGGCATATTGTTCACATATTTCACCTTATCATTCGCTTATTTCAACACAGTAGGCTTTCCTGCAGCAATTCTTCACCAACGTTGAAAAATATGATTTCGAAGGCATGACTTCACGTTTGTGTGTTTCCCGAAAGGTTTTTAAAAATGGAGAACTGTACAGCTCATTTCTGAGAGGAGAGCGTGCGGTTCGCCGCAGGCCAGCAATGAGTTCAGGAAGAGAGAGGACACCGGGAAGGGGGTCGGGTGTCCTTGCAAGCCAGCCGCTGTTCAGGGAACTGGGTGGAGTTTGTGGGGGGCACCCGTAGCGGTGCTGGCGCTTCATGGAGGCGGTGAAATCTGGGGCGGCTGCAAAGTGGGGAGGAGGAAGGCACTGTGGCAGCACAGCGGGGTGAGTATGGAAGGTTCTTCAGTGGTGGTGTGCTGGGAGCAGAAGCATTGAAAAGGACCAGAGGGCAGCCGCCTATTCCGGAGAATGAGAAATGGTCTGGCCCCTAAAGCGGGGGAAGGAGTCAATGATGAGAGGGGAAGGAAGCCAGTGTTGAAGCTCACTCATCCCGAGGCTGAAATCTTCAGCTGATGGGCCTCTACCATCTCGAGTGGTGCTGGGACTCGAACAGGAAGCTTGTGCTGCTGGATTGGGTGGGTGTCCAGTAGACAAGGCCTGTATGGTCCACCACCATGTGGAGGAGTGGTGGGGCAGTGGGGAGGGGTGCCTGTGAGTTCATGACTGAGCATGTTAACTCTAATACAGAGACATGACATCAATGAACATACCTTTTGACTAACAGATTAGTGAGCCGCTAGTCTATTAACATTCGTCTCGTTGGGCAGACACCAATTATGTCCACTAACTCCACACGGATGAATGTGTGTGCCACTAATTAGCGATCAGCAGTTAATCCTTTGCATGCCGACCTCCCCATTCTGTGAGTGCCATTGTTTTCCTTCAACATTTGCTGAGTGGGTAAGCTTATACACCTTCCCTGACAAAAAGTGAATGCTACAAAGTTCAGCAGGGCACTCTGCCCCATTAAATGTAGCTGTGGCATCCTCACAGGGTCCATCCCCCCACACATCCCTGACAGGCTTGCACATACACACACACACACCACACCACCCCCCCCCCCCCTCTTACAGTAACACAAGGGGCAGATTTATGTATCTCACATGAGAGCGTAGGAGACAGGAGGGTTTCCAAAACTGTGACCACTCAGTCAGGCTAAGTGGGAAAGGATGATGTGGCGTCTTGTAAGGGAGTCTGTAAGGGAAAGGTCTAATTTTGATGGCTAACACAGTAGTCAGTGACCATCGAGACGCTGCTCCCAAGGGCGGATGGTCAAAGGGTTGAATCCTCAATCTCCACTCTTTCTCTTCCTCCCCTTTTAGTGAGTAGAGCAAGAGATTGGTGGAGCCTGTGGAACTGGGTAGCATTCTTCTAGCGTGTCAAGAAGACAGAAGACATCAAAGGAAGCATCTCGCTCTCCAGAGGCAGGAACAGAATCCTGTGGGGGAAGGGGTCACAGGACCTGCTCCGCTGCCACAGAAGGGATCCCAGACAGCATCCACTTGAACGTGTCTTCTACAGACCAGGATCTACAGATGCTGCATGACATTCCTGCAGATGTGCGAGAACCAGTGTCAGAGAAGACTTTGCCTGTCCAAGGATGGCATGGTGGCACAGTGCTTAGCACTGGTGTCTCACAATGCCAGGGGATCCGGGATCAATTCCAGCCTTGAACTCTTGTATGGAGTTTGCATGCTCTCCCCTTGTCTGCATGGATTTCCTTGGGGTGCCAAGGTTTCCTCCACAGTCTAAAGATATGCAGGTTTGGTGGATTGGGAGAGTGGGCCTAGGTTTTGGAGGATCGGTGCAGACTCGATGGGCTGAATGGCCCCCTTCTACATTGGGCATTCAATAGATTCTATGGATTATATAGACATGGTGGCTCATCTCTGCCACTTTCAGGAGTTGGCGGCACATGAACCTGGAGGAACACTGCCTGAGGCTTTGAATGTCACAGCCTCCCTCAACTTTTTGCATGTCAGTGTTCTTTCATGGCACCAATGGTGACTTTTGTGACATCTCACAGGCCTTCTCTCAGAAGTACATCAAGGGGATGACGGACACACTACAAAATATCTCATAACTACATCAATTTCGACCAGGACCAGGCAAGCTAGGTTGCAATAGTCATGGATTTGCCCAGATATCAGGCTGTCCACAAGTGCATGGATCCATTGATTACACCCACATGGCTTGCTGATCCCTCTGGCATCAGCAAGTTTATCAACCACAACAGCCTCTGCTCCTTCAGTGTTCAGCCCGTTTACAAAGCACATCCACCAGGTGTGTGCTCGGTTCCTGGGGAGTGTTCATGGCAGCTTCACCCTGAGCCACTGTCACATATCCAATGTTTCTGAGGGAGCTCGATGGCTACGGGGTTGTCGTCGGGGACAAAGGGTACCCCTGAGGATGCGGCTGCTAATGCCTGTGCAGAGATCACAATGTGCAGCAGAGACGCGATCCAACAAGGCTCATGTTGCTAGTTACGCTTTGGTACAACAGACCATCGGAATGTTGAAGATGTGGTTCCGGTGCCTGGACCGGTCTGGTGGAGCGCTGCAATACAATCCACAGAGGATGTCGCGCATTCTGGTTGTCTGCTGCACCCTCCACAACCTGGTGTTTCAATAGGGTGAGGAGATGGATGAGTAGAGTGGCACATCTCCTTTGATGAAGAGGACATTGAAGCGGATGACGAAGGAAAGTTCTGGAGGAAGTAGAGGCAGACCATCAGGCAGTGGCAATGGCCAGAAGGGCAGGAGAGCTTGGATGCCCTCATAGCCTCCTGCTACATGGAATATCAGGAGTAAGGCCAGTGGTTACATCCATCAAGCTGATGTCCCTTCCTGACTGCTGGCAGCGCACACCCTCATGTCATGGGGAAGGAGCGGCTGCCCACCGTCCCACATTGGTGGAGGATGATGATGATTTGGAGTGGGGACAGTACATTGTTCCCCAAACAGCTGCTGCCAATGTTTGACTCCTGTCTAACTGAAGACAGCTCGCAAACTCTGTGACCAAGGTAATATCAAGGCGACGTTGCGAGGACAGTCTTCTCTCTCCTGATCTAGGCTCCTCCTTAGTTAGGGTGTCCCTGCGGTTCAGTGGCGCCAGAAAAAGTGCTCACCTTTCATAAGGGTCTATCTCCATGCGCGGAGATCAGACATTCACAATGACTGGGTTGAGTAATGGCCCTGACCATTGTGGCGGATGTCCTCAATACCAAGGAGACACTGGCATGATTGATTTGTTCTGTCACTGTGAGGGAATGCCAACCAATGAGCTGACAGCCTTGCTGAGAGGAGATGGCGGAGGCTCAGTGTGTGGGCATCACAACAAGGAGGCATTTTCTGAGCAAGGAGCCACAGAAAGGTTGCACTGAATGAGATTTATTTAATTGACAGAAGTAATTGATGACTTGCGTAGATGCTTTTTATCTACAAATGCTGAACATCCATGCCCACGCTGTGCAACTAGACTGTCTTAACCTTTCTAACGCTGACATTATGTCTTGGTGTATCCCCTGGATTCATGGCAGAGGTGGGAGCTGCCTACTGTCGGCCTCATCCTGTTGTCTGTGATGACCTTGGAGGGCTGAGACCTGGAGGGCATTATCCTGCTTTCGGTGTGTTGCTGTGTGGCAATGGCACCCTCCTCTACCTGTAGGGCTGGAGCTGTTGCAGCCACAGGAAGATGGGCCAGACACACCAGAGTCTCCTGGATGGAAGGTCCCGAGCTATGCACCAACTTCTCCTATCCATGAGTGCTCAAGGGCCCCTGGCTTCCTCCTTCAGATCAAAGGGCAGCTGGGGTGAGGTCGAGAAGCCCCGCCGTCCTCTGGCGCTGGCACTCTTAGATGCCCTCCACCGGTACAGGGCAGAGGTTGTGCACTATGGTCTCCACTGCAGCCGCCACCCTCGCATGTTGACCTGGCTGCCATTTGAATGGACCTACCTCGTATTAAGTTGATCTTTTTTCTACACCTTGCTATAACTGTAACATTATATTCTGCAGTCTCTCCTTCCTTCCCTATGTACAGTATGCATTGTTTGTATAGCATGCAAGAAACAATACTTTTCACTGTATACTAATACATGTGACAATAATAAATATAATCAAATCAAATCAAAACCATAGTGTGTCAGTATGATCTCCTTGGACAGGAGACGTTGGGACTCCTCCAGTTGGCCTTTCAATCTGAGGAGTGTAGCTGGCATCCCTTTCTGATGTTCCCGACTTTGCCTTTGGAGCTCCAGCAACTGAGGCATGACTGAGTCCAAGGCTTGTCTTGTGGTCTCCAGCAATTCTCCGTGGGCAGGCACCCTGCGACATCCCTGCCTGAGCCTGGTGTGGATCAGAAAAAATGAGTTACTCGCCAGTCCAAAGCTTCACTTAGGTGCGTGTCTCTGCTGTCATGTAGGATGTGGGTGAAAGCTGTGATGCCTCTTCTATCTCAACATCCAACAATTAATTCTCGCTGGTGGCTGGGGTGGACTCTAGTGCCTGACTGGTGAAGACACTGGGCTGCTCCCTTGATGTGCCTGCGAGAGAAAGGAAATGTTATTAGTGCTTGCAGACACAGAAGGATAGAAGAGACGAGACTCAAGTTAGGTTGGTGTGACAGATGATGGTGTTGTGGGTCTTCACTCGATATTTTAGAGCCCACCTCACCCTCAGCACAGGAGCAATTCTCTTCTTAACCGGCCAGCTGGAGTGCTCTCTCCTCGAATGCTGAGGGGATTTCTAACTTAGGCATCCGTCATCTGTCTGGAATCTCTCCCACCTGTTGTGAGCCAGTTTGTCCTGCAAGAAACAAGGTGAGGAGAATGTAAGCAGGTGGAGTGTTTGGGAGAGTGTTTGGTGGTGCCCATAATAACAATTTAATAATAATCTTTATTGTCACAAGTAGGCTTACATTAACACTGCATTGAAGTTACTGTGAAAAGCCCCTAGTCGCCACATTCCGGCGCCTGTTCGGGTCACAGAGGGAGAATTCAAAATGTCCTGATTACCTAACAGCACGTCTTTAGGGACTTGTGGGAGGAAACCGGAGCACCCGGAGGAAATCCACGCAGACACAGGGAGAACGTGCAGACTCCACAAAGCCAGTGACCCAAGCTGGGAATCGAACCTGGCACCCTGGAGCTGCGAAGTAACAGTGGTAACCACTGTGCTACCTTGTCGCCCATTGAGCCAGTAGTGAGTGAGCTCCCTGTAGCTGTGTGACGGGCGTGGGTGGGTGGTGGTGACAGACAAGAAGAGTGACTTACCCCAGCTGAAGGGCTGCTGCTGCCTGCTTGTCGGCTAAAAATACGGTGGGACAAAAAAATCCAGAAAATTTTGCCCACAGTCTCTGCTTTCGGGTATGGGAGTTATTGGGCATGGGGGTATGTCTCTAGGCCCTTCAGAGGGTTAGTGGGGGGAGGGGGTGTTGCAATATCTCCCCGATGATGAACCTATCGTAATAATGACTGGGTAGTAATGGACTGAGGCTTTGGTCTAATATGCCCACTCTAACCCCCCTCTGGTCCCACAGTGAATTTGCCAAAGAAAGGGAGAGGGTGGAGAACAGGAGGTCGTTCCTGAAACTCCGGAGGCAGCAGCAGATTGAACGGGAGCTCAATGGCTACCGAGCCTGGATCGACAAAGCAGGTGAGTATCGAGGTTCCTGGTGCATACCCCCGTCGGCTGTTAGCTTCCGGCTGCTGTTGAGTAAAGATTCAAGAGTTCTGCTCCTCTTCACAATCACCTTTATTTTCTTTGAACACAGCTCTGTACAAAACTCTTGTCACCACATCACATGCTCCCAAAGACCACCTGCAGCCTCTTTACATATTATTAGATACTTAACATCAATGAGACATCTAATTGGAATGACTCTCAGCCCATTATTTAACAGTCTCCCCTTCCTTGGAGAAAAAAAAAATTTGGTGAAAACAAAATTACAAGAAACTCAAAAACACACGCAGTTTTGGATGAATAAACCCCCAAAACAAACAGTCACAGAAACAGGCGCCCTTCATTAACAATATCCAAAATTTCTGTAAACTAGCCCCAGTTTTCGTAAAACAGTCAGACAATTGATAGCTCCTGTCTACCCATTTAATTTTTTTCTATCTCCCCTCCGTCCAACATCTGCTTCAAACTTGCGATGTCTATCCTTAATCTTTTCTCACTCACACTTTTTGTAGAGTGCACATTTTCCCACCGGGATTTATTGTCAATGTGACGCTCAATGGGTATGTTACCCAAATCCCCTAATCCCCAAATATCTGTCAATATCTGAGATATATAAAAAGCCATATCCACCACTTCTACAAGACTTAACGTCTCAGTGGCCACTCTCCTTATGTGACCACTCTCCTTATTTTCTTTCTTTCCCACACAAGAAGGCAACATTTACCATTGTTCCCCAAAAGGAAAATTCTGAAACCTCCTGCGCTTGAAACCCCATCACATAAATTTGCATAGGACACTTTACTATAAATTATGAGTTTCAAGTGCCTCAGGTCACCTAAAACCGGGAACCTCAAAACATACTCCTGCATTTTTAGTTTGATCAACGCTTTATTTGCTCGCATTAGGTCTTCCACTTTAGGATCATTCATTTTTGTACTCAACACTAAGACATCAAAACTAACGTCCGGTCTAGTCTGTCTACCTAACCAATTCAGTTGCCCAATTAAACTACGCAGTTGCTCTTTTTCCGGCTTTGCAACCACTGCATCGTTTTGTGAAACCCGACCACGACTAATTGCTATTGGGCTGATGCTCTCCAAATAAGATTGCTGATGTAAAGTTGCACCTAAGTTTGTCTGTCCGCTCTCCAGTCCAATATATTTAAATGCACCGGAAGCCTGACTTCCAACCCTGAATTCTTTCCTCAACACAGAGATTGCAATAGCTTTGAAATCACTCGTCCCACCCCACAAAAAATCATCGACATGCATCATAAAGATGCCAGAAAGATTTCCTTTATAGTGCCAGTAAAACATTGCCGGATCCGCTTTCAACTGGAAACAGCCGAACTTTAACAAAACTGACCTTACCGAAAAGTACCAGACTCTTGCGCATCATTTAATCTATATACACATTTTTTCAACTTCAAGAGTACCCCATCTGAGTTGACTGCCTCTTCAGGAGGACGGAGAAAAATGTCTCTCTGAAGCTGATGCCCCTGCAAAAAGGCAGCTTTTATACCTATAGATTTGCACCCCATGCCTTTGTGGCTAATTGAGCCAAGAAGATCTTTAAAATAACCTTTCCTGCCGTAGGTGAATCTACCCTTAAATCCTGATCTTCTAAGTTTTCTTCAAATCCCCTTGCCACAAGCCTAGCCTTTGCATAACAAGTCCCATCCGGAAGAACCTTTTCCATGCAAATCCATCTGTGAGATGGAGTTCTTTGTCCCCTATCCAGTACTTCCGTGTACATCCCAAATTCACTCCACGTACGCAGTTCTTGCTGTTAGAATTTTCATCTAATTTATTGGAAGCCACCAAAATCTCACGTGCTTGTGGGCTTCTACTCCTGGTAGCATTCATAGTCTTACCCATGTTCTGAGACTTTGACAAACTATGCCCCCTTTCCCACCTGGTGTCTTGTTCTGTACTGCTACTGCTTGATCTTTCCCTTCTGCTGTGGGATGTTCTTTCAATAGTTCTTGACCTTTTCCTGCGAACCTGTTCACTATCTGATGTACTATCTGGACTGGCACTGCATTTCTCTGCCCTCCATTTTTGAACTTCGTGTTCCCAATCCATTGTCGTCATCCTCTCCTGAATGCTGTACATTCAACCAACCAGTGTTTATACTTTTCAGTGGCCTTCCCTGCTCTACTACTAACAGTTGCATCCTTCCATTGACTAGACCCTTCAGGCAAGTATGTCACTTTTGTACCAACTTTTGGGAGTTGTCCTTTTGGAAAAATGGTCTGTTCTAATTCATCAGAAATATTGTGTTCCTGTAAAGGGACCCTGTCTATATCAGTTAAATGATCCCTCATAGTTCTGTAACACGTGCATACCAGATGACCCTGATTCCTCATCATGTCTGTCTCCTCTGTCTAAATTTGAAAATTTGTAATCTGTACCAATTATCCTTGATGAATGTACCCTAATAGTCTGACTGTCATGTTGCAAAACAATTGTTTTGACACCTATGCCTATGATCTTCCCTGGCCTTTCCATTCATTACAATTGTCTCTTGTTCTGCCAAAATTTTCCGGAGCATAGGCAGCACGGTGGTGCAGTGGGTTAGCCCTGCTGCCTCACGGTGCTGAGGTCCCAGGTTCGATCCCTGCTCTGGGTCATTGTCCGTGTGGAGTTTGCACATTCTCCCCGTGTTTGTGTGGGTTTCACCCCCACAACCCAAAGATATGCAGGGTAAGTGGATTGAACACGCTAAATTGCCCCTTAATTGGAAAAGAATTAATTGGATACACTAAATTTTAAAAGAAAAAAAATTATTTAAAAAAAAAAAATTTCCGGTGCACATCATCTGTTACAGCATGGTTTCTTTCACACACACCATTACTAAATGGGCTTTCCGCAGCCGTATTTATAACTGTGATATTCACGTTTCCACACACATCCCTCAACTCATCATTAGCAAATTCTCCCCCGTTGTCTGTAAGGAATTTTGCCAATATGCCCATTCCTGTCCCTATCCATTTTTCCACTATTTGATCCTGAATTACTCTTTTCTTTACTTCGTACAATAGTTGATTGACTAAATCTGGTTGCTAAATCTACAAAATGCAAAATAAATATGTTGTTGGCTTTATCCCAGATCTTAAGATCCCTGGCCACAATGTTGTTAAAATCCCTGGCCAAAGGTAGGGTTACTATCGGTCGTGATGGTGTCTTTCTGTACTCCCTACAAACCTCACAGTGATCACTAACCTGTTCTATCAGCTTTTTATAGTCTTCATCCCTTACCCCTGCATCCTTTAATAAATTTTTCAGCCTCCAAGGAGACGGATGCTCAAATTGCCTGTGCAGTTTTAATACAATAATCTTTTTATCAGCTAAAGTCCCATTTTCAGCTGCTAATAACACATCCTTAACAACTGCACCTGAAATATTATTTGTCAGTAATGGAATATAATAGTGTCCCGATTGTGTAAATTGTAAATCCACCATCTTTCCAAAAAGTGTTGCCTTATCCTGTTCCATATCCAGTTTCATGTGTGCTTTCTTCATAGACGGTCTGCTCAGAAGCAAAGGTATCTCACTTGATACAACATCTGTGCTAATGAAATGATACACTCAGGCAATATTGCAAGGGATCACCACTCTTTTCAGCGACTTCAGGATATTATCATCCCCAAACCTGAAACTTGTGGAACTTTCAAATTCCTTAACCTTGTTACGATTTTCAGCATTCAAAGAGTCCAGGTAACATTTTAACCAGTCAATTCCACACACAGTTGATGTGCAGCCACTGGCCAATACAGCACAATTGAAGGACGCTGCAACCAATACTCTCATTACCGGAGTAAAACTGCTTGTTAATAGGACAATGCCTTCTTTCTGGTCACTACCTTTTTCCTCTTCCGTGGCATGTGTAGCTTCAAACACTATTATAATGTGTTGGACAGTTGAAAGCATAAATGGTATTGAGAGTCACACCCAAAACATCGATTTATCATAACCCGGTCATTTCTGGGGTTCATTTTCCTATTTCCATTCTCCATGTCCCTCCTGTTGTTATCGGTTTTAAATGGGGTTCTGTCCTCATAATTTCCAGGTCCCAAACTCCTTCCATACTCTCCAAACCTGTTTAGAGCCAAATGATCTCGCCATCCTGTCAGTAGTGTATCTTCCATAATGTGCTTTATTGCTGGCTGACCCACTTTTGTCATAAGAGCCATAGGAATTGAATATTTCCCCAGAAACCTCTTTAAGGCTTCTATCATCTGATCAAATAAGGTATCATCATCCGCAAACTTAACTCCTGTCAAAACTAGGAGCCTATCCATATTGGTCACTCTAGCACAGTCCAGTAACTTAAATGCTAACACAGATTGTGGAAATTCCAGGCGCTGTCTGTGCAGCCTTCTGTAGAGATATCCTCTGTTTTCCGGAATCTATCACATTCTGACCAGGCTTCATATGCACTTAACAAGTCATCCTTTCGATAAATCTTATCCATAAAACGCAATAGAATCTCCAGACCTTCTTCTGAGTCTAACTCATCCAATTCCAGTTCAGAAAACACTTTGCTTCGGATTTTACTCTCATAAGGTAGAGAAAGAGCCAATGCCATACCTTGTTTCCTCTTTCCCAAGGCAGTTACCTTAGTCCACACAACAACTTAATTTCTCCATTGGTCGTATGATCCCCTTTCAGAAAATAATGGCGGATAGTCATATCCGGACATCTTTATTCTAAGTTCAGCCATATATATTTTTTTTTTTTCCTCCTCATTCACTCCTTGGTTGATGCAGATTTTTATTTTCCATTCTGGAAAAGTTGTCTCTTTCAACTCTTTACTTTTGCACAGGAACCATTCTCTGCTACCATTGTCAGCTTCCAGCTGCTGTTGAGTAAAGATTCAAGAATTCTGCTCCTTTTCACGAACACCTTTATTTTCCTTGAACACAGCTCTGTACAAAAATCTATAACCACATCACATGCTCCCAAAGACCATCTGCAGCATCTTTACATATCAGTGTCAATTATTGGATACTTAAAATCAATGAGACATGTAATTGCAATGACTCTTAACCCATTCCTTAACATTCCACCAATTTGGAGCAGGGATGGGCCATTCAGCCCCTCTAAATCTGCTGTGCCATACAATAAGATTATGGCTGATTGTGGCCGCATTTCCACTTTCCACCTGATCCCAATGACTCTGCTTCCCTTTTAAACCAAGATTCTGCATCTCCCGTACTGTGGAGTAGAGAGATCCACAGACTAATGACTGTTTGAGAGAAAAAAAATCTCCTTAGACTTAAATAGGAGCCCTTTTATTTTTAAACTGCGTGCCCCAGTTCTAGCCGCTCCCAGAAGTTGGAAGCATCCTCTCATCATCCGTCCTGTCAGACCTCCTCAGGATCTTGTGTTTCACTATGTTTGCATCTCAATCTTATACACTCGAATGGATAGGGGCTAGGTCTGTCCTTTTCTCATAAGATAACACCCTCTCATCCTAGAAATGAGTCAAGTGAACCTTCTCTGAACTGCTTCTAAAACAATTATCATCACTTTTCAAGTAAGGAGACCAAAATTGTAGACATTATTCCAGATGTGGTCTCACCAAGGACCTGTACAGCTGCAATAAAACCTTCCTATTTTTATTTCCATTCTACTTGTAATAAGTACCAACATTCCATTTGCCTTCCTAATCACTTATTGTCCCTGCACACCATAGAACATAGAACAGTACAGCACAGAACAGGCCCTTCGGCCCTCGATGTTGTGCCACGCAATGATCACCCTACTCAAACCCATGTATCTACCCTATACCTGTAACCCAACAACCCCCCACCCCTTAACCTTACTTTTTAGGACACTACGGGCAATTTAGCATGGCCAATCCACCTACCCCGCACATCTTTGGACTGTGGGAGGAAACCGGAGCACCCGGAGGAAACCCACGCACACACGGGGAGGACGTGCAGACTCCGCACAGACAGTGTCCCAGCCGGGAACCGAACCTGGGACCCTGGAGCTGTGAAGCATTTATGCTAACCACCATGGACTTGAAGGGGCAATTTAGCATGGACAATCCACTGAGCTGCATATCTTTGGACACTAAGGGGCAATCGATCATGGCCAATCCACCTAACCGGCACATCTTTGCACTAAGGAAGGAAGCTGCCCGAGGACTCCATTAGACAGCCTACCAGCCAGGTCCCGTCGTGTGGGACCATGTCCATTTCACGCCGGCAGGACTGACGAGGAACTGACAGCCGCTCAGCCCATCAGGGCCCGGAGAATTACTGGGGGAGCCATTGCCAACGGCCCCAGACGGCGTGCCTTAAACCCTGCCCCTGCCCGAAAACCAGCGCCGGAGAATACGGCAGCCGGTGTTTGAGCGGCAGGGCGGGATTCACACCGCCCCCCACCCCGAGGATTTTCTGATCTGGCGGCGGTGGTCAGAGAATCCCTCCCCAGGTGTTCTCTTCACAACTTACTGTCCTACCTATCTACCTACCTGCAAAGTCAGCAGTCAGTCAAGCAATCTTCCTTTCCACCCAAAACGTTTTATTGATTATTAAGTTACTAAACAGGAGCATTCAGAGAAATGTTTTTAAAACTCTTGACCTTATTAACCCAAATGATCCAAAGAGCAGTACAGCACAGGAACAGGCCCTTTGACCCTCAAAGCTTGTACTGGTCATGACACAATCCTTGGCCAAAACCGTCAGCACTTCCTTGTGCTGTATCCCTCTCTACCCATCCTATCAATGTATTTGTTGAGGTGTCTTTTGAACGCCGTTAATGTATCTGATTCCACAATCTCCCCTGGCAACGTGTTTCAGGCACTCATTACCCACTGTGTAAAATACCTGCCTTGCACATTATCTCTAAACTTTGCCCCATGGACCTTAAACCTGTGCCCCCTGGTGACTGACCCTTCCACCTTGGGAAAGAGTGCCTGCGCATCCACTCTATCCATGCCCCTCATAATCTTGTAGACCTCTATCAGGTCACCACTCAACCTCCATCGTTCTAATGAAAACAATCCAAGACTATTCAGCCTCTCCTAATAGCTAACACCCTCCAGACTAGAAAACATCCTGGTAAACCTCCTCTGCAGCCTCTCCAAAGCCTCCACATCCTTCTGGTAGTACGACGACCAGAATTGTGCGCAATATTTCAAGTGCGGCCTCACCAAGGTTCTATACAAATGTAGCATGACTTACCAATTTTTATACCCAATGCCCCGTCCAATGAAGGCAAGCATTCCGTATGCTTTCTTGACTACCTTAAACCACTTGTGTTGCCACTTTCAAAGATCTGTGGACCCGCACGCCAAGATCTCTCTGACTTTCTTTATTCCTAAGAGTTTTGCCATTTACGGTATATATCCCCTCTAAGTTAGACCTACTAAAATGCATTACCTCACATTTGTCTGGATGAGACTCCATTTGCCATTTCTCTGCCCAAGTCTCCAACCTATCTATGTCCTGCTGTATCCTCTAACAATCCTCAACACTATCTGCCACTCCACCAACCTTGGTGTCATCCGTGTACCTGCTAATCAGACCAGCTACGTTTTCCTCCAAATCGTTTATGTACACGACAAACAACAGAAGCCCCAGCACGGATCCCTGTGGTACACCACTAGTCACAACCTTCCATTCAGAAAAACACCTTTCTACTGCTACCCTTTGCCCTCTGTGACCGAGCCATAACCTGAATGGTAATGGCTCATACTCACTCTAACCCGAACCATAATTCTAACCCCAACCCTAATGATTGAATCCTAATACTAAAGATCCAACCCTAACCCAAATGTCTCAACCCTAAACCTAACCCTGAAGATTTTTGGCCTGAATAATCCAACCTCAACTTGAGCGCTAACATCTGAACACAAATGCGCAAACTCAGAACACATAATTCCTGAGACGCAGTCTGTCACACCCTCAGGCTTCCCACATCTGTAAGTTCGGTACACAAACTAACCCCCTCACTAGTAACCTACATCATAACATTGAACCCCTGAAATTAATCCCAATTTCTAACCTTAAACAGAAAACCCGAAACTGTGTGTTGTCAGTAACGCAAGACCAGGCCCGTCATTTATCAATAGTTTCATTGCTATAAATTACTAACTCGTTGTGTGATTATGGGATGTGCAGTCTTGTTTCAGAGTAATTGTAACCTCTCTGTCTCTTTTTCTCCCTGTCTGTCTCTCTCTCTCCCTGTCTGTATCTCTCTCTTTGTCTCTGTCCATCTCCCTCTGCCTCTGTCCATCTCCTTCTGTCTCTGTCCCTCTCTCTCTGCCTGTCCCTCTCCCCCTTTCTCGGTCTCTGTCTCTCCTACAGAGGAAGTGATGCTACTGGAAGAAAACAAAAATGCCGGGGAGAAATCCGCACTGGATGGTAAGGCACTCGCTCTCCACACCCTGCCACTGGACACCGACCCTTCAGGAGGGACACAGTTGCATGCCAACCCTCTCAACACCCTTATCAACCTTGGCCTGTCGCCACTATCTATCCAACTGTGCCACTGTTCTGATTATGCTTTGCTCTGGATAATATAACAGAACCATTAGAGCTTTCATTGATATAGCAGAACCGAGAGCAGAATGCCTGCTATGTTTCCATTTAAAAATACATCATTGGCTCCATTTTTGTGGGTTTGAGGCATCCTGAGGTAATAAATGCAAAGCTTATTTTTTTTGGTGTGAAAGTATGGATTTTGTGACTTGTGTTGTACTTTTCCACAACTAATTTCATGAAGAATGGATGGACTTTTATAT